>NC_066585.1:235865260-236467760 GCF_024323335.1 Lathyrus oleraceus
GTATGGGAGGAAACCCACAGATCAATGTTATTTAGCTTTATTTCATTTTTAGTTTTCGTTATATTTTAGTTATTTCCCTTGTGTACTATGATCTAAGAAAGAGAACTAGCTAGTTGTCATGGAAGCTCTTCCCTTTGTACTTCTCTTTGTTTGAAATTAATAAACTTGTTTGCTTATGTTGTTTCTTTCAGTTTTAAATTTCTACCATACCAGTGTCAGCATGAAAAAGAAAAGAAAAGTCACCAGAAAAAGAATGAACGAAGAAGATCAACAATGAAGTTCCTTTGCAGATTGAAATTTAATGAAGAGAATGGAAACCAACTACTTGTATTCAATCTCTAGATACATCAGTTAGTAAGGTTTAATCCAAATATTTCCACTATTTACTTTTCCTTATTATGAGAGTATCCATACATTATTCATTTTCTAGCATTGTTTCTAATTTTGAGTCTATTGGTATGATAAATAGACATTGAGGCAGTTGTTTGTGAAAACTCTTAACCTTTCAAGCCACATTGTTTATATATGATAATATTTGTTGTTTAACCACTTTGAGCCTAAACCATTCTTTCGGTAACATAACCTTATTATATAGCCATTTGATTTGAAAGTTAAATTCTTTCCACCTTCTTTAGAGTTAGGTAGAAATATTTGTTTTACTTGTCTGATACAAAGGAAAAAGTTTGGGGTTGCTCTTGGAAATTAGCAAAGAATAAGTTTGGGTTGGGATACTAGATAAATTTGGTCAAAAATAAAGAAAAGAAAAATAAAAAGAAGGAACACAAGAAGTTAAAATAGTTTCTTCAAAAAAATTGTGAAAAATAAGACCATTAATGTGCAATTCTCTGGTACCAAGTGAAATACAAAAGAGTGATATGGAAGGATTCCGATAACAAAAGGAAAACTAGGTACCTAACTCCAAAGGTTTAAGCCTATTATACTAAATTATTTTGTTCATACATAAGGCATTGCAACCTTAAAAATACCTCAAAAGTGTGTATTTAAATATGAATTTGATTTATTTGATTAGAAGCTTTACAAATTCATTGTTAAATTATTTTGTATGATGATTGAGAGATTACCCTGTCAGATTGAGTGTATATATGTTATATGAAAGACAAGTTGAGTACTTGCATGTGCATAAGAACTTTTCCGAGTTGATTTGATTGAAGCAAGGAACCAAAGTGCTGATCAGAGAAAAAATAAGGTGATGCTCATTGGTAAGGGTAATGATTTTAGTTATAACAAAATTTTCAATGTTTAGACATGTTACTTGAGGACAAGCAACATATTAAGTTTGGGCTTGTGATGATAGACGTCATTACGTGATTTTTATGAGAAAATTTGGATTAATTTAGAAGAATATTGAGCAAAAGCCATGCCAAACTATGAAGAGATGAGCGAAAATCTAAGATAAGGAAAAAATAAGAACTTAGTGAAAATTATGAAGAAAAAGAAAAGAAAACAAGCTTTTAGCTTCTAATGTCTCGCGTGTGCGATGCATTCTTTCATGGCGCGATGAGGCTTGCATCGCAGCATAATACTGCAACATCGTAGTGCGATGAGACACGTTTTGGATGACACAATTTTGCTTGCTATTTAAAGGAAATTTTGGCTACTTTTTGTTGTTCTGAAATTTGGAGAAAAAGTGACGGTTAGGAATACTCAAGGGGAGAATTTGGAGAGCATTAGGATCACTTGAGAGATATTCATCCATATGTTTTGATAATGAATACTCATCCACTCATGGTATTTGTTAATTTATCAATGAGTAACTAAGTTTCTCTAGATTATGTCTTTTTGATATGAACCTTAATTTTACTTTGTTGGATCATACGTCTGTTTGAGATTTATTAAGTACTTTTCATATTATTATCTTATTTAAGTTTCTTTTGAGTTTAATGTTTTTTCGCTTATGGGCGTATGAATCGATCTAGATGCATAGGGATATCTTATCGTTAGCCTGATATAAGACAATTTATTCAACTTTGTAATTAATTAGGGATAAGTAATAGAAGTCGTTGCTTTTGAATTAAAGCTCGTATAAGACCTATTTAACTTTGAATTTGCCTAAGAAATTAGGAAACTATCGTATAAAGGTGTGAGCTACACACAAGGGAATTGGGTGCGGTGGTCTTGTTAATTCACAGTGAGATAACAACTTAATTGTAACTCAATAAATACACAGTGCATCAACATGTAAAAATAAGGGGATTCGATATAAAAATACCTAATTGCCTTTCTCATCTTGAATTTTGTTCTTGTAGTTTTCTCATTCTTATTTTTGGAACCATATAAATCAACCCCCCAATTGAATTAATTTCATTTACACATAATTACTTTGTTAAATTACAATCCTAATATAGACAATCCTTTTATTATTACTTCGACATTATTGTTATACCTGTTGAGAAGTCATCAAAGCCTTCCATAATGGTATAAAGTCCTGACACGTCAACAAGTCCTTAACCCAAAAATAAAAAACTTAAATGGAAAAGATCGTGGTATGAGTGAAATGTCACATGAAAGGAAAATAAATTGGTGCTAAAAAAAGAACCCAAGATGAAAGAGAATAAGATGGTGGGAAATCTGAAGTATCTGACCAAAGAAAGAACCAGAATAAGATAACAACTCGATAAGACGTTGCATTCAAGTCCAACAAAAGGCCTTTGAAGCATTTCACTCCATTTAACACGAGCAGAGAACAAATCCTCTAAGATGTCTACCACGCCAAGGTCATTCCCAAACCCCTTACCCCATAAGAGATATATCATATGGAATGATCCATATACATGGACATACCTCTAGAAAAGATTCCCATTTAAAAGAATTTAGAGAGAGAGAGAGAGAGCTGACATTGGCCCAATGGCTCACATTTTGAACATGATCGCAGGAGTCGTAAGAGGCAGATAAACTAACTCGTCGAGGAAAATTATGGCCACCAAATAATTAATATCTCTAACTTTCGGCCCAAGAAAGAAAAATTACCTCGTAAACAAATAGATTTTTTCAGCAGCGACAAAAATGAGATCATACCCCACGAGAATGACCCTATGGTGATTAACATACAAATGTAGAGTTGGAATTTCAAGAGACCCCTAGTAGATCCCTTAAAACTAGAATGATGTCCTTTACTAAGATGAATTTGATGGTTTAAAGTTTGATCCTTAGCTCCGACAACCTTTTAGAGGCTCACTAGTAATTTTTTTTAGAACATGTGCAAGTCAGAGGGTATGTCCAATGCTGAAAATGTTCGAAGCGGGAAAGAAAGCCAAATTGGTTTAAGTATTCTATTTGGTGGTGAATGCTTCTTCTTTATATAACATCATCCTTGGAAGGTGTAAGACCCTAATTTTGACCCTAAGATCCCTTATGTTATCTCATCATATACATTAGCATTATGATCACACCTTGGTATTCTCCTTATCCCTTATTCATTGGGTTTGCATTGGGAGAGATCACCAAGTACATTTGATTGTAGCATGCTTTATTTTCCAGTATTTTACTAACCCAAACACCAAAAATATTCAATGTATAGTTTGTTGCTTTTGTAGGTAGTGTGTGTGTGTTCACCCATGCTATATCAAGCTCATATCTAGGGTTTGAGACCCTAAATGCAAGGAGTTCAATAAAGAAATGGTTCAAATTGGTTCTAGACATCATATATGGATCCCCAAGAGCTTCACATATCATTTTGATCAAGAATACATCAAGAGTTTGGAGCTAGGTTACCTTGGAAACCCTAATTCATCTAGGTATCTTGTGTGACTTCTTCAACAAGTTTCTTCAACATTTGATCAAATATTTCAAGTGATACTTCATAATACATCATCTTATGACTATATGGTCCTCCATGAGTCCCAAAAGTCAAGAGAATATCAAGCTAGCAAGATGGTTCATGGTGGTTGACTAGAGAAAGTCAACTGGTCAAAACTGGGGTTCCCTAAACCCTATCTCCTACAATTTTTGTCATATGAAAATGATTAATGGGGAAACTTTACTCAAAATGACATTCCAAACAACTTTCATGTTGAGGTCAATAGCTATTTTTGCTTGGAAAGTCAATTTTTATGGTGAAAGATTATAGGTCATTTTGCGTGAACCCTAATTTGGAGATCAACTTCCTAAGACCATAACTTGCTCAATTTTTATGATATGAAAGCCATTCAAATTCTATGATCCACTTAACGATGTCTAATTCTACTTTTATGTTTGGGGTAAGTTAAAATTAAACTTTCAAATGCATGTGCCAAGAGGAAATATTATAGGTCACTTTGGACCAATACCATTGAACAAGTGATTTTCCTCAACTTCTAAAATACATATCTCCTTTATGCCAAATCCAAATTAGGTCAAATTTGTGACCAAATTGAAGAGGTTTGAAATAGATACAACTTTGATGAAGGAAATCTTTCCATTTTAAGTCCATATCAAAAGTTATTCAAGGTTGAAGATGTGAACATTTGACTTCGGACTTAGAAAATTTTCAAATATGTTTGATTTTCCAAACTTCCACCTCAAGATTCATCATGATTCAAGCTTCAAATTAGAATTTGTATCACATGAACATTGTTCCCCTTGATCTCACCTTTCCAAAAAGTCCAAGAACATCTAATTTGGAGAAAAATTGAAGGACTTGCACATTGGTGCAATGTGAGGTATCATTTGGCGGAATCTTATGATCCAATTCAATTCAACAATGCATGGCTTAATGCAACGCCTTCATCATGACATGTGCAGACTTTTGGACCTTTGTCAATCATTATTTTGGATTTGTACACACCCATTCAAGCTCATGTTGATCATTTTTATTTTTTAACATTAAAAATAAAGTGTGTAGAAATCAATTGCATTGTGATCAGAACTTCACACACACCCTGCCCAAGCTTTGCTAGACTGATCCAGACCCTCATTGCCATAGAATTTCTGAAGATTTCTCTTGAAATCGAGCTTGAACTTCATCTTCTATTTGGAAGTTCAAACTCAAGAAATTCATTTCTGAAATTCTGGTATCAGATATAAGATGTCGAAGGTAATGTCACGACACTAATATCTGTTAACACAAATAGGATAAAGATACAGAATGGTAAAGCAAATGACACAAGCAATTGTTAACCCAGTTCGGTGCAACTCACCTATGTTTGGGGGCTACCAAGCCAGGAAGGAAATTCACTAAAATAGAATTAGTTCAAAGACTCTCCGTACACTTCAACAAGTTACAGTCTTTCTCACCTAATCTCTACCCGTGCAATTTCTACCTAAGCACTCTTAGATATGAGAACCCACTCACTTCCCTACAATCACACACCAGTGATTTTAAACAACAATCCCTTGTGAAAAGAAAATACTTTTCAATTACACACTCTTGATTTTACTTCACAGTTTCAATCAAGAAGACACACTCTTGATCTTGCTTCACAGCTTTGATCAAGAAGACACACACGTGATCTTGCTTCACAGCTTTGATCAAGTAGACACACACTCTTGCTTAACAGCTTTAGAGTGACAAATTACAACCATAAATCAGTCCAATTCAATCATCAATGGATGACTTGAATGACCTACAAGTGTCACGATTAAACAGACACAAACCCTAGCTCTCTCTCTATATTTCGCTCAGTCTTGGTTGTGTGTTCAAACAGGTTTTCTAAGTCCCTTTTTATAGAAGCTTTCGGTTGGGCTTGGACATCTTGAAAACCCTAAATCTATTTTCCAATCAAATCTTTTTATAACAGTTGGTTAGATCTCCTTGGAAAATAAGTAAATCTGGTTGTAATCCATGATTGAATGCGCCAGCTAATCAGATCTTCAATCATACAAAGATTTCCATTAATTGTGCAATCATAAAACACCAGACATTCATACTGAATGTTCTGTGTACAGGATGTCATGACATCGGGTCTGACATCCTGGAAAAATCCTGCATAATCCAAAAATTCCTTTTATAACTTCCAGCAGGTACAACCATATCAGATGCCATGACCTTGTGTATGTCATCTGAAACAATCCTGCATGAACATGTCTTTTATTTAAGCACCAGCAGGTACATCCAATATCAGAAGCCATGGCATTGTATGTGGCATTCTGAAATAATCCTGCATGAACATGTTCTTGAACTCAAGCAGGTACATAGGATATCTCATGTTAAGACATCACACATGACATCTTGTGAACATTCTTTGTTTTACCAAAATTGCTGCCAACACTTAGAATCAACAATTTCCCTTTTCATCTTATTTGGTTTCTGCAAGCAAGAGGAAGAGAAAGCAAGCAAATCCAGATCAAGATCAAGTAAAATTGGATCAACTCGAAGGTTATTTTTCAGAAACTTCATCTCTTTGATTCTCTCTTAATTCTTCACTATTCTTTGTGATTTTTGGTTGGCTGAAGTCTTACTAATGTAGGGAACAAGATTGAGTTGTTTTGAGGTCAATTCGAAGCAACTCAGTTTATGATCCTCAAAATTCAAATCCCTATATCTTTCTATATACTTGGAATTGGAGAAAATTGAGGCGAGATTCGAGTTCCTGAGCACTTTTTCTTTAAATTCATGTCTTTGTTTTTCATTTTGGTGATGGTTGATGGTGGATCAGTCTGGTGAGGTCCACTGGAGAAGAAGACCGAAGCCCTAGCTCCGGTGATGAGTTATTACACATCTCAACCACAGGATCTATTCAAAATGTTGTAATCTTAGCCCTTGGTTTTGATCACCACGCGTACATCACATTTGACTTGGTGCATGGTGGAACGCGCGCGTGTGACCATCAAATCTGCCACCTCAATTAATGAGGGAGATCTGATGTCCCTTGATTTTCCATATTTTCTAATTTTTTATTTAATTGTGTTATTTTGATTAATTCATATTAATTTCATTTTTAATCCAAAAGATATGAGACTTTCACCAAAAAAAATTAAATATTTTCCTCTTTCATTTTCTGAATTAAATTTATTTTTTGGATTAATTTTGATATTTTTTATGAATTAATTGTTTTTGCGCATATTTTAAATTGTTTAAAAATACTTATGACTTTTCAAATATCACGAAATTTTTTGTCTAAGGTCCTTTGATCGTGTTTAACCTAGGATAAATCTCTTGGCCATTTATTTGGTGTTTTGAAGAGGTTTTAGGTTTTGACCAAACTAAATTTAATTTAAATGCATTTTTAATTTGATTTTTAATTGATTAATTGTATAGAAATTATGTTGAGCCATTTTTATTGACTTGTTATGTTTGACTATGTGTTTGGGCCTTGGTCAAGGTTGATTTGACTTTTGTTAAGTTAAAATCATTGGATTTAGGGGATTGATGAAATGTATATTTCATCTCCCAAAATGAATGAATGATTTTAATTTGATAAAATTCCTCCCATGACCAATTTGTGTTTCTCTCATCTCCTCTCCCTCTTCATCTTTAATCCCATTCTTTCTCATCCCTTTCATTGACCAATGATATCTCAAAATCCTAAGGCTAATTGGTTCATCAATGACCTTGTGTTAGATGAACCAATACAAGTATGGATGAGATAGGTCCATCCATTTGATCTTTTCTTTTAGTGTGTGGTATATTTTAGGAGTTTGGTTCATTATACCAAAGCTCTAACATGCATTAGCACCTAAATTTTTCTTTCCCGGCCTCAGATAGTTGTGACTTCTACATAAGTCCAATTACGATTGCTTAGCATAGAGCTAAATTTAACCCTAAAGACATAGCATTCTAGTTAGTGAGATTGTAAGTCTCCCATCTTTCATGATATTGTGTGGAAACTTTGCTTTTTTTCCTTCCTTTGGAAGATGGATTAGTTCAAGGATCCATGCTTGTGAATAGATGGTTGAGTGTTCTCTAAAGAATGACTTAACCAATTGAAAAGCAAAAACATCACTAACATCTCATCAACTAACATTTGACTAACTTGTATTGATATTGCTTTTATTTTCAAGTCATTTACTTTATGCAATTTAAACTCAAGTCATTTACCATTCATTTGTCATTTACATAGCATTTAAACTGTTTATGTTTGTGTCATTTTCACTTTTCTCATTTGAGCCATATATTGTGATTGTATATATTTGTTTGTGTACTTTGTTTGTGTTTGTGGTCTTAGGACCTTAAAATACTTAGGTATTTGTTAATTTATCAATGAGTAACTAAGCTTCTCTAGATTATGTCTTTTTGATATGAATCTTAATTTTACTTTGTTGGATCATACGTCTGTTTGAGATTTATTAAGTATTTTTCATATTATTATCTTATTTAAATTTCTTTTGAGTTTAATGTTTTTTCGCTTATGGCCGTATGAATTGATCTAGATACATAGGGATATCTTATCGTTAGCTTGATCTAAGACAATTTATTCAACTTTGTAATTAACTAGGGATAAGTAATAGAAGTTGTTGCTTTTGAATTAATGCTCGTATAACACCTATTTAACTTTGAATTTGCCTAAGAAATTAGGAAATTATCGTATAAATGTGTGAGCTACACACCAAGGAATTGGGTGCGGTGGTCTTGTTAATTCACAGTGAGATAATGACATAATTGAAACTCAATAAATACGTAGTGCATCAACAGGCAAAAATAAGGGGATTTGATATAAAAATACCTAATTGCCTTTCTCATCTTGAATTTTGTTCTTGTAGTTTTCTCATTCTTATTTTTGGAACCATATAAATCAACCCGCCAATTGAATTAATTTCATTCGAACATAATTACTTTGTTAAATTACAATCCTAATGTAGACAATCCTTTTATTATTACTTCGACATTATTGGTATACCTGTTGAGAAGTCATCAAAGCCTTCCATACTGGTCTAAAGTCCTGACACATCAACAAGTCCGTAACCCAAAAATAAAAATAAATAAATGGAAAAGATCGTGGTATGAGTGAAATGTCACACGAAAGGAAAATAAAATGGCACTAAAAAAAGAACCCAAGATGAAAGAGAACAAGATGGTGGGAAATATGAAGTATCTGACCAAAGAAAGAACCAGAATGCGAAAACAATTCGATAAGACGTTGCATTCAAGTCCGACAAAAGGCCTTTGAAGCATTTCACTCCATTTACCACGAGGAGAGAACAAATCCTCTAAGATGTCTACCACGCCAAGTTCATTCCCGGACCCCTTACCCCAGAAGAGATATATCATATGGAATGATCCATATAGATGGACATACCTCTAGAAAAGATTCCCATTTAAAAGAATTTAGAGAGACAGAGATGACATTGGCCCAACGACTCACACTTTGAACATGATCGCAAGAGTCGTAAGAGGCAGATAGAATAACTCGTCGAGGAAAAGTATGGCCACCAAATAATTAATATCTCTAACGTTCGGCCCCAAGAAAGAAAAGTTACCTCGTAAAAATTTATATTTTTTCAGCAGCGACAAAAATGAGATCATACCCCATGAGAATGACCCTATGGTGATTAACATACAAATGTAGAGTTAGAATTTCAAGAGATTCCTAGTAGACCCCTTAAAACTGGAATGATATCCTTTACTAAGATGCATTTGATGGTTTAAAGTTTGATCCTTAGCTCCGACAACCTTTTAGAGGCGCACTGTTAGTTTTTTTTGGAGAACATGTGCAGGTCAAAGGGTATGTCCAATGCTGAAAATGTTTGAAGCGGGAAAGAAATCCAAATCGGTTTAAGTACGATATTTGGTGGTGAACGCTTCTTCTTTATATAGCATCATCCTTGGAAGGTTTAAGACCCCAATTTGACCCTAAGATCCCTTATGCTATCTCATCATATACATTAGCATTAGGATCACACATTGGCATTCTCCTTATCTCTCTTTCATTGGGTTTGCATTGGGAGTGATCACCAGGCACATTTGATTGTATAATACTTGTTTTTCACTATTTTACTAACCTAAAAACCAAAAATATGTCAATGTATAGTTTGTTGCGTTTGTAGGTAGTGTGTGTGTGTTCACCCATGCTCTATCAAGCTCATATCTAGGGTTTGAGACCCTAAATGCAAGGAGTTCAATCAAGAAATGGTTCACATTGGTTCTAGACATCATATATGGATCCCCATGAGCTTCACATATCATTTTGATCAAGAATACATCAAGAGTTTTGAGCTAGGTTACCTTGGAAACCCTAATTCATATGGGTATCTTGTGTGACTTCTTCAACAAGTTTCTTCAACATTTGATCAAATATTTCAAGGTATACTTCATATTACATCATATTATGACTATATTATCCTCCATAAGTCCCAAAAGTCAAGAGAATATCAAGCTAGCAAGATGGTTCATGGTGGTTGACTAGAGAAAGTCAACTAGTCAAAACTGGTTTGGAGATCAACTTCCCAAGACCATAACTTGCTCAATTTTTATTATATGAAAGCCATTAAAATTCCATGATCAAGTTAACGATGTATAATTCAACCTTTATTTTTTGAGGAAGTTCAAATTCAAATTTCAAATGCATGTGCCAAGAGGAAATATTATAGGTCACTTTGGACCAATACCATCGAACAAGTGATTTTCCTCAACTTCTAAAATGAATAGCTCCTTTATGCCAAATCCAAATTAGATCAAATTTGTGACCAAATTGAAGAGGTTTGAATTAGCTACAACTTTGATGAAGGAAATCTTTCCATTTGAAGTCCATATCAAAAGTTATTCAAGGTGGAAGATGTGAACATTTGACTTCGGACTTAGAAAATTTTCAAATATGTTTGATTTCCCAAACTTCCACCTCAAGATTCATCATCATTCAAGCTTCAAATGAAAATTTGTCTCACATGAACATTGTTCCCCTTGATCTCACCTTTCCAAAAAGTCCAAGATCATCTAATTTGGATCAAAATTGAAGGACTTGCACATGGGTGCAATGTGAGGTAGCATTAGGCGGAATCTCATGATCCAATTCAATTCACCAATGCATGGCTTAATGCAACGCCTTCATCATGACATGTGCAGACTTTTGGACCTTTGTCAATCACTATTTTGGATTTGTACACACCCATTCAAGCTCATGTTGATCATTGTAATTTTTGAACATTGAAAATAAAGTGTGTAGAAATCAATTGCATTGGTTATAAATAGAAGTGCATTATGTTCAGAACTTCACACATACCCTGCCCAAGCTTTGCTAGACTGATCCAAACCCTCATTGCCATAGAATTTCTGAAGATTTCTCTTGAAATCGAGCTTGAACTTCATCTTCTATTTGGAAGTTCAAACTCCCGAAATTCACTTCCCTTTTCATCTCATTTCGTTTCTGCAAGCAAGAGGAAGAGAAAGCAAGCAAATCCAGATCAAGATCAAGTGAAATTGGATCAACTCGAAGGTGATTTTTCAGAAACTTCATCTCTTTGATTCTCTCTTAATTCTTCATTATTCTTAGTGATTTTTTGTTGGCTGAAGTTTTACTAATGTAGGGAACAAGATTGAGTTGTTTTGAGGTCAATTCGAAGCAATTCAATTCATGATCCTCAAAATTCAAATACCTGTATCTTTCTATATACTTGGAATTGGAGAAAATTGAGGCCACTATCGAGTTCCGAAGCACTTTTTCTTTAAATTCATGTCTTTGTTTTTCATTTTGGTGATGGTTGATGGTGGATCAGTCTGGTGAGGTCCACCGGAGAAAAAGACCGGAGCCCTAACTCCGGTGATGTGTTGTCACACCTCTCAACCACAGGATCTATTCAAAATGTTGTAATCTTAGCCCTTGGTTCTGATCACCACGCGTACATCACATTTGACTTGGTGCATGGTGGAACGCGCGCGTGTGGCCATCAGATCGGCCACCTCAATTAATGAGGGAGATCTAATGACTCCTGATTTTCCATATTTTCTAATTTTTCATTTAATTGTGTTATTTTGATTAATTCATATTAATTTCATTTTTAATCCAAAAGATATGGGACTTTCACCAAAAAAAAATTAAATATTTTCCTCTTTCATTTTCTGAATTAAATTTATTTTTTGGATTAATTTTGATATTTTTCGTGAATTAATTGTTTTTGCGCATATTTTAAATTGTTTTAAAATACTTATGACTTTTCAAATATCATGAAATTTTTTGTCTAAGGTCCTTTGACCTTGTTTGATCTATGATAAATCTCTTGGTCATTTATTTGGTGTTTTGAAGAGGTTTTAGGTTTTGACCAAACTAAATTTAATTTAATTGCATTTTTAATTGATTAATTGTATAGAAATTATGTTGAGCCATTTTTATTGACTTGTGATGTTTGTCTATGTGTTTGGGCCTTGGTCAAGGTTGATTTGACTTTTGTTAATTTAAAATCATTGAATTTAGGGGATTGATGAAATGTATATTTCATCTCCCAAAATGAATGAATGATTTTTATTTGATAAAATTCCTCCCATGACCAATTTGTATTTCTCTCATCTTTAATCCCATTATTTCCCATCCCTTTCATTGACCAATGAATTCTCAAAATCCTAAGGCTAATTGATTCATCAATGACCTTGTGTTAGATGAACCAATACAAGTATGGATGAGATAGGTCCATCCATTTGATCTTTTCTTTTAGTGTGTGGTATGTTTTTGGAGTTTGGTTCATTATACCAAAGCTCTAACATGCATTAACACCTAAATTTTTCTTTCCCGGCCTCAGATAGTTGTGACTTCTACATAAGTCCAATTACGATTGCTTAACATAGAGCTAAATTTGACCCTAAAGACATAGCATTCTAGTAAGTGAGATTGTAAGTCTCCCATCTTTCATGGTATTATGTGGAAACTTTGCCTTTTTTCCTTCCTTTGGAAGATGTCTTGGTTCAAGGATCCATGCTTGTAAATAGATGGTTAAGTATTCTCCAAAGAATGACTTAATCAATTGAAAAGCAAAAACATCATTAACATCTAATCAACTAACATTTGACTAATATGTATTGATATTGATTTTATTTTCAAGTCATTTACTTTATGCAATTTAAATTCAAGTCATTTATCATTCATTTGTCATTTACATAGCATTTAAATTGTTTATGTTTATGTCATTTTCACTTTGCTTATTTGAGCCATATATTGTGATTGTATATTTGTTTGTGTATTTATTTGTGTTTGTGGTCTTAGGACCTTAAAATACTTAATAAACAAAAAAAAAACTCTAAAAGAATTGCTTGTGTGGACTATTGGATTTGATCTGAGCTTTTGGACTTAGAATTAGGCAACATTCCGTATGCAAAAGGACTTGGCCAATGCCAACATTTCTGAGACCAAGGTATTGTGATTTGAGCTTTCATCTGATGCAAGTATTGGGATCCACTTGAGTTCATCTGCTACATGGTCTTGATGCAACTGTTATTTTGATCTCATGCTTTACCTTATTATGAGCAAAAGTCAAGAAGTATTTCACCTGGTACATGAGGAGACAAAGAGGACTGTTAGCCATGGGCTTTTCTTGGTTGGATGTGGCTATCTTTATTTGATGCCTTGCTCTTCATATTTCTATTTGTTTACTGATTATTTCTTGATTCAAAGTCCAAAGGGAAAGTGGATTTTCTATATGACATTCTTCTTTGTTGGATTGCATCCCATTGGTCAGATCTTTTCAACTCTTAACTTTTAATTTTATGCTTAGGATTAGTCTCTTCATCTCCTCACACTACTTAAATTTAAAAATCTCTCCCCTTTTTCAAAAACCTTCTTAGCTTGTGATTTCAAAACTTAAACTTTATTGCAAATTAGAAACTCTGGCCTTATGCCATTGCATTTTTAAACTCTTTTCTTAAATCAAACTTGTAAATGCATTTAACCATATTGACTTAAAATTTCAAAAAAAGACAAAAAGAACTAACACTAATTCAATCTTTTGGGCCTTTTGTGCCTCTTTTAAACTTAAATTTTGATTAAAAGAAATCCACTTATTTTGAAATTGATACCACGAACTACGAGGTTTTGATCCCTCATTTTTATGTTGGTACGTAGGCACAAGTCCGAAGGTCTTGTCAAACACAAAAATATAATAAATGAATTCTTTTCTCATTGTCACACTTTATTTGTTGCAAACATCTTTTATACCAAAAATACATACACACATAAAAAAAGGCTTCCGAGGAGTACCTAGGACACTTTGGGTGCTAACACTTTGTATATATGTTTGTATGATATAATCTGCTTGTTGTGCTTGGTGATCTCTGAGTGGTGAGATAAGTTCTAACCCGAACTTGAGTGAAATTAAGATAGGAGGATGGTATAGTCATGTTCGACTTGTGTGGAGTAGTCCTTAACAAGTTGGCTTGAGACCCATCTACTCAGTGGAGACCCTTTTAGAGCTATTGATGTCATACAAGTCATTTGTGGTTAGGCATTACTTTCTCTGATTCGGGGTCCGAGAAGCTGAGGACCGTAAAACATTTAACCCAACTTGGCCTATTTAGGACATAGTGTGGAAATTGTTCAGGTGTAGACTTGATAACAGTTGTTATGCGATACTACACTTAGACGAGTTTCTCTTGAGAATATTATAGGTTGATGAGTCAGTCATCCTAACCTATAATATCCAATAGATGGAATTAAGACTCTAGGAACGTTTTAGAGCATGATCTACAGGTTTTTACTCTTAGTACACTTCTTTGGGATGGTTCTTAACCTGACTTCATGCTCGTGACTCACAACAAACCCTTTGATTCTTGGTTAATCCAATCAAGTATTGTCAATATCAATGGAACTTCGGTGTTGATAAGGTGAAAACCATGATCCACCAAAATGGATGATTGATCTTGACAATGACTTGATTCATCCCTTGATCATTGTTTGTTTGCCTTGTGTGTGATCCCTTGTTTGTGATTATTGCATTCATGCATTTATGCGCATCATGACATTCATCACACGAAAATAATTTCAAGGAACTAAGGTCTTATTTGCAAATATTTTTAGACCATGGATTATGGATGAAGGAACACTAAGAAGTACAGTTTCAGATGTTCTGATTTGAAAGAGTTAAGGAAGTTGTCATCCTTTGTATTAGATCCCTTGGACTTTAAGCAACGTCATGGGAAGCTTTTATCTGTGTTATCTACTGATGTGGTTGAATGACTCCTAAGTGTGTTGGTTCAGTTTAATGACCCTCTCTACCGTTGCTTCACTTTTCCCGACTATCGACTTATGCCTACGTTGGAGGAGTGCACCCATCTCTTGGGAATACCTGTTTCTGACAAGTTACCTTTTAGTGGATTGGAGGTGATTCCCAGATCTCATATTATAGTTGAAGCTCTTCATCTGATGAAGTATGAGATTGAGGCTCATTGGGTGAAGAAAGGAGGAATGTTTGGGTTGACCTCTGAGTTTCTCATGGCGAAAGCTATTGTCTTTGCTCAAGCTGGAAGCATGGATGCTTTTGAAGCCATCTTTATGTTTCTCATCTATGGTTTGGCTTTATTCCCTAACATTGACGGTTTTTATTGATGTTAACGCCATCAGAATCTTCTTGATTGGGAATCATGTACCTACTCTATTGGGTGATATGTACTTCTCTTTGCATTTGAGGAATTCTAAAGGTGGTGGGACTATTGTGTGTTGTGTTCATCTTCTATACAAGTGGTTTATTTCGCACTTGCCTCAGACACCTGCTTTTATGGAGAACAAACAATGTCTACGGTGGTCTCAGAGACTCATGTTTATTACTAATGATGATATTGTTTGGTATGATTCTGCATTGGGTAGTGTGGAGATTATTGATAGTTACGGTGAATTCTCTAATGTGCCTCTCATTGGTACACAAGGAGGAATCAACTACAACCCTGTTTTGGCTCGTCGTCAACTTGGGTTCCCCTTGAGAGACAAACCTAATAACACTCAGTTAGAAGGTCTTTTCTATCAAGAGGGTAAAGATCCCCAACATTTGAAGCAGAAGATGATACATGCTTGGTATAATGTACATAGGAAAGGGAGATCTTAGCTTGGTTTGTGCAATTGTGTAGCTTTGGAAGCTTACACTACTTGGGTGAAGAAGAGAGCTTTGGAGTTGAAGATGATGTATGCTTTGTCTACGGTTGTGGTTGAGCCATTAACTATCCCTAACCAAGATGTAGAGGAGTTGTAAGACACATTCGCCAAGATGAAGCAAAAGAAAGATATGTGGGAAGAGCGGTTCCATGTTTTTAGCCGAAAGCATTAGGAGTTACAGCTTGAGTCAAAAGACAAAGATGCGCTTATTGAACTTCTTGAAGACCGGGAAGTGAAGAGACATAGAGAGCTAGAGGGTTCATCTTCCTCTAGTATGCCTTAGCCTTCCGGTGCTTGGAAGAAGATAGTCGATCAACTTGTACTTGAGAAGACTTAGATGAAGACATCTTTCGAGTCTGAGATCCGACGCATCTGAAGGAAGTACGCGCCAACAGCCAGGTCATCTGACCATGTTGCTAGGGGGTCCTTAGGATGATTAATTTCCTTTTCTCTTATATTTGTACTTTGGTTTCTAAAATTATACTCAGTGTAATCCTTCCAAATTTTATGAATAAAAAGAGATTTTATGGTCAATCAAATTGATATTATTATATATATATTTGCACGTAAAGCAACATGTTCCTTAAAATTAAAAATAAACAAAAACATTGCATTTCATGCATCATTTGTATAACAGGTTTTCTTTTGCCAATTGTCTTATTGGTTATTCTGCTGTGCTTCAGCCAAATTGACTCACCGATACAACACTCGTGATAATCAACTCAGAATTATGGAGCATTTGGAACAAGAGAACATAGAGTTGAAGGATAAGATTGCCCGGTTGACTACCATGATGGAGTTTGTTCTTGCTGTGCAGAATCAATCTTCACCAACTCCCGCAACTCCTCCCTAGAGGATTGTCATCTTCGAGGTTTCTACCTCGACTATTCCTGTTGCTGCTACTCAATCCGATTCAACTATGCCTGCTAGATTCCCGTGGGGGATGCCACCAAATTTCATGCCTGAAGGGTTTGCGCCTACCTTTGCTTCTATGTCGGTATCTAGCCCGGTCATGTTTGTGCCGCCTCCAGTTGTTCATACCCTGCCTTGTGTTGAGGACACCATCTACCATTCTGAGTCGTCTGAGGTCCCCAATGTTTATGAGAAGATGGATGAAATGAAGGATCAGTTCCTTGAGCTGCACAAGGAATTGAAAACTTTGAGAGGAAAAGACATGTTTAGGAAAAGTGTTGTTGAACTTTACCTGGCACCGAATGTGATGATCCCGATGAAGTTCAAGGTCCCTGACTTTGAAAAGTATAAGGGAAATACTTGTCCACTTAGCCATATTGTTATGTACGCCAGAAAAATGTCAACTCAAACTGATAATGATCAGTTACTGATTCACTACTTTCAAGACAGTTTGACTGGTGCTGCTCTGAGATGGTATATGGGGCTAGATAGTGCAAGTGTTCGCACGTTCAACAATTTGGGTGAAGCTTTTGTGAAACAGTACAGGTATAATGTGGATATGGCGCTTGATAGAGACCAACTGAGGTCTATGTCTCAAAAGGACAAAGACACATTCAAAGAATATGCTCAAAGATGGAGAGAACTTGCTGCTCAAATTAATCCTCCATTGGAAGAAAAGGAGATGACGAAGATTTTCCTGAAGACCATGAGTTTGTTTTATTACGAATAAATGATTTCTAGTGCCCCTAGTAACTTTACCGAAATGGTAAATATGGGGATGAGATTAGAGGAAGGAGTCCATGAAGGACGTTTGTCTAAGGAAGAAGTGTCATCCAGCAAGAAATATTGGAGTGGGTTTGCCAAAAGGAAAGAAGGGGAAACCAATTCAATATCTGTAGGGAGGCAGAGGAGGCCTCATGTTAGAAGAAACCCTCAACCGCGTCACTACCAGCATCAAGTTTTATCAATAATTCCAGTATTTTTTGGTAATTCTAACAATTAATCAGTTCCAATTCAACAACAACGTCAACAACAACCGCAATAAAGAACCAACTACAACAACAACAACAATAACCAACAACAAAACTTTGAGAGGAAGAAGGTCTCTTTTGACGTTATTCCTATGTCATATGTCAAACTGTATCCATCCTTGGTTCTCAAGAACCTACTCCAACCAAGAAATCCACCTCAAATTCCTGAACCACTTCCATGGTGGTACAAGCCTGAACTCCGTTGTGCCTTTCACCATGGAGCTCTTGGCCATGTTATTGAGAACTGCTACCCATTAAAGTATGAGGTACAAAAGCTTGTGAAGAGTGGGATGGTGTCCTTTGAGGACCGTGTGCCGAATGTGATAGCTAATTTGTTGCCCGCTTATGGTAACGCTCCTGTCAACATGGTAGATGGTTATCCTGGAGAGTATAAGGTTTATGATGTTCGCCATATCAGACAGTCTTTGGTTGCAATTCATAGAGATATATGTTTGGCCAGTGACTGTGAGCATGATCATGATGGTTGTGTAATATGTAGCGTGAACCTCGCGGATGTGTCATTGTCAAGAGGGATATTCAGAGGTTGATGGATGAAGGGTTTGTCCAAGTCTGTCAGTCAAGGGAAGTAGATGATGTGAATGTAATTGTTCTTGTGTTCAAGACCCCTGAGCGGGTAGTAATTCAATTTGATAGTAGCAGCAACAACAACGTCAATAGATCTGTATCGTCATTGGTTATACGGTTAGCGGGCCCCGTCCCATATACATCCGATAAAGCTGGCCCCTATCAATATAATGCCACCATGGTGGAGAATGGTCAAGAGGTTCTGTTGCCTGTGGAAAATTCTATGGTAAATATAGCTGATATCACAAAGGTGACCCATAGAGGTCGTGTATTCGGTCCCATCTTTTCAAATGGAGTAGAAGAGGTTGTAGTTAGTAAGAAAGTGGATGTGCATGTGGTGAATCAAATTAATGCTCCAGTATGTCATTCTGGTGAATCCAGCAAACTGAAGCCTAATGATGATGATGATGAGGTATTAAGATTGATTAAGAGGAGCGAGTTTAATGTGGTGGAGCAGCTGCTCCAAACCCCATCAAAGATTTAAGAGATGTCTCTGTTGATGAATTCTGAAGCACACAGAGAAGAATTGCAAAAAGTGTTGGAGCAAGCCTACTTTGAGCACGACGTTACTGTGGATCAGTTTGACCACATTGTGGCTAACATTACTTCTTGCAACAATATGAGTTTTGTGATGAAGAACATCCCGAGGAAGGCAGATATCACAATCTTGCACTATATATTTCGATGAACTGCAAGCAGGATGTGCTGTCTAATGTGTTGGTTGATACCGGTTCTTCCCTAAATGTACTCCCGAAATCAACTTTATCCAGAATTTCCTACCAAGGTTCCCTAATGAGGTATAGTGGCGTAATTGTCAAAGCATTTGATGCTTCTCACAAAACCGTCATTGGAAAAGTGGACCTTCCAGTCAAGATAGGTCCGAGTGATTTTCAAATTACTTTTCAAGTAATGGATATCCACCCGGCCTATAGCTGCTTATTGGGAAGGCCATGGATTTATGAAGCTAGAGTTGTAACATCTACTCTGCACCAAAAGCTTAAATTTGTGAAGAACGATAAGCTTGTCGTTGTTGGTGGACAGAAGGCATTATTGGTGAGCCATATGTCATCTTATCATATGTTGAAGTTGGGGAGGAGGTTGGAACTCCGTTCCAAGCCTTGTCTATTGCTGAAGTGAAGAAAACTGGGGCACCCATGTCTTTTTTCAAGGATGCTCAGAAAGCTATTGAGGCGGGTAGTACAGATCAGTGGGGTTGTATGGTAGAGATTACCGAGAACAATAATAGGGTCGGGTTGGGATTTCAACAAAGGTTGTTCAATGTCAAAGCTGAAGAAGTGCAACTGAGTTTCCGCAGTGGACGGTTCATCCATGGTAATGAATAACACTCAGCTGTAGTGATTGAAGGTGATGAAGACGAAGACTGCTCCAACTTTGTGACGTGTGGCAAGACTTGAAACAATTGGGTTGCTGTTGAAGTTCCTGTTATTGTCCATCGCTCTAAGTAATTTGTTTTCATGTTTTAATAAAAATCCTTCTCCTATGCCTAAGGGAGAAGTGAGCATTGTTAGGCATTTTCAATTATCATTAATAAAATGCAATTCTATTTCATCCACATCTATGATGTTTTATTTTTACTTTTTATCTTTCTGAAAATGGTAATCACGAAAAAAAATACATAAATAAACAATAATTATCCATCTACATAATATTTGGTCACAATTCACTTCTCTAAAATCAAAATATCAAATCATTATGCAGGTTGGTTCCCAACCCCGTTGAATACAATGATCCTACTCCCCCTCCAAACTTTGATTTTCCTATGTTTGAGGCTGAGGAAAAGACTGATGATGAGGAAGTATCTGATGAATTATCTCATCTACTTGAGCACAAGGAAAAAGCCATTCAGCTGTTTGAAGCGCAGACTGAGTTAGTCAACTTGGGTTCTGAAGATGATGTGAAGGAAGTCAAGATTGGGTCTCAACTGTGTCCAGAGGTTAAGAAGGGGTTGGTTGATATTCTTCGAGAGTATTCATATGTGTTTGCTTAGTCCTACCAAGACATGGCTGGTTTGGATTCTGAGATTGTGGGGCATAGATTTCCATTGAAGCCAGAATCCCGCCAGCCAAGCAGAAGTTGAGGAGAACCCATCCTGATATGGCAGTAAGGATCAAAGAAGAAGTGCAGAAGCAGATTGATGTTGGTTTTCTTGTTACTGCTGAGTATCCATAATGGGTGGCCAATATTGTACATGTTCCGGAGAAAGATGGAAAAGTCCGTATGTGTGTTGATTATAGAGATTTGAACAAAGCTAGTCCGAAAGATGATTTCCCTCTGCCACACATTGATATGTTGGTAGACAATACAACTAAATTCAAAGTCTTTTCGTTTATGGACGGATTTTCCGGTTATAATCAGATCAAAATGGCACCCGAAGATATGGAGAAGACCACATTCATTACGCCCTGGGGAACATTCTGTTTTAGAGTGATGCCTTTCGGTTTAAAGAATGGTGGTGCAACATACCAGAGAGTTATGACCACTTCTTTTCATGATATGATGCATAAAGAGATCGAAGTCTATATTGATGATATGATTGCCAAAGCAAGTGATGAAGAAGAACATGTTGAGCATTTGTTGAAGCTATTCTAGCATTTGAGGAAGTACAAACTCCGCTTGAATCCCAATAAGTGTACATTTGGTGTTCGTTCTGGTAAGTTGTTGGGCTTTATTATTAGCAAGAAGGGTATTGAAGTTGATCCTGCCAAGGTCAAAGAAATACAAGAAATGCCTACGCCCAAAACTGAGAAGCAAGTCAGAGGTTTTCTCGGCCGCTTGAATTAGATTTCAAGATTTATATCGCATATGACTGCCACGTATGCGCCTATATTCAAGCTTTTTCAAAAAGATCAGTCTTGTGATTGGACCGAAGATTGCCAAAAAGCTTTTGGCAGTATCAAAGACTATCTGCTTGAGCCTCCGATTCTGTCTCCACTTGTTGAAGGAAGACCGTTGATCATGTATTTGACTGTGCTAAAAGAAAGTATGGGTTGTGTTCTTGGTCAGCAAGATGAAACTGGAAAGAAAGAATATGTTATTTACTAACTCAATAAGAAATTCACCAATTGTGAGACTCAGTATTCTATGTTTGAAAAAACTTGTTGCGCGTTGGCTTGGGCTGCTAAGCGTCTGCGCCAGTATATGTTGAATCATACTACTTGGTTGATATCCAAAATGGATCCCATCAAGTACATTTTTTAGAAGCCTGCTTTAACTGGGAGGATTGCCCGTTGGCAGATGATGTTATCCAAGTATGATATTAAATACCGATCTCAGAAAGCAATCAAAGGTAGTGTCGTGGTCGACCATTTAGCTCACCAACCGATTGAAGACTATCAGTCAGTACGGTATGATTTTCCTGACGAAGAGATCTTGCACTTGAAAATGAAAGATTGTGATGAACCATTACTTGAAGAAAGGCCGGAACCTGGTTCCCGTTGGGGCATGGTATTTGATGGAGTTGTTAATCAATATGGTAATGGCATTGGGGCAGTGATCATTACTCCTCAAGGCACTCATTTTCTGTTTACAGAAAGATTGACTTTCAAGTGTACAAATAATATGGCTGAGTATGAAGCTTGCATTATGGGGCTCAAAGAGGCCATTGATCTCAGAATCAAGTATCTCGACATCTATGGAGATTTAGCTTTGGTTGTGAATCAAATAAAAGGTGAATGGGAGACGAATCAACCTGGTTTGATACCATATAGAGATTATACGAGGAGGATTTCAACTTTCTTTATAAAGGTTGAGTTTCATGATATCCCTCGAGATGAAAACCGGATGGCAGATGCTCTTGCAACATTGGCTTTAATGATTGTGGTGAAATTTTGGAATGAAGTTCCCAATTTAACTATGATACGTCTTAATAGGCCAGCGCATGTGTTCGTTGTTGAAGAAGTCAAAGATGAAAAGCCTTGGTATTTTGATATCAAGTGTTTTCTCCAAAGTCAGATTTACCCACCCGGGGAATCTTTGAAAGATAAGAAGACTTTGAGGAGATTAGCTGGCAACTTCTTCCTGAATGGTGATGTGCTTTACAAGATAAATTTCGATATGGTTTTGCTCAGATGCATGGATAGATATGAAGTAGACTTATTGATGACTGAGGTCCATGAAGGTTCCTTCGGTACTCATTCCAATGGACATGTTATGGCTAAGAAGATGTTAAGAGCGGGTTACTATTGGCTGACAATGGAATTTGACTGTTGCAAGATTGTAAAGAAATGCCACAAGTGTCAAGTTTATGCAGATAAGATTCATATTCCTCCGACACTATTGAATGTCATTTCCTCTCCATGGCCCTTCTCCGTTGGGGAATTGATATGATTGACATGATTGAACCTAAAGCTTCGAACGGACATCGTTTCATTTTGGTGGCTATTGACTACTTCACAAAATGGGTTGAAGCGACATCATATGCGAATGTAACCAAGCAAGTTGTTGTAAGGTTTATCAAGAATCAGATTATATGTCGTTATGGTGTGCCAAGTAAGATCATTACTGACAATGTATCGAACTTGAATAACAACATGGTGGAAGCTCTTTGCAAAGACTTCAAAATTGCACACCATAATTCTTCTTTGTATAGGCCCAAGATGAATGGGGTTGTTTAAGCTGCGAACAAGAACATCAAGAAGATCATTCAGAAAATGATTGTGACCTACAAGGATTGGCATGGAAGTTGTGCTCCCAGTAGAGGTTGAAACCCCATCATTGCGTGTTTTGATGGAAGCCAAGTTGAAATAAGCTGGATGGTGTCAGACCAGGTATGATCATCTGAATTTGATTGAAGAGAAGAGTTTGACTGCCATGTGTCATGGTCAGTTATACTAGCAGAGAATGAAGAAGGCATTTGATAAGAAGGTCATGTCTCGTGTGTTCAGAGAAGGTGACCTTGTGCTCAAGAAGATTTTATCTTTTAAACCAGATGCTAGGGGAAAATGGACTCCTAACTATGAAGGCCCATATGTTGTATAGAGAGCTTTTTAGGTGGTGCTTTGATTCTTACAACTATGGATGATGAAGAGTTCACTCGTCCTGTGAATACCGATGCAGTCAAGAAATACTTCGCATAAAAAAGAAAGTATGAGTACCCGAAAGGGTGGCTTAGGCAAAAATGAGTGTCTCGGTGGATTGAAAACCCGAAAGGGCGATCCAGGCAAAAATTAGAGACATAAAACAGAAAATTTCTCACGATAGATTGAGTAACCTACCCTGGGGCAATCTATGCAAAAATTAGGGGTTATGGCAAGTAACTGCATTCTCTTGGTTTCCGATCCTGAGAATAGTCTTGAGCAAGACAATCAACTCTGATTCATCCTCAACTGAAGCCAAGAACACAGTGGATATTGAAGTTGGTAGAAGGATTAACAATCATTATATTCAATGTAGCCCTTTTCCATGTAAATTACCATTTTTCAATTTTTGTAAAGATCTATGGAGTCTTGTCATTTACAGACTACCATTCTATTAAATAAAGTTGAGCTTTTTATCCAATTGTTTCTACTATTATTTATTTTTCATCTAAATAGAATTGAATTTTTATAATGATAATTTTTGAAATTTTTGAAATAATAAAAATCATTTTTCTTAAAATAATAAAAGTAATCGATTTCAGTAAGGAATATCAACAG
This sequence comes from Lathyrus oleraceus, assembly GCF_024323335.1. NCBI lineage: Eukaryota > Viridiplantae > Streptophyta > Magnoliopsida > Fabales > Fabaceae > Lathyrus > Lathyrus oleraceus. Next base: position 235,889,381 of record NC_066585.1, read on the forward strand.
CAGCCTGAGAACAGGTGAGTCCTAGAGTGCGGAGCATTGTTGGTTTTCCCCGAGCAGTTGGTTTGGTCCTTTTTTCCTCCCCGACAACAAATCAGCTTCCCTGGCCAAGTTGCTTGATCGCCTCCCTATCTGAGTTGTAGGCGCATATTCTCAACAGTTTGTATAGATTCAGTATAAAGTTTTATTTCCCGCAAGTCCCCAGCAGAGTTCACTCCTGATCCCCGCCAGCTCTATTGTTTGAGCAGTATTTTATGGTCCTCTACAAGGTTGTCTCTCATTTGGTATGGTGTTGACCTAAAATTCTCCGCAGAGTTGGAAATCCAGATCCTTTGCAGATCTTTTATCCTTCGTCAACAGTGTTCGAGATATTCAGAGATGGATAACTTATATTCATCCCTAATTTTTCTCCAGTTGGTGCTTCCATCTTATCGAGATTAGTCGTGTGTTGTAGTGATGATTCAGATCAGTGACATTTGTATCCTTTGTGATTGTTTTGTCAACATAATCATCAATCATATATACATATACATTCATACATAAGGTATTTCATTATGCATTATTATTGTATTTCATTCCTTATTTTCTAATCCTCTGCTATGGTGATATTATTTTTTCCATGCAGATTTGGTGTGTCTGCCCTCCCTCAATGGTAGCGTGTCAGTCCCTTAAGCAGAAAGAATTTAACCTTTCTCACTCCCCACTGAGTTATTGCCTCGTGGATGATAATTATTACAGTTTCCTCCCCAGTTAATTTTCTGGATGGAACCATTCCCCCTGAGTTATGTTCTTATCGGGTCGAGTATTTGTTTGGCTGTTTCTTTCTAGCTCTTACCTAGATAGATGCTTTTGGCCCCCCGAAAGTTTATTACCCAATAACTGGTAATATTCTTTTTTCGGTTTGCGAGTACCTTACTATTACCCAATACCTGGTAAAAGTAATCTACTTCCTTTATCTTCCCCAGTGGACTCGTTTGACGTTTCCCCAGGTTGTCTATCCTTGATATGCTCATCCTAACCGATGACGGATATTCTTACTCTGAATCTATCCTTGATATGTTCATCTTAACCAGTGACAGATATTCTCTTTGTGGTTTTCTACCCAGTAAAAAGGTAGTTGTAATCCTTATTTTCATTCCCCAGAGAGTTAATCCTTGATATGTTCATCTTGACCGATGATGAATTTTCTCCCCTTTGCGATCTTCTGCCTAGTAACTAGTAGTTGTAAATCCTGCTTTCCCCTTGAGTCTATCCTTGACATGTTCATCTTAATCGGTACGGATATTCTCTTTTCGGTATTCTATCCAGTAACTGATAGATATAATTCCTACTTTTCTCTGGCAGTTTATCCTTGATATGTTCATCTTAGCCGATGGCGGATATTCTTCCCCTTGAGTCTATCCTTGATATGTTCACTTTAACCAGTGACGGATATTCTCTTTCTTTGGTCTTCTGCCCAGTAACCGGTAGTTGTAAATCCTATTTGATATTTTCCTCAGCAGCTTGTTCTTACCCAGTAACCGGTAACGATCACAACTCATTTTCCTCATCGAGTCATGCTTGATATGTTTACCCTAACCGGTAACGAATGCCTCTCTGTCATATTATGTTATCTTCCTACCTGTAGCGGTGTATTCGTTACCATTGGAAATATTAACTAGATCCAAGGTAAATCATACAAAGTCGAGTCGCCACCGCACTTCTATTTATCCAAAGGAATGGCTAGAAGGCGAACAAAAGCCTAAAAAGTTTTACAAACAAAACTAGAAAAAGAACAGAGATTTGGGTAAGGGGGTAATTATGCCATGGGAAGGTGTTAGGCACCCACAACATCCTAGGTACTCCTAGGGAGCCCTTTTCACGCTTGTTGCAAAAGGTTATTGTTTATGAAATTATTTTGTGCAAACATGATTGAAGAGATGAGAGAAGAATATACAAGTTTATTTACATTTTTGTGTTTGGATGGATGAACCCATTGCCTACGTACCCTCTCATGAAAGATAAGGATCAAAATCCCGTAGTTCGGGTAAAAGATTTCAAAACAGTGAGTGGATTGATTGGTCCAAAAGCCTTAAGGTCTTTTGTTATCAAAGGGAGAAAACTCGACCTGAAAAACCACAAGTCCACCATGTGAGAACAGCTTCAACATGCTAGTGAGGGGTTAACCCTATAATAAGCAGGGAAGTCTTACAATTCAATCACTAAGGACAAAAGGTGAGATTTACATCAACCACTAAGATAGTTCAGATCTATGGCTAATGCATGAAAATTTTGATTAAGAAGTGGACAAGGGCCACAAAAGCAATTGAGTGGGTTGAATTAACCAATTAGAAGTATTCACAAATATGGTCAAAGTTGACTTAAAGTTCAATTCAAAATGAGTATTATGAAAAGAAAGTTTGAAAATCAGAGGCATAAGGCCTAGGTTTCTAATGTTGAAAACAAGTCAAATGTTTGCACAATATTTTTGGGTTTTTGGTTTGGGTTAGCATGAAGCTGGAGGTATAAAGAAGTAAAAAGGTGGGGGTGAGGAACAAAACTACATTAGGAGTTCCTCTCTTGAGATCATATGTAGATGATCCAAGTAAGTACCATCCTTTGGAATAGGCAACAAGCACAAGGCAAGCAATCAACAATAAAGAGGAAACGAAATGCCAATCTATGGGCTTACATCCAACTCCTGCACAACAAAACAGAAACAGAATGCCAATAGTTGGACTTATATTTAACTCCTCAAAACAAATAGGAAACAGAATGCCAATAGCTAGACTTATATCTGACTCCTAGCAACAAAGATGCATGAAAACAAACACACATGAGCAAATGCATCAAAAGCAATCACATCAATCAATCATCACACTCTATATACAAACAAGAGTCTCAGACAAATGGTTGGGCTTTAGTCAAGAGGGGTCATATCAACCTCGACAAACAAGCCAAAACTGTAGGGGTGTTCTGAAGCTCTTAACCACTAACATTGAGAGTTAGGGTGAAGCTGATGAAATGTGGTAATAAGGATTAGACCTCATGCTCTTAACCCTGGCCTGGGTGAGCTCAAATCAAAGAAAATGTGGGGATCCAGAAAGAGGGACCCTATTCCACTTGACTGACTCGATACAAAGATCTTGGGTTATGTTCAAGAGCATCAGCATGTAGTGCGAGCATAATGAACGACTCACTGAATAACAGGGGATTGATTGTTAATCCCTTCTATCTGTCCATTGCCTCTTCACTTAGGAGGACTTAACAAGTAACATGCCTCATTTAGAGGTCTTTAGCACAAATGTAAACAATCACAATCATTGCCTCTTAGGGAGGACTTCAGCCAAATGCCTGCCAAAAAGGTGGCAGGACTTCCAGACTACATGGAGAAAAAGAGTGGCTACCTAAGTGGTGTATCAACCACACTCCAAAGCAAAGCTCAAGCAAGAGCTAGCAACTAATGTACCTATACAAAAGCCAAACAGTTAATAGTGTATTCAGAAAACCAAACAGACAACAGTGTAACTTTCCACTATCTACACAATGCAAGTCACAAGTGTCGGCACTCAAATGAGTTCATCACATCAATGGATCTACAACACAACAAGATTTAGTGATCAAAGCAAATGGCATCTCAAATAATGAGGCCACAACAACCATTAGTGCTAAATACCTGAAACACAAAACACAATTGGTGAGTACAAACCACTAGTACCAAGACTAGGCTCAAAGGCAAGTCAAATGACCAAAACAGAAGTCAATACTTCACATGAAGCACATTTAATCAAACAAGAAAGAGTCCTCAAAAGGACCAAAACCAATTCATAAGGAAAAGGCATCAAATGATCAATGTAAAGCAAAGGGAAGCAATGTGATCATAATTGGACATCAAAATTGGACATCAAAAATAGAAAATCCAAATCAAAACAGAAAAGCATCCAATGGCTATGAAATTTTTTATGGGAACTCAAAATGTTATGAACAAGCATCATGCAAAAACTTAGGTCCATAAGAGCTCAAATGATATGTAAATTAAAATGCACAAATGCAACATCAAATATGTGACACAAATTGTCACACCATATGTTCATGTGTCCAAAACAGTGATGACATATGATAAAATACTCAAACCAAAGCCAAAAAATCACATCAAATGTTAAGATCAAGCATGTCAAATTTCAGATCAATTGGATAAACCATGAGCATTTTACAATCAAATGAATGCAACATATCAATATGGCACCATGTTCAATCACAAATTCACAATTTAAAATCCAGCACCAAACAATTCTTGAAATAAATGCTAAAAAAACTAGACATCCAAACAAGAATGTGAAAAAAAATTAGGATCAAATTGGATCATCCTACTATATTTTATGATTTTTTGAAGTTGAATGAATAAAATGAAATAAAATGGAAATAATATGAAATAATGTGGAAAATGGAATTTGAAATGAAATTAGCAATATGCACAAGCCAGATTCGAACTCACGCATGGCAGGTCAAAGAGAATGCAAAAAATAAATTCAGAAATATGCACATGCCAGGACTTGAACCCACGCAGGCAAGGTCAAATGATAATATCAAATAAAATTCACAAAAACACACAGGCTAGAATCGAACTCGTGCGCCAGGGAAAAGAGAACTCAATTGAAATTAAATTCAAAAACGCATGAGCTAGGTTCGAACTCAGGTACTCATGGTCAAGCGAAAATGCAAATATTAAATCCACAGAATACACACGCCAAGTATCAAACTCGCGTGCGGACGGTCCAAAGTGCGCTTCAACAAAACGCAGCATTTTGAAACGCAAACCCTAAGCACATGCAGAGACGCCGGAACAGTGGTTCCAGTCGTCTTCCCCGGCTAGCTCCGACGGACATGCATGAAAAAAATTCTAGAAACGCATAAAAAGCACATCAATCGAAAGGTCTTGCAGCATACATTCCAAATCTGTGATCAAAATCAACCGATTCTTCCTAACATGCTTGGATCGAGCAAGAATATAATTAACATCAAAACTTCAAGTTCACATAGCATGCTCGTTTCTTAACCAAATTCAAAAATATTTATATCAGCATCATCAGCACAACAAGCTCTACATGATCATGTACATGAATTGGCAAAAAGAGAGAGTCGAATTTCACCTTGTTTGAGATGGCAGTTGATGGATTCGTGTATTCAAACTTCCTCCAGCTCCAGATCTTCTCCTCTAACCTCAACTTGAAGCTTGATGCAAGAATTAGCACTTGAAACACCTTGAATCTAGCTCAATTTCATAAAACCATGGATATGAGTTTGCACTTGTGGAGCTCGAATCTGCACTGTATTCTTCAAACCAGATGATGATTCTTCATCAATTATGCATGATAAACATGATTATGCAAGAATTTTGAGGAATTGTATGAAGAAATTTGAAAATTGAAGAGAGAGAAAATTGAGAGGGAAATGAAATTTTGATCCAAATTCTGTTATTCTTCCCCAATTGTGATTAAGATTTGGCTTATATATGGTCCCTTAATCATGCTGAAATTGAGATTAGGCATTGGTTAATTGTGATTAAGGAAAAATGAGGTGGAATGCAAAAAATGCAAATGTGACTATGCATGGCTAATGTGCACGTGAACAGTGCCATGCAAGGTACAAAATCATTTGAAATTAGTCAATAAACAACATTGGATTGGAATTTTGCTCATGTGATCCACCAAATTCAAATTATCAAATTTCCCTCCAAAATGCACTTGTATGGACACTTGATCATGTGAGCTTTTTTCATGCAAGGCAATGATTTATTTGAAATCTCTTGGTCACAAGGAGCATTTTGCCAAAAGAGTGGACCAAATTGGAGTTTTGAATCAAAAGTTATGGCATTTTGAACTTCCATGCATACTTTGTGATCATTTGGCCATAACTCCTCAACCAATTATCAGATGGATATGATATAGGACTTTTTGAAAAGAGGAGAGAAAGATATTCAACTTTCATGTTCAACAAAAATCCATTTGAAGCTTCTTTGATGTTGGAAAGTCAAGTTGAATATGGACCAAAAACTTTCCATTTTTGGAAACTTGAAATTACATGTCACTTTCCATTTTGGGAAACTTTTGCCATGGCTTCAAAATCTTCAAGATAGATGTTTGACATGATGAATAGGCCTTGTTTGAACATGAATGGGATGTCTCAGATCATTTCCCACACCTCAAAGCCTTCAGTTAACTGCACAGTTGATAATTTGGTCCTTAGATGACCTTGACAATGCCTGATGAACTTGGGCCTTTACCACTTGGAGAATTTGCTCAAAATGGAACCATATATCATATAAGCTCCATATAATATCATGTGATCCTCATATCAAGAAAATACCATCAACTCAATGCACAAAGGGATTCCTTGAATTGCTTGACCTGTGGTTGCTTAGACTGCAAAACAAATGTTAGATGACATATTTTTGGTGCTTTTGGTTAGTGATTAAAACAAGAAAAGCAATGATATACAATGCAAGCATGCCTGGTGATCAAGAATTACTCACAAAGAGATCCGAACCACAGGGGAAGGAAGTCAAAATGCTCAATGATCCTTGAGGCTTATGCAATGCAATGTTATGATGCCATGAGGGATCTTAGGGTCAAAAATTGGGGTCATACACTACCCAATAACCGGTAATGAATAATATACTTCTGGTACTCCTGTGTTGAAGTTCACTCTTCCCCAGTTGAGTTTGAGGGCGTATTTCCTTAGTGAAGTCGCCAATCCCCTGTTTGATTCGAGTATTTCAGTTTTGTTCTGATCTACCCGTTTCCCTTGCAGATTTCTTCTTTATCCCTGACCGAGTCCTTCCATTGATTTATTTCATGGAATCCTCTTGTGTCTCCAGCAGTCTTCAAGTCGTAGCCTGGCCTACGCACAGCCTTTTATCCCAGAGTCTCTGTTTCCCCAGTGAGTTCTCCTTACGGAATGCATCATACTCCAATGGACTTTCAGTCTCTCCAGATTCTTTTCCTTTGTGGCAATATTTTCCCCACAAAGATTCCTTTTAATATTCATATTATATGCATCATGAGGTCTCTTAGGGACCAAAATTTGTCTCTATTATTGTTAATTAAGTCCATTCTACTGAGCTGATACGAAGATTTTAACCTTCATCTCCTCAGCTAGAATGTCCTTAAATAGGGGCAACTGTAAGACCCCAATTTTGCACCTAAGATCCCTTATGATATCTAATCATATACATTAGCATTAGGATCACACCTTGGCATTCTCCTTATCCCTCATTCATTGGGATAGATCACCAAGCATATTTGATTGTATCATACTTTGTTTTTCACTATTTTAATAACCCAAACACCAAAAATATGTCAATGTATAGTTTGTTGCTTTTGTAGGTAGTGTGTGTGTTCACCCATGCTCTATCAAGCTCATATCTAGGGTTTGAGACCCTCAATGCAAGGATTTCAATCAAGAAATGATTCACATTAGTTCTAGACATCATATATGGATCCCCATGAGCTTCACATATCATTTTGATCAAGAATACATCAAGAGTTTGGAGCTAGGTTACCTTGGAAACCCTAATTCATCTGGGTATCTTTTGTGACTTCTTCAATATGTTTCTTCAACATTTGATCAAATATTTCAAGGGATACTTCATATTACATCATATTATGCCTATATGATCTTCCATGAGTCCCAAAAGTCAAGAGAATATCAAGCTAGCAAGATGGTTCATGGTGGTTGACTAGAGAAAGTCAACTAGTCAAAACTGGGGTTCCCTAGACCTTATCTCCTACACTTTTTGTCATATGAAAATTATTCCAAAATAAAAGTTACTAAAAATTACATTAAAAACAACTTTCATGTTGAGGTCAATAGCTATTTTTTCTTGGAAAGTCAATTTTTATGGTGAAAGATTATAAGTCATTTTGTCTGAACCCTAGTTTGGAGATCAACTTCCCAAGACCATAACTTGCTCAATTTTTATGAGATGAAAGCCATTAAAATTACATGATCAAATTCAAGATGTCTAATTGAACTTTTATGTTTGGAGGAATTTCAAATTCAACTTGGAAATGCATGTGCCAAGAGGAAACATTATAGGTCACTTTGGACCAATACCATTGAACAAGTGATTTTCCTCAACTTACAAAATGCATAACTCCTTCATTCCAAATCCAAATGAGGTCAAATTTGTGACCAAATTAAATAGGTTTAAAGGATCTACAACTTTGATGAAGGAACGTTTTCCATTTGAAGTCCATATCAAAAGTTATTCAAGGTGGAAGATGTGAACATTTGACTTGGGACTTAGAAAATTTTCAAATATGTTTGATTTCCCAAACTTCCACCTCAAAATTCATCATGATCCAAGCTTCAAATGGAAACTTGTCCAACATGAAATTTGTTCCCTTTGATCTTACCTTTCCAAAAAGTCCTAGATCATCTCATTTGGATCAAAATTGAAGGACTTGCATATGGGTGCAATGTGAGGTACCATTTGGAGGAATCTCATGATCCAATTCAATTCAACAATGCATGGCTTAATGCAACACCTTCAGCATGACATGTGCAAACTTTTGGACCTTTGCCAATTATTCTTTGGGATTTATACACGATCATGCAAGCTCACGTTGATCATTGCTATTTTTGAACATTGAAAAGAAAGTGTGTAGAAATCAATTGCATTGGTTATAAATAGAATTGCATTATGACCAGAACTTCACACACACCCTGCCCAAGCTTTGCTAGACTGATCCAAACCCTCATTGCCCTAGAATTTCTGAAGATTTCTCTTAAAATTGAACTTGAACTTTATCTTCTGTTTGGAAGTTCAAACTCCAAAAATTCACTTCCCTTTTCATATTATTTGGTTTATGCAAGCAAGAGGAAGAGAAAGCAAACAAATCCAGATCAAGATCAAGTCAAATTGGGTCAACTGGAAGGTGATTTTTCATAAACTTCATCTCTTCGATTCTCTCTCAATTCTTCATTATTCTTTGTGATTTTTGGTTGGCTGAAGTCCTACCAATGTAGGCAACAAGATTGAGTGGCTTTGAGGTCAAATCGAAGCAACTCAGTTCATGATCCTCAAAATTCAAATCCCTGTATCTTTTTATATACTTGGAATTGGAGAAAATTAAGGTTGGATTCGAGTTCCTGGGCATTTTTTATTTAAATTCATGTCTTTGTTTTTCATTTTCGTAATGGTTGATGGTGGACCAGTCCGGTGAGGTCCACCGGAGAAGAAGACTGGAGCCCTAGCTCCGGTGATGTGTTGTCACACCTCTCAACCACATGATCTATTCAAAATGTTTTAATCTTGACCCTTGGTTCTGATCACCACGCACACATTGCATTTGACTTGGTGCACGGTGGAACGTGCGCGTGTGGCCATCAGATCTGCCACCTCAATTAATGAGGGAGATCTGACGGCCCCTGATTTTCCATATTTTCTGATTTTTCATTTAGTTGTGTTATTTTGATTAATTCATATTAATTTCATTTTTAATCCAAAAGATATGGGACTTTCACCAAAAAAAAATCCTCTTTCATTTTCTGAATTAAAATTATTTTCTGAATTAATTTTGATATTTTTCATGAATTAATTATTTTTGTGCATATTTTAAATTGTTTAAAAATACTTATGACTTTTCAAAAATCATGAAATTTTGTATAAGGTCCTTTGACCTTGTTTGACCTAGGATAAATCTCTTGGCCATTTATTTGGTGTTTTAAAAAGGTTTTAGGTTTTGATCAAACTAAATTTAATTTAAATGCATTTTTAATTTGATTTTTAATTGATTAATTGTATAGAAATTATGTTGAGCCATTTCTATTGACTTGTGATGTTTGACTATGTGTTTGAGCCTTGGTCAAGGTTGATTTGACTTTTGTTAAGTTAAAATCATTGGATTTAGGGGATTGATGAAATGTATATTTCATCTCCCAAAATGAATGAATGATTATAATTTGATAAAATTCCTCCCATGACCAATTCGTGTTTCTCTCATCTCCCCTCTCTCTTTATCTTCAATCCTATTCTTTCCCATCCCTTTCATTGACCAATGAAATCTCAAAATCCTAAGGCTAATTGGTTCGTCAATGACCTTGTGTTAGATGAACCAATACAAGTATGGATGAGATAGGTCCATCCATTTGATATTTTCTTTTAGTGTCTGGTATGTTTTAGGAGTTTGGTTCATTATACCAAAGCTCTAACATGCATTGGCACCTAAATTTGTATTGCCCGACCTCAGATAGTTGTGAATTCTACATAAGTCCAATTACGATTGCTTAACATAGAGCTAAATTTGACCCTAAAGGCATAGCATTCTAGTAAGTGAGATTGTAAGTCTCCCATCTTTCATGGTATTGTGTGGAAACTTGGCCTTTTTTTCCTTCCTTTGGAAGATGTCTTGGTTCAAGGATACATGCTTGTGAATAGATGGTTGAGTGTTCTACAAAGAATGACTTAATCAATTGAAAAACAAAAACATCACTAACATATAATCAACTAACATTTGACTAACTTGTATTGATATTGCTTTGATTTTCAGGCCATTTACTTTATGCAGTTTATATTCAAGTCATTTACCATTCATTTGTCATTTACATTGCATTTAAATTGTTTATGTTTATATCATTTTCATTTTGCTCATTTGAGCCATATATTATGATTGTATATATTTGTTTATGTACTTTGTTTGTGTTTGTGGTTTTAGGACCTTAAAATACTTAATAAACAACAAAAAAAACTCTAAAAAAATTGCTTGTGCGGACTGTTGGATTATATCTGAGCTTTTGGACTTAGAATTAGGCAACATTCCATATGCAAAAGGATTTGGCCAATGCCAACATTTCTGAGACCAAGTTATTGTGATTTGAGCTTTCATCTGATGCAAGTATTAGGATCCACTTGAGTTCATCTGCTACATGGTCTTGATGCAACTATTATTTTGATCTCATGTTACACCTTATTCTGAGCAAAAGTCAAGAAATATTTCATCTGATACATGAGGAGACAAAGAAGACTGTTAGTTATGGGCTTTGCTTGCTTGGATGTGGCTGTCTTTATTTGATGCCTTGCTCTTCATATTGCTATTTTTTTGATGGTTATTGCTTGATTCAAAGTCAAAAGGGAAAGTGGGTTTTCTCTATGACATTCTTGTCTGTTGGATTGCATCGCATTGGTCAGATATTTTCAACTCTTAACTTTTAATTTTATGCTTAGGATTAGTCTCTTCATCTTCTCCCACTTCTTAAATTTCAAAATCTCTCCCCCTTTTCAAAAACCTTCTTTACTTGTGATTTCAAAACTTAGATTTTATTGCAAATTAGAAACTTTGGCTTTATGTCATTGCATTTTTAAACTCTTTTCTTAAATCAAACTTGTAAATGAGTTTAACCATATTGACTTAAAATTTCAAAAAAAGACAAAAAGAACTAACACTCATTCAAACTTTGAGGCCTTTTGTGCCTCTTTTAAACTTAACTTTTGATTAAAACTAATCCACTCATTTTGAAATTGATACCACGAACTACGAGGTTTTGATCCCTCATTTTTATGTTGGTACGTAGGCACAAGTTCGAAGGTCTTGTCAAACACAAAAATATAATCAATGAATTGTTTTCTCATCCCCACACTCTATTTGTTGCAAAAATCTTTTATACCAAAAACATAAACACGTATAAAAAAAAGGCTCCCTAGGAGTACCTAGGACACTTTGGGTGTTAACACATTCCCTCTGTGTAACCAACCTCCTTACCTGTAATCTCTGGCATTTTATTAGTTTTGATTTGAAAACTTCTTATCTTTGGGTTTTGTTCGTACTTTTTCCTTTTCCTTTGGAAACAATAAAAGCGCGGTGGCGACTCTAGTTTTATTGATGTTAAGTTTATTCATAGCTTAATGGTCATAAATTTACCGCTACAGAAGGCATGCCACAACACCTTGAGATTTATTATGTTCAACTTGTATATGACCATGAAATATCCTTTGGACAGCGGGAGAATAGGTGTGATCATAGGTGATCAAGAAGTAGAAAGAAAATGGGGGTAGCTTATGACTTTAAAAAATAGGTTTTTAATGAGACGCCTTAAGTGTTTTAATTAATTTTGCATAATGCCAAAAGTAAAAAGCTCAAATGATCGACTTATAAGACTATCATTATCATACTAGGACTCTGAAGCCCTTCGGGGGTATCCATCAGAATCTTAGTAATTAATATTTTGAATCCCTTTGGGTTTCCATCAAAACCTTAATAGGACACTAAAGCTCTGTGGGATATCCATCAAAACCTTAGTAGGACTCTAAAGCCCTCTGAGGTTTCTATCAGAACCTTAGCAGGACTCTGAACCTCTTTGGGGTATCCATTAGAATTTTAGTAGGACTCTAAATCCCTCCAAGGTATCCATCAAAACCTTAGTAGGACTCTGAAGCCCTTTAAGGAATTCATCACAACCTTAGTAAGATTGTGAAGCCCTCTGGGGTTTCCATCAAAACCTTAATAGTAATCTAAATACCTCAGGGGGTATCCATCAGAACCTTATTAGGAATTTGAATCCCTTTTAGGCATCCATCCGAATCTTAGTAGGACTCTGAAACTTCGAGGTACACATAAGAGCCCTATAAAACTCTAAATTTCACAGTGAGACCCGACGGGGCATGGAAAAATTAAGACTATAGACAAAAACAAATGCAAATATACTCAGGATCCACTTCTGCAAAAACATGAAAAATAAAAAGAGATATACCTTGTGGGATTTTTGGTCTATCACAAGAAACCTACATTAATAAGGTTTTAGGGGGATTTCAGATGAAAGAGTGTTCACCAACTGTTTTCCCATTGTAAATAGTGATAAGTTCAATTTGAACCAATGACCTAAAAATGGTTTAGAGTGGGAACAAATGAAGAAAATTCAATATGCTTTTGTTGTTGTAACTATTATGTATGATCAAGTATGCCCAAGGTCTGACATTGACTTTGGTGTTGAAATCTTAGGAAGATAGTAGAGTTATCCAAGTATGGACAACTAGAAAGTTGCAAAGAAGTTGTTAAGATACCTTCAAGGAACAAAAAAATATATAGAAAACGGTCAATATTGATATGATCGTCTAGCTATTTAAATTCAGACTTTATTGGTTGTGTTGATTCTCGAAAATCAACAATAATATATATCTTTATGATGGTCAGTAAAGCTATTTTTTGAAAGCACTAAAGAAACTTTTGTTAACACTTATACTATGCAAGTTGAGTTTGTATCCTATTTTGAGATTACTTTTTCATGGTGTATGACTTAAGAAATTTCTTTCTGAGCTTAGAACCATAGATTTTATCTCTAAACTTCCGAATATTTTCTATGATAAATCACCATATGTATTTATGGGTAAGAAAAATGAAAGTGGAAGTTGAATGAAACATATCAACATTAAATGTTTAACCTTTAAAAAAAAGTTAAAGATAAAATAGTGGTTATTAAACATATTAATATTGATTTAATGATCGTTAATCCGAGAAAATAAGACTTGGGTCCACTTTATGATTGTATACCTATAATTTATTAATAAAACTTTTATTTTATGAAGTTTTCTCATATTCTCATATTCTTGCGTGCTATAGTATTTGAGAAAATATATATATTTGCAATTATAATTTAAAAAATAAATACTTAGTATTTAGATAATTATACTCGTTTTTAGAGAAATTATAATTATGATTCACCTATTTGTTTCTTAAGAAACTTTTGATGACTCGATGATGTCGATAATTATATTCTATGAATCAAATAGGAGAATATATCATTTTTTTTTTAATTTTTAAACAATAATCGTTATTAAAGAATTATTTAAGTGTGATGCTTGGATTATGAGATTTGATTTCTTAACTATTTGAAGTTTTAATAATTTTGATAATCTTAATTTAGAGTGATAATAGTTTTAATAGCTCTTAATTTTTAATTGTAGAATCAAATTTATAAATAGTTTTTATCTCTAAACTTGCTCTCAACACATTATTCATACATACACCGTTTATATTGCAAGTAAGAGTTTAGAAGAATCAAATTTATTTCACTCACAACATTTAACAATGGCCTGAGGTAAAATAGAATTTCTTTTTTGTTATTTCTTTTGTTATCTTGTTATCATAAACATGAGATCAATTAAAATTTAATCCTTACATATATTATATTTCATGAGTATAATGAAAGACGAATACTCGATGTAAAAAAAATCTAGACGTTGAAAATATAATTAAATTTGTGTAGGTGTGTTGGTGTTGTTTATGACACTACAAAATTAATTTCCAGCAGCAGCAGATAAATGAATTGACTAATTTGAACAAACATATTTGTAGAATGGTTTCACCTTGTAATATAATAATAATGTAGCTTCTGTAATAGCTATATAGGGTGGGTTGTGTTCCTGTTACATCCTTTCATCAACTTTTATTTTCTTTGCAGATTTTCATTTACTACTCTTTTGGTATACTATGTAGTACTATATACAAACCATATATAGCTTTCATTTGATCATTTATTTGGCAAGGCAGAAGGGTTGATGTCAATGTTGTTCTTGTGGTCCATCATCAATCCTCACTTAATAAACATTAATTATATCTAGTTTTACAATGTTTACCTAGATACTTTTATTAATCATAATGCATACCTCTTTCAAAACTGAACAGAAGATCAAACCAAGAAAATTATTAGATTATGATTTAAGTGGTTGAAATGATTGAACAAGTATTGACATGTTAAAAAGGGAGGGGGAAGTTTAGCAGATGTATCTTTTGAGTAATATATTATCGTCAAAATACACTATTCAATTTTATTTTTTTCAGTAGTATATATGTTTTTTTTTTAATTTGAGCGTATAAATGAGTGAGTGGATTGAGAAACTATTGAAAAACAGGTATCTTTTGAGCAGATAAATGAGTGTGGATTGAGAAACTATTGAAAAACAATTAGACCTATTCATAAGATTTTGATAATGTTGGAGGAATAATCGTATTTTTTTTTTTGGTAATTAGTCTTTTATTATAATAACATTCTCTAGTAATCTTTTTATTTATATAAGTTATTACTAAAGAATAAAATAGAATCCTATTTGTTATTCTCTAATATGATATTAGAATCCTGGTTAGGGTTTTCCATAACTAGCGGGAATATTTGTCACTATCTACAGTAATCATTTGAAATACTTACCACTATACAATAATTGTTTGTACTATAAATTGTCTTTGTACGACCCGGCCCAATTCATTGGTGGTAGATCTTACTCGATGGCCACTAGCTCTGAGTGGTTTCACAGTGAGCAACGATGACGATGATTTTCCACCCATGGGCATTGGCCGTTGTGGAGGCCGCGGCAACAACAAGGGAGGAGATAGTGATAATGACAACAACAGAGGTCACGACAACCACAATGGTGGAGGTCGTGACAATGCTAACAACAATAGTACTGGTGTTGATGCCAATCTCGATGAAGGCAGCAAGAGATATGAGAATTCTTACCATGTTCGACTTTGCAGAAGGAGCAAATATCTCTTAGTGATTTATCTCATAGGTTTGACCTATTTGAATTGTATTTCACCGTAAACACTCATTTGCATTCCACGGTCTTTTTATCATATGATAGTGTCATAATAGTCCAATCTTATTCTTTTCAAGTGTTCTCATCTCCTTGAGTACAACTTCCCTCTATTTCAGAACTTCTATAACATTCTATACACTTTTTGGAATTTCAACACTATATTATTGTGAGATAAAAGTATATAAAGATGAAGAAAAATTTGAGTAAGAAATAAAATTGAACAAGGGATTCTTAGTGCAAGACTTGAAAGATTTTCTAATAGCTATTCATTCATCAATATCAGGATATATGATACTACTATCTAACAATAAAATAGATTTAACCTTTTTGTGTGGCAGTGTTAGGATGTGTACTCGTCATTTTCCTTGTGAATTTTTTTCTCACAAATACCTTTCCTTTTCAAATCTTATTTTCCACTTCGAATATATTTTCTACAAGTGGTTCATCATTATGTGGCATTTTTATTAGTTCATCATTATCATTATGAGAAAATATAGGATCATATTCACCAAGTTCCTCACTCATAGTAGGAGTAGGTTCAATAGGTGAGTCATGATCATTTGTTATTGGAACTGAAGTCCAAATCTCATAATTTTGTGATATTGACAAAGATGAATTAAAAAAACATGTATCAGTTTGAAACGATTCTTCTTACTTAAAATTCCCCTAGAAGAATAGTATCATTAAAAAAATGTTTGTGTTTAAAGAATGTTACAAACACTTTTTTCTTCTTTGGATTAAAATATTTATATCTTTTTTGTGTTGGAGAATATCCAACAAAAATATATTTTATAGCATGTAGTTCAAATTTTCCAATATTTTTGTGTTCATGAACAAAATATGTGCATCAAATTTTATTAAAGGTAAATCATTTATAACACGATTACTAGGAAAACATACTTTGAAAATATTAATCAGAGTTTGAAAAATTAAGGATCTTAGAAAAAAATATTTTAATCAAATACGAAGCGGTTAAAATAGCTTATCCCACAAATAATTTAGCAACTTATTTATAAAAAGTAAAGCACGAGCTACTTCTAATAAATGTTTATTTTTTCTTTCTGCAACCCCGTTTTGTTGGGGGTGTTAGAACATAAACTTTGATGCACTATCTCATTTTTATGGAAAAAATCATCCAAATTAGTGTTGAAATATTATTTTTTGGGCTTAAATAATCTTCTGGTTCCTGTAAGTTAGCGAGTTTTTTATTTTGGTCCTTGTATATTTTTTTTGTCTGAATCCCTATATGTTGAATATCGTTTGATTTTAGTCCCTAACGTTAATTCATAGGGCGCCTTGTATTTATAACAAAGATGTCTCTCCACTAAGCCACTTGTGTTTTTTATTTCATATTTGCAACACATCCGTATATATTATATAATGTGAATGGCTAAATCCAAAAATAAATTGATTTTGCAATTTGAACATCTTCCTCTCCTATAATTCGTATTCTTCTTCTTTCTCTTCACCTTCATCCATGGCTACGTATTCATTTGGTAACTTTACTCCGTTCTAAATCCTCAATACATAATTTTGCTATGTTTCATTTAACTTAGTTGTTGTTTCTAATGATGGGATATGAGTTTGCAAGCTTTATCACTTAATAGAATTTGTGATGATTTTTTAGTGTATAGTGGTAGTCTTTGGTCTTGATAAAAGTGTGAGAAATCATTTTTATGAAAAGGGAAAATAAGGGATAAACAAGGAATAATTTTGGATTTGAAAATTTTAGGGTTTGTATGATGGTTAGGGATGAAGATATGAACACAAACTCAGAACTTTGGATTAAATATTCAATTCGTCCCTATAAATTGGCGTGTTTTTGACTTTAGTCCCTGTAACATTTTTTGTTTGTTTTAGTTCTTAATTCTAGGCTTGAATTCATATCTTCATGTCCAACCTTCATACAAACCCAGAATTTTTTCAGATCGATGAGAATATATATATTTGTTTATGAGGTATTCATGTATGTTTATTTAGTGTTCAACCATTTCAAACCATAATCATTTTTGGTAGTTTAATTATGTAACTTTATTATTTACTCTTTCTCTCACAATCTTCACTATCATCTTCCATTAAAGTTTCATCTTCATGTTTATTTATGAAGCAGGGTTTAGATTCTTAGTTTCTCAAAGTACCAATGTTATTTTTATGTATGCATGGTGTGGAAGCATTTTTCAAAACAAATACACTCATACATGTATATACACCTATGCAAATGCACTCATGCATTTTATGTATGTGATTATCATTATCATGCTCCTATTTTATGATCAATTAGTATAAACAAGGGCTGGAAGTACATGAGTTGAAGCACTTAGTGGAATATTGAGTAATTTATAGTTGAAATAAATTAATTAATCATTAATAATTGAAAAATTAAGTAATTTGTTAAATATTGAATCACTTATGAGATATATATTCTTGTTGTAATATTTTTATCAAATAGAATGATTGGTTTAGTGTAAAGTTAGTTAATTATAATAGCAAAGGTCATGAGTTCAATCCCTTATAGGACAAAGTTTTGAATTTTTTCCTTTTAAAGATTTGAGCCCCCAAACAAAACAACGCTTATGTGAATTATTGGAGATAATGAAAAATAAAAAAAAAGGCATGGCACCTCATCTTTTTTTAACAAAAATTTAACCTCAATGACTAATCTCAACACAAAAGTGAGATATAGGGACTTAGACAAAAAAAAAAGATAGAGGATCAAAATCAAAAACTCGTTAACTTATAGGGACCAAAAGACTATTTAAGCCTATTTTTTAATATGATTTCTAAAAGCTTGAATATTTGTTTGCAATTGATTTTGCACCATATTAAAAAAAAAATTATAGCCTGGCGAACATCAGTTTTCTCCTATAACAACTACACCCAACTTACTCTTGAATGATCATCTATAAATACAATAAATCATTTTTTTTTAGAGAAAGTGTACTCGTTCGATTAGGACCCCAAACACCACTCTGAATCATAGAAAAAGTTTTGAAGATTTATAAGGTTGTATAGGGAAATGAGAACGATGATGTTTTGTAAACTCCCAAGCTTCACACAATTTTTATTAATAAATAAATTTGGAAACAAGTGTTTCAAATAACGAAAAACTAGGACAAACTATTCATAAATACCATAACATAACATTATAATCATTATTTAAAGAAAAAATATTACAAGCTATAATTTATTTGTTTGGAAGGTCGTAGATATTCATTTCCAATTTCAGAGTAATAGAATCTTCCACACTCTTTACCACTGCTAGTCGTCTTCCTCGAGTTTGAATCCGGAAAGACACAGTGATTATGAAAAAAGTTAGTTTAACAATGTTTCTCTTGAGCTAGCTTATTGATGACATCAAACTACAATAAATATTTAGAACATGAAGGACATCTGTAAGGGTTAGGCTTGGAGACAACACAACTAAGTCTTTACCTGCAATGGCTGAAGAAGAGTCATCTCTGACTTTTATCTTATTATTATCTACACAAGGACTATATGAAGAAAAATGTAGGTTCATCAGTCATATGATTAGTAGAACCTAAAACTAGTATCCAAGTATGATTGAGAGTGACACTAAAAAAATGTACCTTTTTAAGCTATAGAGCATGTAAGAGTTGACTTGAAAAGTTTTGATAGTTTTCCTATTTGTTCCAAAGTGAATGAAGCTTAGTTAAGGATGACTTTTTCCCTTGATCACAGTTACTAGCCTGAAGTGCACGACCTTCATTACCATTTTTCTTCTTCTAAATAGTAGGTTTTTCATTAAGCTTCCAGAATATTTCACGAGTATTCCATGCGTGCTTGCGGTGATCACATCATAGTTTATCTAGATTCCTACCTCCATTCAAGTCTAGCGGCCATAATAGAGATTTCATGTTCAATATTCTAAGGCATATTTCATATCATAACTCCTTATGTGCCTCGTCCCTCCTTATTTTAGAAAAAGTTTCTCGAAGGGTTGCTAATGGTTTGTTTCCTAAAATTCAACCTTTAACATAATCAAGACCTTTATTTAGTCTGGAAATAAACATAAAGACACTGTCATTTTCTTGCCTCTTGAGGAACAAGATATTGTCTTCTGTATATTTTTAGTTGTCATCATAGCAGAGGTCTAATTATTGCAACGGGGTTAACATTTTATTGTAATAAGTTGTTACATCCATGTCGTCTTGCTTATCATGCCATAATTTTGACTTCACGCCAAATATTTAAAAATCACTCGGACCTATCTTAACCAGAAGGTCCACTTCTCCAATGATAGTTTTTTTAGAACCATCAAACGCTTTAACAACCATGCCACTGTGCCTCATTGGGGCGCCTTGATAGGAAAGTCTTGCTAGAGTTGACTTCGACAACACATTCAATGATGACCCAGTATCAACCAACACGTTGGACAGAGCATCCTCCTTGCAATTCATTGAAATATGAAGCGCCAAATTGTGATTTCTACCTTCCTCGAGAAGTTCTTCATCACAAAAACTCAGATTGTTACAGGAGGTAATGTTGGTAATAATATGGTCAAACAGATCCACAGTAACATCGTGTTCCATGTAAGCTTGTTCCAATACCATCTGCAAGGCTTCCCTGTGTGCCTCAGAATTCATCAACAATGACAGTACGGAAATCTTTGACGGTATTTGAAGCAACTGCTTCACAATGTTGAAAAACGTCATCATCATCATTAGTCTTCAACTTGCTGGACTCACCAGACTGACACGTTGGAGCACTAACTGGATCAACTACAGGAATCTCTGCCTTCTTCCCCACGGAAACATCTTTCACAACTTTAGGAAAAACTGGACTGAACATACAGCCACTACGGGTCACCTTCACTACATCTACAATACTCACCACTGAATCCACAACTGGGAGAGGAACCTCTTGACCCTTTTCAATCATGGTGGAATTATACTTGTATGGCACAGCTTTATCAGATGCATAGGGGACAGGGCCCGCTAACCATAGAACCAACAGTGATACCGATATGTTTTCTTTCTAGCTGTTGCTATCAAATTGAATGACTATCCACTTAGGGGTTTTGAACACCGGCACAATGACATTCACATCATCTCTCATATACCTGGATTGTTGAACCTGGATAACATTCTCATCCATTAACCTTTGAATATCTCTTTTAATAATTATACAGCCATGAGGGTTAATGCTACAAATGACACAACCATCATGGTCATGTTCAAAATGGCTCACCAGGCACAAATCTTTGTGTATCTCCACTAAGGACCTACGGATACAGCACACATCAAATACTATGAAATTACCAGAACAATCGTCTACCATGTTCACAGAAGTGTTGCCATGAGCTGGAAACATGTTGGCTTTGACATTCGGTGCTCTGTCCTCAAAGGATACCATACCACTTTTGACAAGCTTTTGAACTTCATATTTCAAGGGATAGCAGTTCTCAATATCATGACCAGGAGCTCCCTGGTGAAAAGCACAATGCAAGTCAGGTTTGAACCACCATGGTAGTGGCTCAGGAATTTGACGAGGGTTCCTTGGTTGGATAAGATTCTCATTTGCAAATATTTTCAATTAGCAATAACAATAATCAATTCAATTAACTATAAAATCTCTTTTTATTCATTAAATTGGAAGGATTACACTAAGTACAATTTCATAAACCAAAATACAAATATAAGAGAAAAGGAAACTATCGTCCTAAGGATGCCTAGCAGCTGCATCAGATGATCTGGCTATGGGAGAATACTTCCTTCAGATGTGTCTAATCTCGGACTCAAAGGATTCTGATCCTTCTCGAGAACAAGATGATCAACAATCTTCTTCCAAGCACCGGAAGGCTGAGGCATACTAAAGGAAAATAAATCCTTTGGTTCTCTCTGTCTCTTCATTGCACGATCCTCAAGAATCTCAATAAGTGCATCCTTGTCTTTCGACTCAAGCTGCAACTCCTCATGCTTTCGGTTTAAATCATGGAACCACTCTACCCACAAATTTCTCTCTTGCTTCATCTTAGAAAGAGTGTCTTTCAACTTCTCTACATATTGGTTAGGGAGAGTTGATGGCTCATCCACAACCACAAACATAGGTCTCTCATAAGTGTACGGCATCTTGAGCTCCAAAGCTCTCTTTTTTACCCAAATAGTGTAAGCTTACAAAGTTACACAGTTGCATGGACCAAGCTCGGATCTTCCTTTCCTATGCACATTGTGCTAAGCACGCACCATTCTACTCTTCAAAAGTTGGGGATCTTTACCCTCTTGATAGAGCAGACCTTATAACTGAGTGTTATTAGGTTTATCTCTCAAGGGGAACCCAAATGACGACAGGCCAATGATGGGTTGTAGTTGATTCCCCCTTGTGTACCAATGAAAGGCATGTTAGAGAACTCACCACAACTATCAATAATATCCAAGATACCCAATGTAAAATCATACCAAACAATATCATCATTAGTGAGAGACATAAGTCTCTGGGACCACCGTAGACATTGTCAGTTCTCCAAGAAAGCAGGCGTCTGAGGCAAGTGAGAAATAAACCACTTGTAGAGAAGAGGAACACAACACACAATAGTCCCACAACCTTTAGAACTCCTCAAATGCAAAGAGAAATACATGTCATCCAACAGATTCGGAACAGGATTCTCAATCAAGAAAATTCTAATGACGTTAACATCAACAAAACCTCAATTTTAGGGAACAAAGTGAGACCATAGATGAGCAATAAAAATATGGCTTCAAAAGCATCCATGTTACCGGCTTGAGTAAAAATAATAGCTCTACCAATGAGAAACTCAAAAGTCAACCCAAGAATTCCTCCTTTCTTCACCAAATGAGCAGCAATCTCATATTTCTTCAGATGAAGAGCTTCAGCTATGACATGAGATCTCGGGATCTCCTCCAATCCACTAAAAGGTACCTTGTTAGATACAGGTATACCCAAGAGATGGGCATACTCCTCTAACATGGGCACAAGCTGATAGTCGGGAAAAGTGAATCACCAATAAAGAGGGTCATAAAACTGAACCAAAACACTCAGAAGTCCTTCAACCACATCAGAGAATAGTACAGATAAGAGCTTCTCATGATGTTGCTTGAAATCCAAGGGATCTAATACGAAAGATGATAACTTCCTTAGCTCTTTCAAATCATGACATTTGAAATTGTACTTCTTAGTGTTCCTTCGTCCATAATGCATGGTCAGAAAATATTTGCAAACAAGACCTTAGTTTCCTTGAAATTTATTTTTCTGTGATGAATGTCATGATGTGCATGTATACATGAATGCAACAATCACACACAAGGGATCACACACAAGGGATCACACACAAGGCAAACATAAACTAAGGTCAAGGGATGGATCAAGTCATCATCAAGATCAATCATCCATTTTGGTGGATTATGGTTTTCACCTTAACAACACCCAAGTTCCATTGATATTGATAAGACTTGATCAGATCAACCAAGAATCAAAGGGTTTGTTGTGAGTCATGAGCATGGAGTCGGGTTAAGAACCATCCCAAATGAGCGTACCAAGGATAAAAACCTGTTGATCATGTTCTAAAAAGTTCACAGAGTTTTGATCCCATCTATCAGATACTATAGGTTAGGATGACTGACTCATCAACCCATAGTATTCTCAAGAGAAACTCGTTTAAGTGTAGTGTCACGTAACAACTGTTATCAAGTCTACACTTGAACAGTCTCCGTACTACGTCCTAAATAGGCCAAGTTAGGTTAAATGTTCTACGGTCCTCAGCTTCTCGGACCCCATATTTAGAGAAAGTAATGTTTATCCACAACTTACTCGTGTGACATCAGTAACTCCAAAGAGGTCTCCACTGAGTAGGCGATATCATGTCAACTATTTCAGGACTACTCCTTCAAAGCCAACATGACTATACCACTCTCCTATCTTAGATTGCACTCAAGTTCGGGTTAGAACTTATTTCACCACACAGATATCACTAAGCACAACAGACAGGGTATCACACAACAATATATACAAACAAACAATCAAATATACACATAAAAAAAAAAGTAGGCTAAACCCATCGAGGAATACTTCCCAGTAGAGTCGCCACTTAATTTCTATAGCAGTAAATTCATGACCATCAAGCTATGGATAAACTTAACATCAATAAAACCAGAGTCGCCGCCGCGCTTTTATTGTTTCCAAAGGAAAAAGGAAAAGTACGAACAAAACCCAAATATAAGAAATTTTCAAATCAAAACTAATAAAATGCCAGAGATTACAGATAAGGGGGTTGGTTACACAAAGGGAAGGTGTTAGCACCTAAAGTGTCCTAGGTACTCCTAGGGATCCCTTTTTGTATGCAAGTGATTTGGTTAAAATGATGTTTGATAAAATATAGAGTGAGGAGATTAGAAAAGAATTCATTTATTAATTTTTGTGTTTGACAATACCTTCGGTCTTATGCCTACGTACCAACATAAAAAAGAGGGATCAAAACCTCGTAGTTCATGGTAAAAATTTCAATGAAGCGGGTGAATTGATTTTAACAAAGGTTTAACAAGAAGGCACAAAAGGTCAAAGGTTTGAAAGGGGTTGTTAGTTCTTTTTGTCTTTTTGTATATAAAGTCAATATTGTTAAGTTCATTCATAAACTTGATTATGAAAAGATTTTAAAATTCATTAGCATAAGGCCAAAGTTTCTAACCATTAAAACATGTCTAAGTTTGAAATCACAAGCAAAGAAGGTTTTTGAAAAGAGGGAGAAATTTAGAAATTTAAGAAGTGGGAGGAGATGAAGGGACTATCCTAGACAAAAATTAAAAGTTAAGAGTTAAAAAGATCTGACGAATGGGATGCAATCCAACAGACAAGAATGTCATATAGAAACCCATTTTCCCTTGGACTTTTAGCAATCAACAAGCATAAGAAATATCTAAGCAGACTATATGAATGCCATGGCATCAAATAAAGATAGCCAGAATATCCGAGCAAGCAATCCAATAGCTAGCAGTCTTCAATTTCTTCCAATGCATCAGATGAAAATATATCCCTTGATCAACTCAGAACAATCATCAGACATCAACACTAATAACAGTATAACAAATAAGTACAAAGTTAAAGTGACAGATGAGTCAAAGTCATTCAAGGCTCTTGCATCAGATGAAAGGTACATGCAAGGATAACTCAGTCTCAGATAGTGGCATTGGCCAAGTCCTTAAAGCATATGGAAGTTGCATATCCTAAGTCCATAAGTTCGGATCAAGTCCAACAGTCCACCAAGATGTTTTTTTAGGGTTTTTGTTGTTATTAGGTGTTTTAAGGTCCTAAGACCACTAGCAAAACAAAATAAACAAACAATATATACAATCACAAGATATGGCTCAAGTGAGCAAAGTGAAAAGGACTGAAACATAAATAAGTTGCATGAAATGTAAACGGCAGATGAATGATAAATGTACTAAAATTTAAATTGCATTAAGTAAATGACTTGAAAGTAAAGAAAAATTAAGAAAGTGTTAGTTAAATGTTAGTGAAGAGTTTTAATTGTTAAGTCATTCTTTGGAGAACACTCAACCATTCATTCACAAGTATGAATCCTTGAACCAATACATCATCCATGAGAAGGGCTCCAAGTTAGATAAATCAACAAGTATGCCACTGGCTCTCATGAAAGGAAAAAAGGCCAAGTCTTCATACAATACCATGAAAAATAGGAGACTTACAATCTCACTTACAAGAATGATATGCCTTTTGGGACAAATTTAGCTCTATGTTAAGCAATCGTAATTGGACTTATATAGAAGTCACAACTATCTGAGGTCGGGCAATAAAAATATAGGTGTTAATACATGTTAGAGATTTAGTACAAAGAACCAAACTCCTAAAACATACCACACACTAAAAAAATGGGAGAGACCTATCTCAGTCTGGCTCATGTTGATTCATCTAACACAAGTTCATTGATGAATAAACTAGCATTAGACATGAAGAGAATTCATTGGTCAATGATGGATTGGAGAAGAATAGGGATAAAGATGAAGAGGAAAAGGGGAATAGAAACCTAAATTGATCACAGTAGGAAATTCGTCTGATCAATACTATCAATTCATTTTGGGCGGTGAAATGTACATTTCATCAACCCCCTAAATTCAATAGTATTAATCAAACAAAAGTCAAATCAACCATGATCAAGGTCAAACATAAAGTCAAATATCACAAGACCATAACAATGACTCAACATAGTTTTCACACAATTATTCAATTAAGAATCAAATTTAAAAATGAATAAAAATGCATTTTAAAATGGACAAAACCTCAAATCCCTTCAAAACACCAAATAAATGGCCAATGGATTTATCATATGTTAAACAAGGTCAAAGGACCTTAGACAAAAAAATTCATAGAAAGTCATAAGTATTTTTAAAAATATTTAAAACAAGTTAAAAATCATTTAATTCATGAAAAATATCAAAATTAATCCAAAAAATCATTTTAATTCAAAATATGGAAGAGGAAAATATTTAAAGATTTCTGAAAGTCCTATATTTTTTGGATTAAAAATGAAATTAATATGATTTAAACAAAATAAAAGGATTGAATGAAAAATGATAATTAAAAAGAAAAATAGAAAAAATGAGGGCCATCAGATCTCCCTTATTAACTGAGGTGGCAGATCTGATGGCCAAGCGCGCCCTATCTACCATGGTCCTCAATCAATGCGTCACATGAGTGGTAATCAGAAGGAGCGGATCAGATTAAAACATTTCAAACAAATCAAATGGCCAAGAGACGCGCCAACGCATCAACGGAGCCCTAGCTCCGGTTGTCTTATCTGGTGGACCTCACCGGACTGGTCCACTATCAACCATCAAGAAAATGAAAAGTAAGGATACTATTTAAAAGAGAAAAATTTCAGGAGCTCGAATTTGGCCTCAATTTCATCTAATTCCAAATATATTGAAAGATATGAGGAATTGAATTTTGAGGTACACGATCTGAGTTGCTTCGATTTGACCTCGAAGCAACTCAATCTTGTTGCCTACATTAGTATGACTTTAGACAACCAATAAAAAAGTAGAATAGTGGAGAAATGAGTGAGAATCGAAGGCTTGAAGTTTTGGAAAATTCACCTTCGGGTAGCAGTGATTTAACTGGACCTTGATGCAATTCCAATTGGTTCTTCCTCCTCTTGCTTGCAGTGATCAATTGAGATGAAAATGGCTATGAATCCTTGGAGTTTCAATCTCAAAACAGAAGGGGGAATTCAAACTCGATTTCAAAGAAATCTTCAAGGAATTCTATGGAATTGGGTTTTGAGTTTGCTTGACAGGGCTTGGGCAGGGTGTCTGTCATTTCTGAAGCAATGCACTTGTATTTATAGACTTCATGATTCATTTCTACACCAATCCAAAAAATGTCAAAAATAGCAATGTTAGTGCATGCTTGCATAGGCGTGTGATAGGCCCATGAAATGATTGGAAAAGGCCCATAATTATGTATGAATGATGCTGAAAGCATAACATGAGCCCATGCAATTGTACTTGAGAATTTGTCATGTGATTTATACAAATGGAACCATGAAGTGTAGCCATGCGCAAGTCCTTGAAAAATGCTCCAAATACCATGATCTTAGACTCTTTGGAAAGGCGACATCAAGGGAAATAACTTTGATATTGAAGAATTTTTCATTTGGAACATGGACCATGATGGATTTTGAGGTGAAAATTGGAGAAATTAAACATGGTTGAAAATTTTCTGAGTACCAAGTCAAATTACCACTTCTTCCACCTTGAATAACATTTGCTATGAGCTTCAAATGGAAATGGTTTCTTCACCAAAGTTGCAGATATTTAATTCCTCTTTAATTTGGTAACAAATTTGACACCATTTGTATTTGGAATGAGGGAGTTATGGCTTTTAGAAGTTGAAGAAAATTGCTTGTTCAATGGTAATGGCCCAAAATGACCTATAATGTTTCCTCTTGGCGCATACTCTTGCAAGTTGAATTTGATATTTATCAAAGAATCAAAGTTGGAGAAGCCCTATTTAAATTAATTATGAAACTTGGATGGCCTTCATATCATAAATATTGAGCAAGTTATGGTATTTGGAAGTTGACCTCATAACTAGGGCACAAACAAAATGACCTATAATCTTTCACCATACAAAATAACTTTCCAAGAAAAATTAGCTCTTGATGCCAACATGAAAGTTGTTTGGAATGTCATAAGGAGTAACGTTTCTCTTGAAATCATTTTCATATGACAAAACTTGTAGGAGATAGGGTCTAGGGAACCCTAGTTTTGACCAGTTGACTTTCTCTTGTCAACCTCTTTGAACCAACTTGCAAACTTGAAGTTTTCTTGATATTTGGGACTCATGGAGGATAATATATGCTTTATATGATGTAAAATTAAGTATACCTTGATATATTTGACCAACTGATAAAGAAACTTATTGAGGAAGTCACACAAGATACCTAGATGAATTACGACTTCCAAGGCCAACAAGCTTCAAACTCTTGATGAATTCTTGATCAAATTGACAAATAAAGAGAATGGGGATCCATATATGATGCTTAGAACCAATTTTTACCTTTTCTTGATTGATCTCTTGCATTGAGGGTCTCAAACGCTAGGTATGAACTTGGTGGGGCACAGATGGACACGCACACACTACCTACAAAAGAAACAAAGACATACATAGACATATTTTTGGTATTTGGGTTAGTAAACATAAGAAAATAAAGTATGATGCAATCAAATGTGCTTGGTGATCTCTCCCAATGCAAGCCCAATGAATGAAGGGTGGGGAGGATACCAAGTGTGTGATCCCAAAGCCAATGCAAATGATGAGATAGCGTGAGGGATATTAGGGTAAAAATTAGGGTCTTACAGACATATAGGGAGCACATGACAGTCATAGGTCAACACATGACTTTGGACAGGTCGACATATGCATCGAACAAGTCGACACATATGTTCTATAGGTCGACCTATCCGATGTATTTTTTTCAAAAATTCATATTTTTCTCAAGTCCTTTGCATTTCCTTTTCCCCTAAATCACCCATGCATATAAAGACTTTATACATGCATCATTCTCTAGTAAGGTTTCTTGAGTGAGTAAAACCTACATGAATCCAAGATTTCAAAGCATCTCATCATTATGAATACAATCAAGGAACCAAATAATGCTTAAAATTTTAAAATAATAATTAAGCAACTTTGATTTAAATTTTCCTCTTGTGATGTATATAGCTCCAAGGCTGAATTCCACATAACCTTCGCTTAGTCTTGAATGTTCACCTTCACAAATCCAAAATCCGCTCCAAGCCTACGTCCACATCGGTCTTCACTTAACCCTTATAGAAGTCTCTTGTCTGAGCTTTTGGTCTAATCAGAAGGAACAAAAACTTCAAACTTCACTTGTAGGAACCTTCACTCAATTCTACCAAAGTCTTCAATGGATAAGAAAACCTTTATTTTTTTCTCTTACTGGATTTTCAATCTCATGTACACAATCACAACATGATTCTTTAATTTGAAACTCAAACTTTACAAAACATTAGCTCCTAATGAGCTCTTTCTCAAAAGATCCCACACTTCCTCAGAGTTGAGAAGCACACACAAGAATGATGATATGTTAGAGGTTGAAGGTGAATTAATTTCATGTGTAATCTAAAGGTTGTGAGAAAGCGATCTCTGAAATCTAGTCTCAGGGTTTTTGAGAATATTTTAAACTTATGAGGTTATGAGCTAGAGAGAGAAAATTATTTATACATGTGCTTGAGTTAATTCACTAAAAATGAGTAAAATGACCCTTATGATTCGATTCAATGGCAAATATCATGATCCGAATCAAATTAGACAATGATTTAAATCAAGAGCTTAAAACCCTGATTTTGCATATTTTATACGAGTCATGATTCGGATCAGCTATTATTGTTATTAGAATTATGCTTACACCTGATTTGAATCTGGGAAACTTATGATTCAAATCAATTTCACAAAGGCAAATCCTAAATTTCACATTTGTCATGATTCAAATCAGCCCAAACTATGATTCGAATCACACTTATAGAATTTAATTTATTTAAGAAAAGAGAAGTGCTCATGGTTGAATTGTGAATTAGTTTGATTCGAATAATGCATTTGTGTGTGTTTTTATCCAATTTTTTAACTTATTGACTCGAACCATTTTGCATTGACTTTAGACAAAAGGTTTTGACTTTCGCATGCAAATTACAATTTAACAAAAAAAAAGCTCAATTATAAGAGATGTGTAATGATCTAATTGATATAAGACTCAATAACTAAAACGATGAACAATAACCAATAAAACAAACAACAAAATCCTTAAAGGAAAACCCTCAGAGAGGAGAGCAACTTCAAAAGGCACATATATGATGTGTGCTTTTTTGAGATTATTCTCTTTCTAGAAGAATTTATCCATGTATTCATCTTTGATATCTTAAAGGATGGTGTAGAGAGGTATATTGGACAATGGTAGTTTGAATAGTCATAATAGATATGTTATTAAATTTGGAAATACAATGAGTCCATTTTCTACGGCTGAGCAATCTCAAATTTAAAAGGAAATGATAGGGACATGGCAATCTTACA
This sequence comes from Lathyrus oleraceus, assembly GCF_024323335.1. NCBI lineage: Eukaryota > Viridiplantae > Streptophyta > Magnoliopsida > Fabales > Fabaceae > Lathyrus > Lathyrus oleraceus. The sequence continues at coordinate 235,919,523 of NC_066585.1, forward strand.
TCCCTTTATCAAAAACAAACTTATTTAGCTACATTCATGGTAATACTTAAGGTGTGTTAATTTGGAACTATGTTGTGTAGAATCAGTAATGCCCATAATTGTGCTTCAATTGTCAAATCTTGTCTTAGGAATCTAATTGGGATATTGTTGGCCTTCCTCATGAAAGTTTTTACTTGGTTACATATATCCTGGGTATTTCATTAAAGTCCCAATTGGAGGTTAACATTCTTTTAGAAAACTCATGCAAATCATCATTTGGTTTCTCAAAAGGTTTGTCAAAATGTTCATTGATGGTCTTCTTATCATAAGGTAATTTTGATTCCTATAACCATAGAATAATTTCTTCGTGGTTCCTCTTTTGTTGGGTAAGCATTTTTTTAGAGCTCACGAGTCAAGTTGATATTCTAGTGCATACTAGGTTGTGTTATTTGTCCCTTATCCATGAGTATCAACGGGTATAATAAAATTTGCATGTTTGTCTCCGTCTTAGAATACAACTCTTTTTGAGGTAGTATTTTTAGTTTTCGAACTGTGGTCATTTTTTACACATGTAGTTCACTCCGACATTGTATTTTTACTAACAAACTTGAGTTGGTTCTTTGTGATCTTATATGGTGAGGTATTTTCTTCAACATGTCTTTTTTTAGGCCCATCTACACATAACATTGTTAAATAGAACAAGTTAGTTCGTGAAATTTTGCAGAGGTTATAAACACACCATGTCAAGGGTTTTTATGCACTGTTCTCTTTGTCTATCAATTATGAATTTTACAAATTATCATTCTTTCTTTATTTTCATTTGTCTTGTTTCAAGTTTTACTTATTCCAGAACTTCAGATTTTGATTAGGCATTTCACCGGACAACATGCATACATGTTTTTGAAACTACTTTCTAAATGTTGTAATCTTATCCAGATTTTCATGTTTTATGACAAACTACTAATGAAAACATGATTCAAAGTTATAACTCAATCATAAGTTAATTTCACATTGTTGAGATAAGTATAAATAATGTATGTGTGATGTAAACATACCTTCCTTAAATTTGGTGATGACTTGAAAATCAAATGTCGTAAAGATGACGATAAGGAAAATATGCCATGAATCATATACGTGTGAAAAATATTAGTATGATCCATAGATGGAAATAACTATTCATTATGAGGGGTGACGTAACTCTACAATGTTAGAACTTGGAACCACAAGATTGGTGAATAATGGAGAAATTAGAGTGTGAAGAGGGAGAGAGAAATTGATTGAGGGAGAGAATAATTTTGTTATAATTTCATCAACCATAATAGTTAAACCTCTAATATATTAATATAAGTGGTTGGGATACAAAAGAACAAGTCAAATAGCAGAAAAGTCAAAAACTCAGACCTGTAACAGGTTACATAAAAGTTATAACCAATTACAGTTGCTAAATAACAAAAAATAACAAACAATGGTAACCGGTTACTGCGAATGTGTAGTCGGTTACACCAACTCTAAAAGCACTTTTCTTCAACTTATTTGACTTATTTTGACACTTGTAATTGATTACACATCCGTGTTAATCGGTTACATCACTTGAATTACTAAGAAACTCTTAACACACCACCTTAATTCAATTATTCCAAGTCTTCCATGCCCATGTTCATCTTAAACCTCTTGAACACTTCAATTGTGACTCCTTTGGTCAACAAATCAGCAACTTGTTCTTCACTTCGACAATATCCCAATCTTAACTTTCCTTCACTAACAAGCTTCCTCAAGTAGTGAAGCCTCATCTCAATGTGCTTTCTCCTCCCATGTGTAACTGGGTTCTTAACAAGATTAATCGCGAAAACATTATCAAGCAGGAGTGTAACAATATCACCCTCATTACTGCCCAGCTCCTTCAAAAGATTCATTAGCCACATGCCTTGGCACACACATAACGAAGCAGCAATATACTCATCCTCACAAGACGAGAGTGCAACTACCAGTTCATTCTTCGAACACCATGAGATTGGTGTTTCCCCAAACATAAAGATGTATCCAAGTGTAGACTTTGATCATCTTTATCATTGTACCAATTAGAATCGGTAAAATCGATAAAATTATATTTTCTGCCCGGGTCCGTTGTGGGAAAGAGAACTCAGCAGTCAATCAATCATTTGATGTGTCTTAGGATCCTCTTGACTGTTGTCAAGTGAGACATTTTTGGTCTCTCGATGAATCTACTAAGAATATTGATACTAAATGCCAAGTTTGGTCGCGTATTTCACAAATAACACAAGGATCTAATCACCCTCTTATACTTAGTTGGATCAACATCATTCTCGTCTTCACTTTTTGACAATTGTAGCCACGGTTCAACCGGAGTAATGGCAGCATTACAATGCTCCATTTCCAACTTCTTCAATATCTCAAGCGCATACCTTCTTTGGTGCATGAACATTCGCTTTGTGGACTTGTGGAACTCAATGCCAAGGAAGTATGTCATAAGCCCAAGGTCAAACATATCAAATGCTTTCATAAGTTCACTCTTGAACTTAGAAACACATTTTCTATTGTTGCACGTTATTAACAAGTCGCGTAGATATAGACAAAAGATAATCACTCTTTCACTTGTATCAATCTTCACACCAATTGGCTTCCTCCCGTCTGGTAGATCAACCAACTCCCAAGTATTATTCTTTTCAATATATTTTAACTCCTCCTTCATAGTGCAAATCCATTTTGGATCACTTAAAGCCTTTTCCCTTTTAATGTGTTCGGATTCGACCATAAATGTAAAATCACCATCATCATTAACTTTGTTGTCTCTAAATAACTCACAATCTTAGAGTCTTTGAGGATAACATGTCCTTTGTGAAAGTGTTTTGAAAGTTTCCCTAAGGAGACAAATTATATTGGACTGGTTATGATTGATTTTAATCTTGAGGAAAATTGTCTTAATTTGAATTACCCTAGAGTCTACGAATGAAGGTGAATACTTTGAACAACTGGGTCAGGCGTCCCGTATCCAAATATATTCAGAATAAGGGTAGGAGTACTCCCTCATAATCCTTCTCTACCTCTTAAGGCTCATGGCGCACAATTCAAATCGTATTTTTAAGTGTTTTTTATTTGCAAAAAGATTTTAGTCTTAATGAACAAGGGAAAGAAAAGGATGTGTGAATAGGATGAAACACCTAATTTCCTAGGGTTTTAAACGGGAATGGATTAATGATGGAGGATCAAGTATGGAATCAAGTCAGAGATATAATCTAATTCAAGTGATCAATGGACTTGTGATCACTTAAATATGGATGAAAACCTAAGGGAACATGCAATAGTTCATGCGAAGTTACCTAAAAGGTCTAATTCGCAACACATAATCAATTAATCAAAATTTAATTGATCAACTAATCAACAAGAATAAGGGATCATGTTAATAATCACACCATAAGCACATGAAATATGAAAAATAGATCAAGACATTAAAAATTAAAAATAATCATGTCACCTCTAATTTCTTAGTAAACATGAAATAAAATTACAAAGAAATTAGCAATTAAACTCAATTAAAAGTTAATCATAATTAATTGAAATTAGAAATTAAATTCTAACAAAATTAAATTCAATTAAGAAATCTAACCTAATAAATAAAATTAAAGTAAAATGTCTATTTAAATGTGTATTTTTTATGTTAGAAAAATTATAAATAAGGAAAAAAAGCATTCCAAGTCGGGGGGGGTAAATTAATGAAAAAAGAGGTGTGGACATTAAAAGGGGCGCAGACCCAGACATACAAAGCCCAAGGTGTTTTTTGTTTTTTCTCTTTTTTGTCCTACATGATGTGTAGTAGGAACGCACCACGTGGTGTAGAGAGAGAAAGGAAAAAAAGAAAAATTTAGTGATATATGTCAGCATACTGTGCATTCTGCATTTCTTCTTTATTTGTTCATTAATTGTTCATAGTTCATGAATTTGATCTACTAAAATTATCAAATTAAATAAACAATATGCAAATTATATACCACCTAACTCGATTTTTTTCAAGGAATCCAAATATGCCATCAAAATTTTCAAATGAGCTACGAATTTTGAAGAATCGAGCGAAAAGTTGAAGAACAAAGTGTATAAAGAATTTATCGATTCGCATTTATTATAATGATTCGTGAAAAAGTAGTCACATATTTGGAATCTTGACAAAAAAATCGCTCCTATTGATGTATTCACATATTATTAATGGATAAGAACTAAAAAAATCACTACTTTCAAGTCTATGTGTCTTATACCAAAATAAGTGATTATTATAATAAGTTAATTCATAATAGTAGCTTAAATTAATCAACAAGAAAACATTTCAATAATTCATGGCAAGAGTGTGAAAGAGATGAAGAATTACCGATGGAGGAGATATTTGCCCCGGTTAGTGTTGAAAATCGAAGTGCCGAAAAGAAACTTGAAATATTTCAAGAATAAGCTCCTTTAATCCAAATAACTTCCAAACTTGATGACTGTTTTTAATGATAAATGAATGTAGAAGATGAATCTTGAATGTAGAATATTGATGAATAAGCTTGAATTGATGAACTTTGGATAATGAGTTTTGATGAATCTTGATAGACTTTAGATGGTGATTGTTGATGATAATGTATGAATTGTTGATTGATAATTTGTGAAAAATGGATTGTGGCTAAGTTCCACCATTTTAGGACTTCAATATGAAGTTCTAGATGGTGATGAATATAAACTTTGTTAATGGTCAGGAAGAAGATGGATTGAGAGAGCGAATTTGAGAGGAAAATGGTGAAAAAATAATGGTTAATTATGGTTTTTCTAGTTAAGTTAGTTAACCCCCAAAATATGAAAAATGACATGTTTATATAGGTTTTGTAAAGGGATAATCACCCTTAGATTTTGATCCAAGTAAGTCTTATCAATGGTTAGAAATTAATTTAATCCTTAGTTGCGGATCACTATTTTCAACCCTTGAACTAATTGTTAAGAATGGTTAGGATTGAAGAAAAATTGGATTGAAAATGGAAGTTGAGATTTGTGTTTGTTTGGTAGTTTTTGTGTTAGGTTGAAAGTTATGGTAGTTAAGGGTTAATTAGTTAATGGAAGGTTTTGTGAGGAATGAGGTAGTTATAGGTAGAAGTGTTGGAATCTTGAAGAAGTATCAAGTTAGGATGTAAAGCAACGGGTCACTAGTAATTAACATGAATTCGAATGCTTTTTCCTTGATTTTTCTACCACTTTTGACTTGAATTTTTTGTGAATCATCCCATGATTTTAAGTGCTTTTGGGAAGTGATTTTGTGGTTAAAATAATCACTTTTGAATGGTGTAAATTCATGGATCAAATTTTGAACTTTTTTGGGCATGGATCAATGTTAGAAAGTGTTGAAAAACAAGTATGGAAGTGAAGCCTGATGGAAGATAGAATTTGTTGGAAATTAGCACTTGACATAATCATGACACAAGTCATTTGTGATTAATGATGATAAATCCTTGATCAAATACTTGTAGAATAGGTCTTGGAAAACTCAGGAGTCAAAACTGAGTCAATAGTCGACAGTTGACCAAAAGTCAATAGTTGACCAAAAAGTCAAGTATTTAACCAAAAAGTCAATTGTACCCAAAAGATGTAATTGTTTACCCTCTTTCCTTGTAATCTATTCTTTTGATTTGTATCTCAAGAAATATTCATTGCACCATGAATTTCCAGTAAATGAATCAAACCTTCTTTTTATTCCAACTTTGTCATTTCCTTTGAATTCAAGCATGCTTCTGAATTAAGTGACGATCAGTCCAATCCCCATGCTAACCATGAATCTCAAATAAAGAGATGATCCACACCAAAAGTAATTTGAGAAATAAGCCCAAATAATTACCAAATAATATTTGCCTCGTAAATTTGTTACAATATGCAAATGTCGATGAATGACCTAAATGCATGATCAAATAAACAAAACCATAAGACATGTAAATTGAATGAGGAGGTAGGGAAAATTTTGGGGTATGACAATTCTTCCTTTCGAAAACATTGTTTTTTTGCAGTGTATAAGGTGGTAAAACCTCATGTATATCCCTTTTTGATCACAAAACCTCTCAAAGTCTTTTGGGACATATTCACATCCACCGTCTGTTTTGAGCACTTTGAGCTTGTGACCACTTTACCTCTCAACCATGGACTTGAAATTCTTAAACACCTCAAATACCTCATCCTTTCTCTTGATTAGGTATTTCTATTATTTTCTACTATGATTATCGATGAATGTTACAAAATATCTATTGCCACTAATAGAATCTACTTGCACCGGTCCATACACATTTAAATACACCACCTCAAGGTAATTCTTGGTTCTACAACCTACATCATTGATGAATTTAACCTTAGGTTGCTTCGCTTGCACACATTCTTCACAAGTTTCAGCTGGTATATTGATCAATGGCAACCCCGTTACTATTTCGTTCTTTTGTAAGTCTTTGAGATCTCGAAAATTGAGATGCCCAAGACGATAGTTCCATATCCACTCATATCGACTTGCCGATGTAGCAAGACATTTATGCTTCATAACCTTCAGTTCAACCTTGAAGGTCCTATTGGCAGAGATAAGAGCTTTAAGGACCAAAACCATGTTCGCATCCATAGCATGCAACCCCTTGTTTCCCATGTGAATCTTGTAACCCTTCTCAAGAAATTGGCCAGTACTTAGAATTTTACATTTTATTCCTCGAATGTACAATACATATTTGATCAAGGAATGTTCATCATCACTTCTCATGATCAAAACATCACTGATCCCATTGGCCGCTAGAGTGGTGTCATTCACGAACTTCATTTTGTTCTTCATGGCACTGTTGATTTTAACAAACCAATCATTCCTCCTCATCATATGAGTAGAACACACAGAGTCTAAATACCATTCATTGTTGGACTGTACTAAACCTTTTTTACTCATCATGACATTCTCTTTTGCCTATAACCGATTATAACTTTTATGTAACTGGTTATAAAATATTTTTGTAGCACTTTTAAAATTGTTGTTGTTGTCGTCCTGCAACCTGCTTCTACTTCATTCCCCTTTTGTGACCATGACCGAGAGTTTATTCTCCTTATCAAACTCTTGTATTTTAACCTTGGCTTCATCTTCTTGAGGTTCCTTCTTGTTTGCATTACACTCTTTTGCAAAATGACCAAACCTATGACAATTAAAGCACTACATCTTACTTTTGTCAAACCTCTTCCTTTCACCTCAAAAGTTGCCTTGACCACCAATTTTGTTGCAGCTGTTCTCACCCCTTTGACAAGTCGAATTCTTGGAACTTTGGGACTCTTTCACAAAATTCTGAAAAATTCCCTTTACTCTTCATGAGCTATTTTCCTTTCGATCTCTTGTCCTTCTCATTGAAACGAGCTTGCAAAGCAAGCTCTGCATTTTCCTTATCATTATTTCTCTCCTCCGTCCTTTACTAATTATCCTTAAGAGAGCTTTGCAACTCCTCTTTGTTTATCTTCACAAGATCCTTCAATCCCCCAATCGCTACAAGTACGTTGTTAAATCTTGGCGTTAAAGAACGCAAGATTTTCGTGATAACATACTGCTCTGTGATTGTTTCTCCATATCCCTTCACTTGATTCACTAATCAAGTGATTCTTATTGTGAAGTCATTGATTGTCTCCTTTTATTCCAATTGAATCAATTCAAGTTGACGCTTATGAGTTTGTAACCTCACCATCTTTTCCTTGTCAGCCCCTATGTATGCTTACTCTAAGATTTACCATGCTTGCTTTGATGATTCGCAATCACCAACTTTATCAAAGTTATCACCATCTACACATTAATGGATCAAAAAAAATGCATAAAAATATTTCTTCTTCTCTTCCTTATGTGTTGCTCACTGTGCATTTGTTGCACCTTCGACAAGAGGATTCACCTCGTTCTTGATCACTTCAAGAACATCTTGGTCGACAAATAACACTTTCATTTGTTTGCATTATTTGTCGTATTTGTTTGCATCAAGGGTGGGTAGTTTGCAGGGATTCATTCATTGGAAATATAATTCATGTTCCACATTAGGTGTTTGTGGATCAGAATCAGGTTCTTGATGCCAAACGTTAGAACTTGGAACCACAAGAATGGTGAATAATTGAGAAATTAAAATATGGAGAGGGAGAGAGAAATTGATTAAGGGTAAGAATATCTTCGTTATAATTTCATTAACCATAACAATGATACCTCTAAGGTATTAATACAAGTGATTATGATACAAAAAAACTATTCAAATAACAGAAAATTCAAAACTCGGACCTATAATCGGTTACACAAAAGTTGTAATCGATTACAGCTGCTAAATAACAGAAAATAAAAAATAGTGGTAACCGGTTACTAGGAATATGTAACCGGTTACACCAACTCCAAAAGCACTTTTCTTCAGTATATTTCACTTATTTTGACACCTGTAACCTATTACACACCCGTGTTAACCGGTTACAACACTTAAATTACAAAGAAATTCTTAACATTCGAGAGGAAATAAACTTGTGTTATGACCTTTTGCCGAAGTGTTACACTTTTTGAGGTTATTCGGGGGGTGAACACGAGGGAGCATTTTACACTTTGGTACTTTTTTTAAGAGAATCGCGCCTTTGTGAGAGACACGCCACATACTTACCCAAAACCTTAAGGTGGTAGCTGTGTGGATTCTCTCACTTATAAATGTTTAAGTCTCCATATTTCTAACCAATGTAGGAGTTTCCCACACTACTAACACTTGTTATTCTCAACACTCTCCCTCAAGTGTGAGTCTATCCATAATGCTTTATCCACATACACTTGTAGCGCCACCTACGGGAATTTTGAATTGGACACCACCTACGGGAATTTTTCAACAATGCTTTATCCACATACATTTTTCAATTGGACACCACCTACGGGAATTTTGATACAAATAAGTCGGTCCCTTCACTCGAACTAAATGCTCATGATACCAATGTTGGGGTTATTCGGGGGTCAAAACGAACAACACACCTTTGTGAGAGACACACCACATACTCACTCAAAACCTTAAGGTGATATATGTGTGGGTTCTTCCAATTATAAATGTTCAAGTCTCTATATTTCTAATCAATATGAGACTTTTCCAGACTACTTATTATTCTCATCATATAAGAATGGTTTGGCAAGTCTAGGTGATAGAAAACGCGTACTTCTTGTGCCTCTTAATGTGGAGCTACTAGTTAGATCATGAGGGTTCATTGATAAGGGAATTCTTAAATGGCTTAGTGCAGGGACGAAGCTATATGTTGGAAAGGGTGGGCATATGCCCCCACTAAGATCATTATAATATTAAATTCCAGTATTATAAATAATATAATTATATAATAAATATACTATAAATTAAAAAGAAAGTTCTATAATGACCCATACTAAATAAATAAACTCTAATTAATATAATTACACGCACTTTTCTACTAAATTTAAAATTTATCTTACTTTTGCTTGTTTTTTTAATTTGTTTTTTGAAAAATAATTTATTCCAGATAAGAAATGAAATATATATTTTTATTAAAATAAAAGGTAACCAATTTTCTTTCATTTTCCTATTTTTTTCAAATAAATCAAATATGTATTATCTTTTCTCTCGCGACAAAGTATTTTTTAATTTTTACTATTCTATTTTTTATTGTTGATCTTCTAAAAGATAATTGATAAATTTTAATATATATATATATATATATATATATATATATATATATATATATATATATATATATATATATATATATATATATATATGACGGTGGTACATACTACTTTCTAATTAGTTAAAAAAAAAGAGTTATTTTAAATGTTTTATTTATTTTACTGTTTATTTTCAACCATAACCCTGAATTTTGATTTTCTTTAAGGGTACCTGCTGATAGTGTGTGGTCCAGGTCGTAAGTCCGAGATGTGACGTAGTAAAACCGTTGATTTAGCACCCTGTAGTTGTGATTAAGAAAAAAACCAATAAGGGAGAGGAGTGAGATAAAGAGTAAGTAAGAAAACTAAGAAATAACCAGTTACATAGTCAAAAAAGTTGTTTAATAATTTACTGTTTAGTAACTATGTCTCAAATTATTAAGGCTTTGAATGAGTTAGGATGCAGTTCACGTAGTAATATTAGTAGCCGAACCTTAGTTCCTGCTACCTTAAACAATGATAAATTTGAATTAGATCAAGATAATTTCCAAAATCGGGAATTAGAAATTCAAGAAATGGAAATTAGATTAGTTAATTGGTCTATGCCGGAAATTAAATTAAAAGAAATTTATAAAATGAGCACGTTTGATTTTTATAGGAAAAAAATTATTCATACTACGGAATCTGCTACATCTATATGTAATAAGCATGAAACCATTAATTTGTTAAATAGAAGTTGTTAGAAAATTATGTTAGAGAAGGATATCGTTATATCCATCTAGGATTAATCCAAATAGTTATAAAGCCTTTACATAAACTAGGGCTAATCACCCATATTTTGTTAGTCCTTCGTGATACTCGTATCAAAGACTTTCATAACTCGACTATTGCTATAGTTGAATCTAACCTTAATGATGGTCCAGTTTACTTTAACTGTCATCCTAATTAGTCTATGAGTTTAACTTATGAATTCACTAAAAACTCACTTGTCATATATGTTCAAGGCCTAAGTGACACATTCAATCCTGGAGTTGCCAACATAGACGTTATTTATTAGTAGAATTACCTATAAAAATTCTAATGTTAATTACAATTTTAAATCTCTTAAAACTACTCCTAGAAATGAAACATGTACTATTGAAGCCAATCTTAGCAGATCTAATGTTATGACCCCGAAAATTCTTACTGCTTCTGATATTATTGACAAATTCCCTCAGGAATGGATTTTGCAAGATGTGGTTAAATCTGAAAAGATTGAAGCCAGATCTATTAGAGATGTTATTCAGGATATTGATGGATCTGTCAGGATTTGAATGAATAGGAGCCAGTCCTTTCGTTACAATTAGTCTAGTAGCATTGGATCGACATCCAGCGCTAGAAATTATATTGATTCAACCATTAGGGTTAACCTTGCAGGAGTAAACTTTGCTCCTACAATTTCACGACCTATTTACTCGGAGAGGACTTCTAGGTCACCATCTCCAACTGAGTCTCAAATCTTATGAGTTATTACCCAAGAAGAACCCTTTGTCATTGACAAAGCCTGGATTAGAGCCGATTTTGAGGCTAAGTATAATTCGGAGAAGAGAAATTGGTATTTCTCATCTTTCTCTAAAAATCATACTCAAATGTATTTTCAAAAGTTTTATAAATTTTTAGAAAATCATGAGGTTAATGTTTATTTTTTTACATGGTTTGAATTACTTTGCTTAGAGGAAGGGATTGAAAATCCTTTTGCTGTTAAGATGTACTTAAATGCTAATGTTAGAATTAGTATTGAATGAAAGACTGTTAAAAAAGATATAATAGAATCCATCCATCCACCTTTAGAAGCCATAAAAGTAACCCCTTCCAAAGAAAACATATAAATAAAGGCTTTTCCCTTTAAATCAATTACCAATCCTACAAAACAGAGGAAAGATATAAATAATCTGCATAGTCAGATGAATTACTCAAACCAAATACTTCACACTATTGCCCAACAATTAGACAGAAAAGAAAACTCCAAGAGCTAACCTTTAAAATAGATCCTACCCGACCTATATATCATTATCATACTCCTTCTATCCAAGAGCTAAAGGGTATGAGTTTGGGTCGTGATGCTAACCATAAGATAAAAGAATTAGTTGAAAAATTAAGGACCTTAAGCATGGGAAATTCTTCAGGAGAGATAAATACTTTATCTCGGGAAGAAGAATTTAATAATATGGTAAGTAAATTAGGTGGAAGAGCCCCAGGACCTAAAACTCGAAACTACTATCCTAAACCATCATTTGCTGATGTGCAATTTGAAGAAAGAAGTAGTTTTCTTGAAAATAGTTATTCAAGAGAATCCATTATAGAATGGAACATCGATGGTGCTTCTGAGAAACAAGTGTTAGATACCATATAAAATATGACTATGGCTGCTACAACTTTTAAACTCAAAGGAAACACTGACAAACATACTAAAGATATGTTAGTTATGGGGTTTACAGGGCAATTAAAAGGATGGTGGGATAATCTCCTTAGTCCTGAAGATAAAACCCAAATTAACTTAGCTGTTAAAATAGAATCTAATGAAGCTATTTGTGTTACAACTCTCTTGTATGCTATTACCAAGTTCTTTGTAGGGGAGCCTTTAAAGCTCCAACAAAGAGCAGCAGACCAATTGCTAAATATGTACTGTCCAACCATGTCTGATTATAGATGGTATAGAGACATTTTTCTTTCTAAAATCTGCCTTAGGTCAGATGGTGCTACTGGTTATTAGAAAGAAAGATTTATTAGTGGTTTACCCAGATTATTTGCTGAGAAGGTTAAGACAAATATTAAACAAAATTTCAACGGAATTATTCCTTATCAGTCCTTAACTGTGGGTGAATTATCTAATTATGTTATTGAAACTGGTATACAAATATGTACTGATTACAAACTCCAAAATAAGATAAAAAATGAAAAAATGAGTAACATGCGCAAAATGGGTTCATTTTGCGAACAATATGGAGCTACCCCTTTAAGAGCTCCTAGTAACCCTAAGAATAAAAGGGTTGCTATTAAAGGTAAGAAAAACTTTCGTTACCATAAGAAACAACCTTACAAAGATACCTCTGAATTTCATAAAGCCCCTTATAATAAAAATTATGGTAAGAAACCTTACAGAAAACCCTATGCTAAAATGAATCCTAATGACAAAGATGTCAAATGTTATAAATGTGGTCGCTTTGGCCATTATGCTAACAAATGTAAGATGCAAGAAAAAATTAATCAATTAGGAAATTTAGATATTTCAGAGGAGTCAAAAGAAAGTTTGATATCTACATTAAAAAATATTTTGCTAAGTTCTGAAGAAGAAGACAGCTCTTCATCTTATGAAGAATCTTCCTATGAAGAAATTCATCAAATTAATAATTCTGAGGAGTCAAATTCTGATTCTGATGAATGTTTAGGAATAGAATTTTGTAATTGTACTAGTTATAATAAAAGCATTAACGTTTTCACTAATCATCAAGTTAATACCCTAATAGGAATATTAGATAAGATGGAAGAATCTGAAAGTAAGAATGCTTTCATGAGACAAATTAAAAGCATTATTGACGAAAACGATATTTGTAAAAAGCATGTTAACAAAGTAGAATTTAAAGATGTTATGAACTTATTTAAACAACCCATTGAGAAAACGGTTTCTGTTAATCACTTACAAGAAGAAATTAAGAATTTAAAAAATGAAATTCAAACGTTAAAAACCCGGGATGATGAGATAGAACTTAAACTTTTAGAATTACAAGGCCACATGATTATTCAAAATCAACATAGGTTAGCTTCCTCTAGTAAGAAACATGAAGAAACTAATGAAGAAGTTATTGTTTCAACCAATGAAGATCCTTATATCAATAAAATAGAAAAAATGATATCTCACAAATGGTATAGTAAAATAAATCTCATTATTAAGGATAAAATATTTGAACTAGTTGCTTTAATAGACTCAAGGACAGATTTAAATTGCATTCAAGAAGGGTTAATCATAACCTAATATTACGAGAAAACCAAAGAATCCTTACAAGGAACTAATGGTAACAGATTACATGTGTCATATAAATTATCCAACGCTAAGATCTGTAAAGATCAAATATGTTATAAAACTTCTTTTCTTCTAGTTAAAAACATTCAAGAAACTATTATTCTAGGAACCTCTTTCCTGGCTTTACTTTATCCTTTCATCGTTGATAACCTAGCTATAACTACTAATGCTTTAGGTTGTGAAGTTATGTTTGAATTTTTAGATCAACCTAGAATTAGAGATCTTAACTTTGTCCAGAGTAAAGATATATCTTTTATTAATATTATTAATAATAAAAGAAAACATATTAATTTCATAAACAAAGAAATACATTTTAAAAGAATAGAAGAGCAATTGCGATCTTCCTGTGTTCAAGAAAAAATTAAAATTATGCAAAATAAGTTTACTAATGATCTTTGTTCAGAACGACCTAATGCCTTCTGGAAAAGGAAGATACATACTATTTCTTTGCCTTATGAGCCTGACTTTAAAGAAAAATATATTCTGACTAAAGCCAGACCTATACATATGAATAAGCAACATTTAGATTATTGTAAAAAAGAAATACAAGATTATTTGGACAAAGGTTTAATTAGGTCGAGTAAGTCTCCTTAGAGTTGCTCTGCGTTTTATGTTGTTAATGCTACTGAATTAGAAAGGCGTACTCCCCGATTAGTAATAAACTACAAACCTTTCAACAAAGCTTTTACAATGGATTAGGTATCCAATACATAATAAAAAAGATTTAATTAACATATTACATCATAACAGTATATTTTCTAAATTTGACCTTAAATTTGGATATTATTAAATTCAATTAGAAGAAACTGATAAATATAAGACAACTTTTGTAGTATCCTTTGGGCACTATGAATGGAATGTTTTGCCCTTAGGACTTAAAAATGCCCCCTCAAAATTTCAAAATATAATGAATTCTATTTTTAGTGATTACTCCCACTTTACTATAGTCTACTTAGATGATATTTTAGTTTTCTCAAACTCTATTAATCAACATTTACAACACCTTAATCAGTTCTATGAAATAATCAAAGATAATGGTTTAGTTTTGTCCGAAAAGAAATTAAATTTATTTCAAAGTAAAGTAAGATTTTTGGTTTTTGATATTAGTCAGGGCATGTATACCCCTATTAGTAGGTCCTTAGAATTTGTTAGTAAATTCTCCGACGAATTAAAAGATAAAACTCAGTTACAAAGGTTTTTGGGTTGTCTTAATTATGTTTAAGACTTTATTCCTAATCTTAGAACTATATGTCTTCCTTTATTTAAGAGACTTAGAAAGAATCCCCCACCTTGGGATGATTCCGTGACCAAAAGTGTCACCCAATTAAAGCAAATAGTTAAGAGATTACCTTGCCTAGGAATCCCTGATCCAAATGTCAATCTTATTGTTGAAACAGATGCCTCAGAACTAGGGTTTGGTGGTATACTAAAACAACTACTTCCGGGCACGGATAAGGAACAAGTTGTTAGATATTACTCTGAATCTTGGTCTCCAGCCCAATTAAATTATAGTACTATTAAGAAAAAGATTTTAGCCATTGTTTTATGCATTACCAAATTTCAAGATGATTTGTTTTCAAAATCATTTTTATTAAAAACAGACTGCAAAGCTGCTAAGAGTGTTTTAAAAAAAGATATTAAAAATTTGGTTTCAAAACATATTTTTGCTAGATGGCAATCTTTACTATCATGTTTTGATTTTGAAATAGAAGATATTAAAGGAATTAAAAATTCTTTACCAGATTTTTTAACTCGAGAATTTTTATAGGGTAAAGATGAGCAAGAAACAGAATGATCCCAGAGATAATTACGGACCTTCATTATCATCAAATAATAAAGTCATAGTTTTAGGATCACCTTCATATATTACAAAAATTACTTCTCCAATACCTTCTTCCCCCAGACCTTTGATTAAGCATGTATTATTATCTCCCTTATCTTTTACTCAGAAAATTACTACTCCCCCGTCTTCTCAAAGTAAACCCACATCAAAATTAGCTTTTTACACTCCTCCATCTTCTACAAAATCTTCTTTCATTACCAAAAATCTGTCAGAACCGATTATCCCTTTGGAGCCTATGTATTGTCTTTCAGATGCATCATTATTACAAGTTATTTCAAGATATTTCCCTCCTGGATTTTTCTTTTTACCAAAAGACTTATTAAAAACCCGAGAATATTATGAATTTATTTTGGTTGATACTGATTCCATTTCTCTTACTCATCAATATGATGAGAATGATAAATCAAAAATTAAGTTCTCCAAATTCAAAATTATTAAGGTTTTATCTCCATCAGATTGGAAGCAACCCCCAACAAAAGGAAAATCCTTCTCATGGTCTTACTCTCCTCAAACATATAATTATCTGGATTACATGGACGCCTGGTCCAATTTTTTAGCAATTGAACCGTTTAACCATACTTGGTTTATCTGGTTTAATAAAGATATTTCATTAAACTTTCCTTATTAGTTTATCCAATGGTTTCAGCTTATTGGACCCAACTTGGATACATTTCCCAATTATGCTTCTAAAGCCTTTAATGACTTTACCTCAGCTACTACTTATCCTACGCACAAGGCTTTGTTATCTTTTTATGCAGTGTTTAGGATTACTTGGATTACCTCCTGAACCTTTTTGTCTGAGCAGTTATGGTAAGATTGTCCAACTTCTCAATTAATTAAGAAATTTTCTATTAAGTGGTGGATAAAGTTTAATCCAAACCTGCTATCAACAACAAAGTTGGAAGCCTGGTGTAAAGATCATCCCAACCTTTGCAAAAATATCAATATTAGTTCAGAAGATACTGCTTTTCTTATGGATCGATCTAAATTACTAGCCACATTATCAGCTGCTACCAGCCATAATGAATTTTTAAATAAATTGAAAGATATTATGTCTGCTTTATCAGAGAGTGATAGTGTTTCCAGCATATCTGACCATGTGAATGATAATGAAGATGACTGTTATGGAATTACAGATCTCGAAGGATAAGGTTGATATGTGAAGATAAGGTTGATGTGTGAAGATAAGATCGAATTATTTTTTTGAAGAAGATAAGATGATATTACTTTTCTGAAGATAAGGCTGACATTTATCAGCCCATACTGTCATGTTACTTTTGACTTATTGTATTCATTAAAGGCCATGTGGGCCATATTATCTTTAATTATGTATTTCATTACTTGGCCTTGTCGGCCACTTGTTTGTATAGTTTTAGGGTGGTTTGAAAGTTATTTGAAGTCCGTCTATTTTTCTTCTCTATATAAGAGAAGATAGTTTATGGTAAAGGGCATTCGAAAATTGAGAGATTCAATTGAGAAACCTTGAGCTTGCCATCAACTCTTGCAATCACCTCTTGTAAGTATTTTTCATAATAAAACCATGTCTTTAAATATATTCATCCTTAAATTTTCATTTTTAACTCTTATTATTCAAATACATATTTGTATCTTAATAATTATCTTCGTTATTTTTAATGTTAAACCCTCTGGTGTGTGTATATATATATATATATATATATATATATATATATATATATATATATATATATATATATATATATATATATATATATATATATATATATATATATATATATATATATATATATATATATATATATATATATATATATATATATATATATTCCCACCACTCTTAGTTTCTGGCTCCATCCCCGACTTAGTGAGTATAATTCTCTTATACCGAGAGCTATCTTACACTCCTTGTGTGATTTGGTGTGCCACTTATATATACATTGGTAGAGTTGAGAAGGTATATTGGGGACTTGAAAATGTATGTCTCCTAAGTGAGCATATTGTCACGTTTCTCGACATGTGTGGGAGTTATTTGTTACCAAGTGAAATTTAAGTGTTGTATGTCCATGCATGTGTGATAATGTAAATATGGTTTCCTAAATGTAAGCAAGTTTTGAATGCATATATGTGCATATGTAACATATGATATGAACTCTCTATGTGAAAAATATACTTAAATGTATATATACATCTATATGATTAATTGACACACAAAAAAATATTGTTTAATCATTATTCATTACATAATTCTATTACTCTTTCTTTCATTTACTCTTGCTTACACGTTTGTGTTGGCGTAGACGCCTTGCAAGACATAAGTCCATGGACAAGTATTTGTGAAAGATTTGTAAAAGTCTCTATTTATGCAAAGGAAAACTAATATATTATTTAATAATATGTTTTTCAAATATTGGGAGGGTTTAACATTGCAAATTAGTGGGGTATCAAAACAAATTTTGTCCATATCATATTAAATGTGCTTAATGCTTACTATATTTTCTTATGTGTGTTATGTTAATTGTTGTCTTTGGGTTAATAATGTGTTTGTATGACTAGTTTAACTAATATTATTGTTTGTTTCTGTTTCCATATCTTGCTTATAGCATTCGATTCTCTTAACAGGTTGGTGTAGGTAGTAATGGATGGAGAGAAATGATGATGCTATTATTGAAGCTTTAGGAGATGACGACTACTTTCGAAAGTGTATGTAAGTCATTGTGAAATAACAAAATAAATTTTCATCCATTTAGATTGTGATTAGTTAGTAACAATTCAATCATAATTGTACTTCAAAAAAAAGGGTTCCTTTGGAATTTGTTTTCAATTAATAGGAAATATCATGAAATAAAATTGATAGAATAATTTAGAAATGAACACGATTAGGTTTATATAAACCCCTTCTTTGTCGTTATTTGGTAAATAATGGTTTTGGACATAATCAAACAACAATATTGATCACAATAATATAAAAAAATAGACAAAGACCAATCACTTGTCTCTAAGTCCTGTTTATTAAATTCAAACCCCTAATCTCTTAGGTAAAAATCATATTAACAAAAGCATGAGCATGTGTTAAATTTTTCATCACACTTATAGATAATTCAACATTTCTAAAATAATTATCTAAAAAACATGTATTCTAGATCCAATGACAAAACTTAAAGACAGTAGTGATTTGTATTTACGTTTGATTCAATGGTGATCAAGTTAAGAAAAACCTTACACTTCATAAATATTAATTGTGTGAACTATAATTAACATATCACACAATTTGAATAACTAAAAAAAAGGTTCATCTCAAATTTTAACATAGGAGAATTATCTACTTAGGATAGATAAAGCATTATCAAAGAGTTGATACTATAATACATTTTTGAAAATTAGTTGGAAATAGTCATTCTTTCTTTCAAATCTACCTTCATGACATTGGGGCCAAACCCCCCACAAAAGAAATAAAAAATTCATTTAATAATTCTACTAATTTTTTAGCCCCATTAAATTAACTAGGCTTATCCACATACACACGTATTCATTCAAATTCAACTTTTAATTTTTTTCAACTTTTTTTTAATTAAATATTTATTTCTTAATTTGTATTTAATGTTTCTCTTAATTTAAATAGCTTACTTTCTATAATTCTTTAGGATCCATTTATATCAACTTAGCATATAAGTTATATTTTAGTACTTTTCTATCACTCTCTTTCAATATTTAAAGTTTAAATTTTTTAGTTAAACATCAATTATTATTTGTTTATATGTGCATTTAATCAAAAATAATATTTAAAATATTAGTATGTTTTTTATTTTAAATTTATTTTTACTATACATGTACTCGTATTTTTTATAGGGTCACATGATTAATTTATGTGTATTATATTTTCTAAAATATAACTTTTTAATATGCTATAAAAGAAAAATAACATTTAGTAATATAATAAACATTTTGATGGTGTTGTCTATGAAAAAATTATTGAATACTTTCAAATATTAAATCTCGTAGAGGGCAAGTGTAATTTATAAAAGCTTGTATATATTTTGAAGTTTGTATACATTTTTATTTTTTATTTTCTTTATAGTTATGTATTTCGTAAAACAAATTGTAATATTTTTTATTTATATAAAATTATTTGTTAGCCCCATTAACTAAAATGTCTGAATCCATCACTGCTTTCAAGGATGAGATCTGCAAATATTGCTTTCTTAATAAAACTACTATGTTTTCCCTTTTAAAATTTGGATATGAAACACTTCAATTGCTTCTCATAAAATAGGTGGTATTAATGAGCTTTTATGGTTGAAAAAATAGTGAAGAGACCCAAAATCACTCTGTAACGCAAGGAGTGTCACAATGTGTTAAATCTCTAGGAAATAGACACTCAACAGCTTCCCCTAGTCAATGGAGAGTGGTTACCACTTCTTGAAGGTTCCCTAAATCCTACGGCCATACGTCTATATGAATACCTCATCCATAATAGGTGAGATGATATATCGTAAATACATACGATACATCCTTAATATCAATATAACCTCTCATCTCATGCGAGCTTGATCTCTTATCATTGTAAACACCACTAAACCATACCTCTCACTGCTGCGAGCAAGCTATAACCTACCAGAAAACTAATAAGGTCTCTGGTCCTCCCTACGAGCTTAGTGTTACCATGTATCGTGTACTTTTTAACAAGTACATACATAATCAATCAATAATATTGATCATAATAATTTATCAAAATAAACAAATATCAATCACTTGTCTCAATGTCTCGTTTATTAAATTCAAAACCACAGTCCTTTAGGTGAAACTCGTATTAACAAAAGTATGAATGTATGTTAAAATTTTCATCACACCTAGGTAATTCAATATCCCTACACTAATTACCTAAATAACATTTATTTTAGATCCAGTAATAAAACTGAGAGGAAATAGTGATTTATATCTAACATTCGATTAAATGGTGATCAAGCACAAAAAAAAATCTTACATACAAGAATAATTGAACAACCATAGATATTAATTGTGTGAACTAGAAATGACATATCACACAACTTGAATAACTAAAAAGAGGATCGTCTTAAATTCTAACCTTAGAGGAATTATCTACTCATGATAAATAAATGCATTACCAAAGAATTGTTACAATAATACATTCATGGAGAATCAGTGGAAATAACCATTCTTTCTTCCAATGGTAAGAATTGCAAATATTGCTCTCCTAATGCAACTAGTATTGATTCTCCTTTAAAATATGGATCTTAAACTCTTGCATCTTTTCTCATAAAATAGGTGTTGATAATAAATTTTTAAGATTTTTTTTTATAAGCATACGTTTTTAAGGTTGAAACAATAATGAAGAGTAACCATAAATTACACAGCAACATAATGAGTATCACAATGTGATGTAAAATCTTTGCACGTTAGTAAAAAAATTCATATAATTATGAATTTATGGCATCTCCTGATCTTCAGTGCATGGGAGTAGCGAAGTGTGTTGCCCAATTTCTCGTACGGTGGAGAGTGTGGATCCTATCACCTAATTATTTGGCTTCACGTGATATTTCCTTGCTAAATATTCTTCTTCATATCTTCATAAATATTTGATTGGCTCGAATTGAAAACCTAAGATACACATCTAGATATAACAAAATACTACAAGAATGGTTTGTCACTAATTATGAATATTAACTAATTGAGATCATATTTATTTTTTTTCTACTAAAAATATAACTAAAATTAATTAAAAATAATGCAAAATTTATTTTAAAATGATATTTTATCACAAAACTAAACTTAATCCGTTGTTTGTCTTGAATAAAAAATCCATTAAACAAAATTCTTCAATTTTACAGCATTCAACAACCGGTCTTTCTTGTTCAATCCGTCTTTAAGATCAACACAATGCGTTAGAAACATTATATTAAGTCTTAGGTTGTTTTCCTTTATGAATGATCAACTCAAACTTTTATTCAACTTCTTTATATTTTTCATCAAATCTAAACTTGTTTGCATATTGTCTCATAAACTTTTCTCAATTTTTTTACTAGGTTTATCACATCACTCAATCTTATAATGATGTATAAATCTATAATAGACTTGAAAAATTATATAATTTAATCACTATGTAATCTAATACATACACTTTTATAGGTCTTTTAGGAGTGTAATAAGGCTTAGGTAAAGGTGAGACATTTTTTGAATAATAGACTTATTTACTACTTAAAGTAAGGCAAACCATCTTTTGAACATCCAACGTTCCTTTTTATTCACTTGGTGGGTTCCTTAATTAGAACTCACATTTAGAGATTTGATTTTTCTTTCCTTTCACATAAGTGTCCATCATTCTATTTATTTATCAATCGTTTTTAGTGATGGGTGCCTTTTTCTTACATTTTTTCAATAACACTTCAATGTCTCTATTTATAATGAGGATAACTAGTACCTCAAACTTAAAATGTTGTGCAAGTTCTAAAGATATAAAAACACATGTGAATAATCACACAATAATAAAGTTAAGTGTTTAAGCTCAAATCTTAAAAATGTAATGATAAAGATGATAATTTTATATTTTCAGGATTATTGTAGAAACCTAAATTAAAATTCTCATTTTACAATTGTAAAATCAATAACCAATGAAAATTAGTAATATGTTAATAAATGTGTCTTTTTCTTTTACTCATCAATAATACAAGCAATCAAGTACGAAATATTAAAAAAAACTATTTTAATTAATACAATATACTTAAAAACATAACTATGTCTCATGGGTTGTCTCCCAAGAAACACTTATTTATTGTCACTAACTTGACCTTTCGTCACTCAATTAGGATAGATACTTCATCTTTACATCGAAAATGAAATTCTTTGTTGGGAGAAGAATGTCATTGTTCTTAGAGAAAGGAATTGTGTTCTATTGTACCCCCTTTTGTTATCCTTTGAAACATAGTTATCCATTTACGCGTTTTCTTTTCCCAAGGCATTTTAAGAGTTGGTGTTGGTGTTGATGCTTGCAACTCATTTAGAAAAAACACAATCTTCTCCATTGATTTTACTAGGTGGTGTGTTGAGAAAATATCTACCATTGGACGATCCATTACCTCAATTAGGGAATAACTTATGGTATAATGTGATGCATCATTGACCAATTTCTCTTTAATGATTACGGGCTTGTGTTGATATGTTTCCTTCCTCCTTGTTATAATGGGACATATAAGTTTGATCCAATATGGAATGACTTGATTTAACTTCATTATTTGTGTCCTGGTTCTTGGGAACTCTGACTTCTCACCTACCAATCATTCTTTTTCTTTGACCATATTTGTAGCGTTTGCACATTCCCATTCCCTTACTCATTTTTTACTTCTTGGTTAAGATCAATAGCAGGGTTCACAATTATTATTTTAGTTTGTGTAGTTAGAGATTCTTTCTAGTTCACTTTTTATCGAAGCATATTGTCATACGGTGAACTGGGCTTTATTGGATTTTTAATCGCAATGTCGCGGTTAGCAAGAGTCGCCACCGACTTTTCTTTTATCCCATAAGGAAAGGTGGAAAAGAACAGGAAAGACCTTAATTCAGATTCTTAGGTTCGGGAGGTACGTTATACAAAGGGAAGGTGTTAGCACCCTTTGTATCCATGGTTATCCATGGGCTCTTAATTGCTCAATCATTTATGTTTTCCTTGTTTGAAAAAGGTGGTTGAGAAATGTGTAGGAAATGTTTTGAAAAGGAGAATTTAACTTTGTAATGATTCTTGCATGAATGTATACAAAGTGGTTATCTCGTTTAGCTTTTTGAAAGTAGTTTAGAAAAATATAACTCGGCAATGATCCTAGTACGGATGTATACTAAGTGGTGATTTTCCAAAAGGATGTTTGAAAGGTGTGAGGTGTGAAAAGTATTTTTTTAGGTTATGAATGAGCAATTAAGGGTATACCTGTCCGAGGCCTTTCCGGTCATTTCCTATCCTTATGAGGGTAAAACTGTCCTTACTATTGAGAAGTAAGTAGTTTTATCCTTGGGATGTAGAAGGGTCATCGTAGGGTCATTGATTGGTCATTGAAGGCAACAGTTGTGAGGATACCTTAGCATTCGAAGGGACTATCATCATTTAACCGTAGGCTACACCGAAGGGTCATCGAGGGACAAAATCGTATTTTCGAAGGCAACGTCCGAGGGACTATGATGATTTAACCGAAGGGTCTTTGCTAAGGACATCCCCATATTCGCGGGACATGACCGTAATACCGTAATTGTGGGGTAACGAAGAGAGGTCCGATATCATTTATTTAAAGTCCATAGTTTAACGTTCATTAGGTAATTATGGTGAATTTCCACATTAAAATCAACACATTAAAATCAATCAATACATTAAAAATTAATACATTAAAATTAATTAGGCACTCAATATGAATCTTCACATTAAAATGAAGTAATTTGGAATCCATCTCCACGAAGGTCTCCCACACGTAAAGTGGAGTACCTAGCCGGCCACTTCATTGGGGATATGGAAGCTTTTACACCATTCAACGCACGGGTTAGAGCATTAGGATAAAATATGATTTGACTATTACCATAAAATGCACATAACAGTTACGAGTTCAGGCCAAACGATGCAAAATCATAATTAAATACACATAAAATGGAACAGCAAAGGGACAAAGCAGCCACTGTCCCGTTCGCCTCTGCCTCGCCTAGCGAAGGCTCAGCGAAGGCTCGCTGCAGGCTCGCTTAGCGATGAGCTAGCGAGCGGCCACGGGTTTGGAGCTTGGCAGCAGCATGACTTCCGAAAACCTGCACTCTTATGGCATTCGATCACAGGCATAGCATATACGATTATACAGGATGTTCATACTTAGATTCACATACGAAATCAGACTACATATCAAACTTTAATCGGAATGCATCATGTAGGTAAAGAATATCAATTGGAAACGTAAAACAGCGGTGATACGCAAACTTGTGTGCAATTGTAAGATTGAGAGGGACTGGCTGTTTGGAGGCTGGATTGAGTTGGGCGGCGGTAGTTTCGGCGCGGATGGGCGGCCTTCAGGGTTTCCGTCTTCCGAATTCTCTGGATCAGCAGGGTTTCTGTGCCAGGGTTTCCGTCCTTTTCCGTCCGTCTTCGTCTGTGTTTCTCCGTTTTCGTCCCTCTTTCGTGGCTGAAGAGCTGGTATTTATAGTAGTAGTGGTGGTGACCTAATGGGCTTAAAATGAGGTCCAAAACTTCATATTTCCGCAAGCTTCGCTAGGCGAGGGAATTGCTCGCCTAGCGAGCAAGCCATTCTGGGCTTTTCCTGGATCTGATGCTTCGCTGGGCGAGTGTCATGACGAAGTATTCGCTAGGCGAAGGGATTGCTCGCCTAGCGAGCAAGCTATTTTGGGCCCCTTTAGGATTGGGCCTGTTGTGAGCTGGGCTTTTGTTCACTTGATGTCGGTGCCTTGCAGAACAAGTCGGAGGGTCTTGAGGAATGCTTTGTAATATCAACGGGCAAATTTTGGGGTATGACAGCTGCCCCTATTCAATATTCTTGAACCGAGAGAGTAGAATGGTATGTGCCGTTCGTGGTCTGGAGGTGAAAGATTATTGAACACTAGAATGCCCCAAAAATTTGCGCCTGTCCATTAGTCTTGATGGAGATGGGCTTAAAGATGCCATCCAGGTAGTTTGATGACGAGCTTCCGATTGTGTCGTACGTTAGACGATGTCTGAAGACATGGATTTCATACCGGGTCATACGCTAGACCGTATAGTGAATCATCCATCATGCTGTTGACTTCGCTGGGGAGTCAGAGTATGCTATATACTGCTGGGGATAAGGGATCAGAATGGATCATACGCTAGATCATATCTGAGTACCAGAGTGAGCTGTTCGTTAGGCGGATGACTTTGATGGGGATGAAAGATCAGAATGGATCGTACGCTAGATCGTCTCTGAGTTGCAGAATGAGCCGTCCGTTAGGCTGAATCTGCTGAAAGGGAGTAGTCGTATACTAGACTACCATTCAGAAATGTACCTGTCCGAAGGTAGCATCTGAGTAACAGAATGAGCCGTCTGTTAGGCTGAATCTGCTTTAAAGGGAGTAGTCGTATACTAGACTACCATTCAGAAATGTACCTGTCCGAAGGTAGCATCTGAGGAGATGAAGGTTTAACTTGGTCGTACATTAAACCATATCTGAGCAGAATGAGCCGTCCGTTAGGCTGAATCTGCTGAAAAGGGAGTAGTCGTGTACTAGACTACCATTCAGAAATGTACCTGTCCGAAGGTAGCATCTGAGTAAGGGAGTAGCCGTATACTAGACTACCATTCAGAAATGTACCTGTCCGAAGGTAGCATCTGAGTAAGGGAGTAGCCGTATACTAGACTACCATTCAGAAATGTACCTGTCCGAAGGTAGCATCTGAGTAAGGGAGTAGCCGTATACTAGACTACCATTCAGAAATGTACCTGTCCGAAGGTAGCATCTGAGTAATGGAGTAGCCGTATACTAGACTACCATTCAGAAATGTACCTTCCGAAGGTAGCATCTGAGTAAGGGAGTAGCCGTATACTAGACTACCATTCAGAAATGTACCTGTCCGAAGGTAGCATCTGAGTAAGGGAGTAGCCGTATACTAGACTACCATTCAGAAATGTACCTGTCCGAAGGTAGCATCTGAGTAAGGGAGTAGCCGTATACTAGACTACCATTCAGAAATGTACCTGTCCGAAGGTAGCATCTGAGTAAGGGAGTAGCCGTATACTAGACTACCATTCAGAAATGTACCTGTCCGAAGGTAGCATCTGAGTAAGGGAGTTGAAGGTTTAACTTGGTCGTACATTAAACCATACTTGAGTTGTTGAAGATCAGAATGGATCGTACGCTAGATCGTATCTGAGCTGAAGATCCAAATGGGTCGTACGTTAGACCGTATTGGAGTTATTGAGAGTCAGAATGGATCGTACGTTAGACCGTATCTGAGCTGAAAGAGTCATGTGTCGGGCTGAATCAGAATGAACCGTACGTTAGGCTGTATCCGATAATATTTGTTGTATTTGCAGCGAATATCTGAGGTGGGCTTAGAGATGCCACCATTGGGAGAGTGTCAGAACGTTCGTCAGATGGATCATATCTGAGAGCTGTATTCGAACCTTGAATGTGATCAGGAGGATAATTAGCCTGAAAAATAAAGTTAGTTTCATGCAATGTCATGATGCATGAGATGCTTTATGCTTGTGAACATGGTATGCATATACATGCTATGAAATGATGTAAAGTATATGATGCGGAATGAAGTAAATGTGAGCATTGTATGCAGGTATGTAATATGGAATGATGTAATGAGTGCACTATGCGTCTGAAACGTTCTTCCAGGGAACTCTACTGGGGAGATAAATTTCAGTCTTCTGGTCGGAGACATTGGTATTGATGACCCTGTCTTGGCTGGGGGATACTTGATTTCTGTCTGACGATGGAAACACTCGACAGAGCCTGGCTGGGGATGGAAGAGATGACCTTTCGGTATGGCGGTGCCGACCTCTTCTGGGGAATAATTGGCGTTGCCGGGGAATCGAGTTAGCAACGGACTCCTTGGAAAGCGTGGTTAGACCTTCTCCTTGGTCCTGAAGTCTCGTAGTAATTGCTATTTCCATTTTAGGCATGTATTCTTGATAAACATTGATCATATTCAAATGCATATATCAATTCAAATTAAATCAATGGACGTTTATGCAATCAAAACAGAAAAAGTGAAAACAAAAGCATCTTTTTTGGAGATAAAATTGTATTGATTTTGAAAGAGGGCCTATAAACAGGCAATTTGTGTACAAGGAGACAAAAATCCTAGTAAGAGGAAATTGTCAAGAACACAAAGAGAAAGCTATGCAGAGAAAGTCCTATTGATTTTAATTCCACTACTGTCATCATGTCCTCAAGCATCTCATCTCCTGCTGTCGGATAGAGGTGGTTGGCTTGTTCAGTCCCTTGAACTTGGTTGAAGCTGACAGAAAACGGGACATAGTCATACGCTTTAATCCCTAATTTTTGCCTGGACCGCCTTTTCAGGTTTTCAGTCCACCGGGATACCCTTTTTTGCCCAAGCCGCCTTCTCAGGTTTTCGACTTGCCGGGTATACGTCTTTATATATTTATCCCTAATTTTTGCCCGAACCCTTTTGGTTCGCCGGGATGCCCTTACTTTTGCCTAGGTACATCGACCTAGCGGGTCTCTGTTATGCGTAGTATTTTTTAACTATATCCGCGTTCACAGGATGCGGGAAGTCTTCGCCATCCATTGTAGCAAGTATCATGGCTCCGCCGGAGAATACCTTCTTAACCACAAATGGCCCTTCGTATGTGGGGGTCCACTTGCCTCTGGGATCCCCTTGTGGTAGAATGATACGCTTGATCACCAAGTTGCCAATTTGATACACCTGTCTCTTGACTCTTTTGTTAAATGCTTGGGTCATGCGCTTCTGATATATCTGCCCGTGACAAACAGCCGCAAGTCTCTTTTCGTCAATCAAATTTGTCTGATCGAGCCGAGTCTGAATCCATTCATCCTCGTCTAAATCCGCCTCTTTCATGATCCTTAGAGAGGGAATCTGAACTTCCACTGGTAAAACAGCTTCCGTTCCATAGACTAAAGAGAAAGGAGTTGCCCCTGTCGAAGTGCGTACTGAAGTGCGATAACCATGGAGAGCAAATGGTAACATCTCATGCCAGTCTTTGTACGTTACTGTCATCTTTTGTATGATCTTCTTGATGTTCTTATTAGCAGCCTCTACGGCGCCATTCATCTTTGGCCGGTACGGAGAAGAGTTATGGTGTTTAATTTTGAACTGCGTGCAGAGTTCAGTAATCATCTTGTTGTTCAAATTAGTACCATTGTCAGTGATGATTCTTTCAGGGATGCCATACCGACAAATAAGACTATTCTTGATGAACCGTGCCACCACATTCTTGGTGACAGAAGCGAATGAGGCTGCCTCTACCCACTTCGTAAAGTAATCAATAGCGACGAGAATGAAGCGATGTCCATTAGAAGCCGTAGGTTTAATCTCTCCAATCATATCGATGCCCCACATTGCGAAGGGCCAAGGTGCTGTCAACACGTTCAATGGAGCAGGAGGCACATGTATTTTATCCGCATAGATCTGACACTTGTGACAGGTTCTGGAGTGATGGTGGCAATCAGCTTCCATGGTAGACCAATAATACCCTGATCTCAGAATCTTCTTGGCCATTGTATGTCCACTAGAATGAGTCCCAAAAATACCGTCATGCATGTCTTCCATAATCCTTTCTGCTTCCTTTTTATCCACACAGCGAAGCAGAGTCGAGTCATGATTACGTTTGTATAACACTCCATTACTCAGAAAGAATTTAGCGGAGAACTTCCTCAGGAATTTTTTGTCATTGACGGATGCCCCTTCAGGGTATTCCTGATCTTCTAAGTATCTTTTTACGTCGTGGAACCAAGGTTTCTCCTGTACCCTCTCAGTGTTAAGTTCATAACAGTATGCCGGTTCATCTAACCGTCCAATGGTAATCATGGGAGCTTCGCTGCCCCATCTGACTCTGAACATAGATGACATGGTAGCTAATGCGTCCGCCAACTGATTCTCCTCTCGTGGAATATGTTCAAATGTAATCTCTTCAAAGTATGGGATTAATGTCATCACCCGCTCTCGATAAGGGATGAGATTTGGATGTTTAGTATCCCATTCTCCTTTGATCTGACTGATTACCAAGGCTGAATCTCCGTACACGCTCAAAAACTTGATTCGCCGATCTATAGCAGCTTTGAGTCCCAAAATACACGCTTCATACTCAGCCATATTATTGGTACAATGAAAACATAGTCTAGCAGTGAAAGGTGTATGGTAACCTCCGGGAGAAATGATTACAACGCCAACACCATGACCCAGTGCATTAGAAGATCCGTCAAAAACCATAGTCCATCGGGATCCTAGTTCGGGTCCTTCATCCGGTCTAGGTTTTTCGTAATCAGTAACAAGCATGACATCCTCATCCGGAAACTCAAAGTTCATAGATTGATAATCGTCCACCGCTTGATGAGCCAAATGATCAGCTAGCACGCTTCCTTTGATTGCTGTCTGGGTAGTATATTGGATATCGTACTCTGTTAAGATCATCTGCCATCTCGCTATTCTTCCGGAGAGGGCAGGCTTCTCGAACATGTATTTGATGGGATCCATCCTAGAAATCAACAAAGTGGTATGATTCAACATATACTGTCTTAGTCGGCGAGCAGCCCAGGCCAAAGCACAGCAAGTTCTCTCGAGCAGTGAGTATCTTGTTTCACAGTCGGTAAACTTTTTGCTCAGGTAGTATATGGCATGCTCTTTTCGACCAGACTCGTCATGTTGCCCCAATACGCACCCCATTGAATTTTCTAACACGGTCAAATACATGATTAGAGGTCTTCCTTCAACTGGTGGTATCAGAATCGGAGGTTCCTGGAGGTAGTTCTTGATTTTGTCAAAAGCTTCTTGGCATTCGTCATTCCATATCATTTCTTGATTTTTCCCCAGTAATTTGAAGATGGGTTTGCAGGTAGCGGTCAAGTGGGAGATAAATCGAGCAATGTAGTTCAAGCGTCCCAAGAAACCTCTGACTTCTTTCTCTGTACGGGGAATTGGCATTTCTTGAATAGCTCTCACTTTAGCCGGGTCAACCTCAATTCCTTTACCACTGACAATAAAGCCCAAGAGTTTACCGGATCTTACTCCAAAAGTGCATTTGTTCGGATTCAATCTCAACTTGTACTTCTTCAACCTCTCGAACAGTTTGTATAAATGATCGAGATGTTCTTCTTCAGTATGAGATCTAGCTATCATGTCATCCACATATACTTCTATCTCATGATGAATCATATCATGGAACAAAACCACCATAGCACGCTGGTACGTTGCCCCGGCGTTCTTTAGACCGAATGGCATTACTTTGTAATAGAAAGTGCCCCATTGCGTCACAAACGTAGTTTTCTCCATGTCCTCAGGTGCCATCTTAATCTGATTATAACCCGAGAATCCATCCATGAATGAGAATACTTTGTGTTGAGCGGTGTTATCTACCAGAACATCAATGTGCGGGAGTGGAAAGTCATCTTTGGGACTCGCTTTATTCAAATCTCTGTAATCTACGCACATTCGCACCTTACCATCCTTCTTTGGCACTGGCACCACATTAGCAACCCATTGAGGATAAGAAGTAACGGCTAGGAAACCGGCATTGAATTGTTTCATAACCTCGGCTTTGATTTTCTCAGACATTTCAGGACGCATGCGGCGAACCTTTTGCTTGACAGGACGACAGTCCTCCTTCATTGGCAGACGATGTACTACTATGTCAGTATCCAATCCTGGCATGTCTTCATAAGACCAAGCAAAAATCTCGATATAGTCATGTAACATCTGAATCAATCTTTCTTTGACACTGTCTCCCAAGCCTGCTCCTACTTTGACTTCTTTCTTGTCCACTTCAGTACCCAGATTTACCATTTCGATTGACTCTTCATGCGGCTGTATAGTTCTTTCTTCTTGCAGTACCAGTCTGGCAAGTTCTCCAGGTACTTCACAATCTTCCTCACTTCCATCCTCGGCTTGGTAAATCGGATTTTCAAAGTCATAATGAACAGTAGTAGAACTATTATCAACAGGATCCAGAGTGGACACGGATCTGCAATTCGTTACGTGAGTGTGTGTAAGAAAGCATAGCTTGTTTGAAAGATGACAGGAAAGATAAAGAGCGCAATATTTGAATGCAAAACGTCCATTGATTTATTGAATATGAATATGCTTATGAAATGACAAAACCCTTAACAAATTAGCTATTGTGCCCCGGGTATAGACACAATGCTTTAAGAAGTTTAATTGAAAAATTAAAGATTTGCAATACTAAATGGACAATAACAATTACTCCTGACTAAAGGAGATCGGGATAGTGTCTTCAGCCTTCCAATTATTGAGTCTGTCGCCAATTGTTGGGTAGATCCAGCTATCCAGGTCGCAATCACTATCAGCATCTTCTACAGCATTGATTTGATCTTTGACCATCTTTTCAGAGTTGAATCCCAAACCAGATTTATCAGACTTGTAAGGTATGTTGATCAGTTGACCCCAGCCAGTACGACCACCATCTTCAACTACAGCTTGAGCATCTTTCAGAGAAATCATGGCAGGAGGAGCGTGAACAACCTTGGGCACACAGGAAGTTGGCTTAAGGGCAGGATCGGGCGGAGAAACCACTTCAAATGACTGAGACGGAGTTTCGAAGAATTCACCATCCATCTCAATGTATCTGAAGGTATGCACACTACTGACAATGTATTCTTCTTCCCCACACACAGTGACGATCTTACCTTCTATTGGATATTTCAGCTTTTGATGGAGAGACGAAGCTACAGCGCCTGCCCCATGAATCCAAGGGCGTCCCAGCAAGCAGGAGTAGGCGGGGCGAATGTTCATTACATGAAAGGTAGTGTTGAAGACTTGAGGTCCTATCTTGATAGGGAGAACAACTTCACTGTGGACAACACTCTTTGCACCATCGTAAGCACGCACCACAATGTCACTAGGCTTCAATTCAATGCCTTTACAGTCAAGTTTATCGAGCACGGCTTTCGGTAACATATTCAAAGAAGAGCCATTATCGATCAACACGTGAGACAGGGTGATCCCTTTACACTCAATGGAGATATGCAGGGCTTTATTGTGGTTCTTTCCCGCTGGTGTCAGGTCAGCATTGGAAAAACCTAGGCCACCGTCGACAGTCAGATTAGCAACATAGTTTTCGAACTGATCGACGGAGGTCTCCTGAGGTACATGGGCAGTCTTCAAGAATTTTATCAAGGCATGGGCATGAGATTCAGAAGATAGCAACAAGGATAACATCGAGATTTTGGAAGGGGTATGCCCCAACTGTTCTACCACATCAAAATCACTCTTGCGGATGATTTTCAGCACTTCTTCCATTTCTTGTTTGGCCACATCCTCAGTAGTAACTTCGACCGGTATCTCTGACTGAGAAGGGTTGACTGGTTCCTTTCCTCGAGTTTCAGGAATTGGAGGTGAGATTTCTGGAGAGAAGATCCTTCCGCTTCGAGTAACTTTACTAGTCCCAACAATATCATTAGGATTAGCAAAATTACCAACTTGCTTTACGTCATGGATATAAACATCACCTCCATAATTCCACGGAATGGCTTTGCTTGAAGAATACGGTACTGGGCCAGGTGCAGTAATGATCAGGGGGGCTACCTTGGGCTCAGCGATAATCTTCACAGGTACTCTGGGAGCAGTAATCTTCACTGGAACTTTGGACCTTGCAATCACAGATACTTCTTCAATAGGGTTTTCCGCCTTAGAAACCCTTTCAAAGAGAACTGTACGATCGTCCATCAGCCGTTGAATACCATTCTTCAATTTCAAACAGTCCTCGGGCCAGAGTATGCAGAGATTGCAATCTTCAGTACAACCTGGAAATAAACCAGCTTGCAATAAATTTCTCTTTATGATCGGGAGAGGAGATGTTAAGTCCGCCACAGTAGTGAGGAGAGAATCGTCATCGAGAGCATTAACAGCCTTGTCATGATTAGGCATGGGAGCAGTGATGACATTAGGAGTCTCCGGAGGCTCAAATTCAATTTCTCCGGCGTCAATCATATCCTGAATTTTGTTCTTCAACAACCAACAATCGTTTGTATCATGCCCGGGGCTATCGGAGTGATATGCACACCTGGCATTGGGATTATAACGAGGCGAAGCAGTGTTGACATTTGCAGGAGGACCTCTGAGAGTGATTAAGTTTACCTTTAGCATACTTTGCAGTGCTTGGGCTAAAGTCATATTGAGCTTGGTAAACTGCCTTCTTGGTCTGTCTTGTCTTTGCTGGAAGTTTTGAGCTGGCGGGGCTGCGATCGTCACTGCTCCAATGGCATGGTCACCATTTTTCTTATTATGATTCTTTTGACCATACACAACATTCAATTCATTCTTCCCATGGTAGGACTTTTTGCTGCTTGTAGAGGTAGCTGCCTGTATCTTTCCACTTCGAATGCCGCTCTCCACCCGTTCACCTGTCAGTATAAGTTCAGTGAAACCTGATGAAGAACTCCCCAGTAGGTGGCTGTAGACTGGGCCAGTCAGGGTACCCATGAACAGGTCCATTAATTCTCGGTCAGTCATAGGGGGTTTGACCCTGCCAGCCAAATCTCTCCATTTCTGGGCATACTCTTTGAAGCTTTCTTTAGATCCCATAGCCATATTCTGCAACTGTAGCCGAGTAGGCGCTAACTCAGAATTGTACTGGTACTGCTTATAGAAAGCTGTTGCTAAATCAGTCCAGGTGCGGATGTCAGAGCTCTCGAGCTGATAATACCATTCCAACTGAGTGCCAGACAGACTTTCTTGGAAGAAATGGATCCACAGTTTCTTATCAGTGGTATGCGGCTGAATCTTTCTCACATAAGCCCTTAAATGCATCTGAGGACAGGATGCACCATCGTACTTAGTGAAAGTGGGGATTTTGAATTTGCGAGGAATGGTCACATCAGAGACCAGACCCAAACTTTCGAAATCCAGACCAGGCGCCTTCTGACCCTCCATGGCTAGCATGCGTTCTTCCAGCAATTTGTACTTATCATCTCTTGGAGAGTACTGTTCATTTTCATAGTTCTCATCGTCATCCTCAGGGTTGGAGAAATCAGCATTCTCTTCCTCTGAGTCATTCTCCGCCCCCTCTTCTGGACCATTCGGGATTCCAAATTTGAATCCCGTAGCCTGTCCTTTACGCCTTCTTCCCGGGTTAATGAAACTCACAGCTTTCTTGTCTTTCTTCTTCTCGACCAAAAGAGCCTTCAGTTCCTCCTGCCCCTTGGATAAGCTTAGCATCATCTCCTTGAATTGAGCATTCTGAGTCTGGAGATCTTTGACAGTTTGTTCGAGATCCATTTTTCTGTGTAAGAGGCAGACCGTGAGAATATGGTCCTTTGGAATACCTGTTATGCGATGTTATGTTATGCGATGCAATGTATGAAATGTTTTCAAGGACTTTTGGAATTTAACTTTGCGTAAATCACCAACAAGGGAGAAACGTTTATTGCTAAATTTTTTTTCAATGTTCATTACAAAAGGAATAATAGTAAAATACAATGAAAGCTCAAGTCTCCCAGGGGCGACTTCTTTTTGGGCGAAGATATGCATTGAGTCTTCGTTCCTCATTAAGCTGGCTGGCGAGCTCTAGTACTTTCTTCCTTTCTGCATTGAACTGAGCTTCGAAAGTATCTCTCTCCTCTCTCAACTGGGTCCAGGATCTTTTCAATTCCTCAACATCAGTAGGCATATCTGGGTAAGAAATGATCTGGGAAGTGCCTCCTTCGACCTCTGATTCAACAATCAATGGTCCAACCGCGAGATATGGCATGACAAGTTCGCGAGCTCTGGCGCGTACCCATCTAAGATAAGGCTCCATAGGAATAGAATTTTTCTTTCCTAAAGTGCTTCTTTTCACCATGCCCCAAGCTCAACCTTTGGCGGAGACCTCGAGAGTCATTGTCATAGTCAAACACTGTACCTTGAATAATCATTTCATGTGGACTATCTCTTCGAGCATACCCAAACTGACGTAAGGCTAAGGCAGGATTATAAGTAATACCTCCTCTTATCCCCATGAGTGGTACATTAGGGAATTCTCCACATCGGTCGATGATGATAACATTTTCTCTGAGGTTAGAACACCACCGGATGTCTGAATGGGAGAGTGCCATTATCCTTTGAGACCATTTCAGATTTTGATCATTTTTCAAGACTGATTGAGGGAGGTGCGAAATAAACCACCTAGACAACAAAGGTACGCAGCACATGAGAGTCCCTTGCCTCTTCATAGTACGAGTGTGAAGGGAATGCAAGACATCTCCGAGCAAGGTAGGCACAGGGTTATGAGTGAGGAATATCTTAATAGCATTCACATCTATGAATTGGTCCGGATTAGGGAATAGCACCAAACCATAGATTAGCAATGCTAGAACATCTTCAAAAGCATGGACATTCATAACTTTTAGGAATTCTCGGGCCTTACTTATCAGAAATTTGGCAAGTAAACCTTTCATTCCACTCCTCGTTACCCAATTGGTCTCAATGTCAGACTTTGTCATGTGTAAAGCTGCGGCAACTTCTTCAGACTTTGGCATCTTTTCTAAACCACTGAAAGGTATTTGATCCAGGATAGGTATCCCAAGCAGCTGGGAGAATTCTTCTAATGTGGGTACCAACTGATAATCTGGGAAAGTGAAGCAATGATGTTTAGGATCGAAGAACTGGAATAAGACTCTCATCATATCTTCTTTGAAACCAGTGGTAACTAAGTTGAGAAGATGACCATGTTTCTTGTTGAACTGAGCATGATCGGGGAGTTCTGACACCAAATCCTTGAGTTGAGGAGAGATTGCTACAAGATTGATCCGGATAGTCTTCCTGGAAGCCATAACCTGTTTAACAGAGCAAAGCTAAATTCCTAAGTCCTTGAAATGGTTAGTATAATGCCATGATGTTATGATGTCATGATGTTATGATGTTATGCAAGCAGAGACATGTCACACAACAATCAATCCTAGGTTTTAAGGCTTGCATGAGTTCCATAGGTAAATACCCTCCCCACTGAAGTTTGGTTGGTTCAACCTGTCCTAGAATAGTAACCGGGTTCTAGAAGGATCTCAGATCATCGACCTTTCTTTAGGTCCACTTCAGTGCAACACCAAGTGGTTGATCGAAGCTTCCCTAAAGTCCAATCTCAAAGAGTGTAGTATCGAGTATCAACCAACCTCAGTCGGAACCGAAGCCAGTTATCTCACTACTTTCTAATGGCTAGGATGAGTCAATTAGGGTTCTAAAGGTCTGGTTAATGCTTTGATGACACCACGCAAATGCCAAATTTTTCCTCAAGTAAACATGAGGAACATCAGGACATCCAAAGTGTCACATTAACCGTAGCCATCATTTCAACCATTCCAGTATACGCCGGATAGTCGCGATGATCTATTGCTACTTACCTAAGGTACACTAGATCCGGGTGTAGGATCTTTCACTCAACAATACCTTTAAAACGAAGGAACAATTAGGAAAACATGAATGTTTTTTTTTTAAGATGGACCTCTCTTTGTAGTCCCCAGCAGAGTCGCCAGTTCTGTCATACGGTGAACTGGGCTTTATTGGATTTTTAATCGCAATGTCGCGGTTAGCAAGAGTCGCCACCGACTTTTCTTTTATCCCATAAGGAAAGGTGGAAAAGAACAGGAAAGACCTTAATTCAGATTCTTAGGTTCGGGAGGTACGTTATACAAAGGGAAGGTGTTAGCACCCTTTGTATCCATGGTTATCCATGGGCTCTTAATTGCTCAATCATTTATGTTTTCCTTGTTTGAAAAAGGTGGTTGAGAAATGTGTAGGAAATGTTTTGAAAAGGAGAATTTAACTTTGTAATGATTCTTGCATGAATGTATACAAAGTGGTTATCTCGTTTAGCTTTTTGAAAGTAGTTTAGAAAAATATAACTCGGCAATGATCCTAGTACGGATGTATACTAAGTGGTGATTTTCCAAAAGGATGTTTGAAAGGTGTGAGGTGTGAAAAGTATTTTTTTAGGTTATGAATGAGCAATTAAGGGTATACCTGTCCGAGGCCTTTCCGGTCATTTCCTATCCTTATGAGGGTAAAACTGTCCTTACTATTGAGAAGTAAGTAGTTTTATCCTTGGGATGTAGAAGGGTCATCGTAGGGTCATTGATTGGTCATTGAAGGCAACAGTTGTGAGGATACCTTAGCATTCGAAGGGACTATCATCATTTAACCGTAGGCTACACCGAAGGGTCATCGAGGGACAAAATCGTATTTTCGAAGGCAACGTCCGAGGGACTATGATGATTTAACCGAAGGGTCTTTGCTAAGGACATCCCCATATTCGCGGGACATGACCGTAATACCGTAATTGTGGGGTAACGAAGAGAGGTCCGATATCATTTATTTAAAGTCCATAGTTTAACGTTCATTAGGTAATTATGGTGAATTTCCACATTAAAATCAACACATTAAAATCAATCAATACATTAAAAATTAATACATTAAAATTAATTAGGCACTCAATATGAATCTTCACATTAAAATGAAGTAATTTGGAATCCATCTCCACGAAGGTCTCCCACACGTAAAGTGGAGTACCTAGCCGGCCACTTCATTGGGGATATGGAAGCTTTTACACCATTCAACGCACGGGTTAGAGCATTAGGATAAAATATGATTTGACTATTACCATAAAATGCACATAACAGTTACGAGTTCAGGCCAAACGATGCAAAATCATAATTAAATACACATAAAATGGAACAGCAAAGGGACAAAGCAGCCACTGTCCCGTTCGCCTCTGCCTCGCCTAGCGAAGGCTCAGCGAAGGCTCGCTGCAGGCTCGCTTAGCGATGAGCTAGCGAGCGGCCACGGGTTTGGAGCTTGGCAGCAGCATGACTTCCGAAAACCTGCACTCTTATGGCATTCGATCACAGGCATAGCATATACGATTATACAGGATGTTCATACTTAGATTCACATACGAAATCAGACTACATATCAAACTTTAATCGGAATGCATCATGTAGGTAAAGAATATCAATTGGAAACGTAAAACAGCGGTGATACGCAAACTTGTGTGCAATTGTAAGATTGAGAGGGACTGGCTGTTTGGAGGCTGGATTGAGTTGGGCGGCGGTAGTTTCGGCGCGGATGGGCGGCCTTCAGGGTTTCCGTCTTCCGAATTCTCTGGATCAGCAGGGTTTCTGTGCCAGGGTTTCCGTCCTTTTCCGTCCGTCTTCGTCTGTGTTTCTCCGTTTTCGTCCCTCTTTCGTGGCTGAAGAGCTGGTATTTATAGTAGTAGTGGTGGTGACCTAATGGGCTTAAAATGAGGTCCAAAACTTCAGATTTCCGCAAGCTTCGCTAGGCGAGGGAATTGCTCGCCTAGCGAGCAAGCCATTCTGGGCTTTTCCTGGATCTGATGCTTCGCTGGGCGAGTGTCATGACGAAGTATTCGCTAGGCGAAGGGATTGCTCGCCTAGCGAGCAAGCTATTTTGGGCCCCTTTAGGATTGGGCCTGTTGTGAGCTGGGCTTTTGTTCACTTGATGTCGGTGCCTTGCAGAACAAGTCGGAGGGTCTTGAGGAATGCTTTGTAATATCAACGGGCAAATTTTGGGGTATGACACATATCAAATTTGATACATCATAAATTTTCATTTTAATGATGCATGACTTCAAAAACATTGAAAATAAATTTCTCATCTTGAAGTCTCAACATGAGATCACCCAACTCCACTTTAATACTTTCTCTTCTAGATGCCAAGATTAGTCTATAAAGGATATCAAGGACCTTGACATCCTTATTTATATCTAGGAATACAAAATCTTATAGTAAAACAAAAATGGTCAACCCTTACCAAAACATCTTTTAGAATTCCATATGGGTATTTAATTGATCTATCTACAAGTTGTAAGGTAATTATTATAGCTACTACTATGGTGCTCCTTGTTTCTAACGGAGTTTTATTTTTGTCTTTGTTGTTAATTAATATGTGATTGAGTTCCTCACAATTCCATGCATAAAAATTCTTTGCAAATATTTTGACATGATAAAGGGTTGTTAGAGGTTTTAAGGTATATTGTGGGATTGAGAGCTAGCTCGCGTAAGGGGTGAGAAGATCTGCGTGTGTGGTTTTCTATAACAGAATGATATTGTCATTCTCAGCTTCGGTGTTTATGTATTTATAGCGGTGTTGGGCCTGTATCCTAGGCCCATTAAAATGGCAACCATCACTGAGAGGATCGAGATTGGGTGGTTAGTCTATTATTATTACAGAGAACATGGTTGAATCCCTCCTTCCATACCATTATAGAATAATAACACGACATTTCCCTAATTTCCCCCCCTCGGATGACTCCTCCAAAAGGAATGTGATGTATTAAATATAGGAGCGACACATTTAATAAATGGGTAATCGATTCAGTAAACAAACGTCCATGAGAACTTTATGGTAAGACAAGGTGTTATCTGCCTCCCTTGTCTTCTCTCACGGCCCCATACAAATATATTAATACACAATCCTTCAAGTACGAGGGCTTGAAAAGGGAAAAGTGATTTAGTCTTTATTCTTTTTATCTGAATGAGTCCCTCAAGTATGAGGTGACTCCCTTATGCAGAAGGCGAGCCCCTCATGCGTAAGGAAAATTCCTAGTATGCGGGCGACTCTAGAATATGTATCTAGGTGTCAGTAAGGTAATTCATATGTCAATTAAGGGAAATCCTCAAACAATTGTACAAAAAAATAAAGCGTGTGAGACATTTAATTCTAACAATGATGATTTAACCTTAGGACACCAAAATGGCCTTACTCTTTCACACGTGTCAATAGTGTGTAGAAGTCTTTTCATGCTTGATGGGAAACCTAAGAGCCCGTTGATTACCCTTAGTCTCCCACCTCTATTAAAGGGATTAAGCCCCAAATATTTCACCTTTTCACATACTTTTTTTGCTAAATCCTTTGAAAGTTCCTCATATATTCTCCAATAGCTCTTTCATCTTCACAAATTCAAGCTTTTCCCTTTTGCAAGTATAGGTTCAATATTTGTATTTCCCTCTTTTTTCTTTATGGCGATTGTGAATCTATGTGCTTGCAGGTATAATGAAAAAGTCATCCAAGGTGGTGAAGGTTATGGATATCAACATACAAGTTAATCAACAACTTCTTAGTTTTAATGATGCATGTGGTTTTTTGTATCTCGAAAAATACGATCCTTTGTAGGACGTCCGCACGCTCGTTGAAATTGATATCGAACACAGTCACCACCGAACTTTATTTATTTCAAATAATTAAACACCTTAAAAGAAAAAGAAAATGGTTGTCGCAACCAAATTTCGGTTCGGGAGTCGATTACGCAAAGGGAAGGTATTAATGTCACACCCCAATTTTGACCCTGAATCACCAAATCAATACATACATCATAACTTTTGTATCTCTGCATATCATAACATGTATTTCATGCCACATAATACCTAAAATATCAGTCGAAATAAATTTTCGGATCTACAGATAAATTGATTGAGTTAATTTTTAAATGTATGTCAAATTAGCGGGCGAATTTTTTTTAAATTGAGCTTGCAGACATCGGTTTTATTAATCTAGGTTTCGCGTAATTTAACCTAGTGTGCTTGTTTTATTTTTTCGACTACATTTTTGGTTACATTTTGATTCGCCTCAGCCTTTCAACCAGATATTTTTTTACTTCAAAATTTGGTCAAAACTTGTATGTTGTCGAGAAGTTTATTTCATGTTGATCATTATGGTGTAGTCATTTTAATTTTTCAGGCATTTTGGCGCCCCATTTTTTATTCATTTTGGGTCCTTTTATTTTTATTCTTTTGTCAACATGTTCACAATAAATAAATAAAATTAATAATGGTTTTAGTTCGACTTTATCTTGATTATTTAAATTAGTTTAATTTGTATTTAAAATATTTGTTTCTAACTCTTTTTAATCACTAACATTAAAGAGGACATTTTTTTTGGATTGTCATTTAAGCAAACCTTGATTCCTATCTATCTATCTATCTATCTATCTATCTATATATATATATATATATATATATATATATATATATATATATATATATATATATATATATATATATATATATATATATATATATATATATATATATATATATATGAGTTTTTGCTGGAAATGAAAAAGAAGAGACCCATTTTCCAAAGGACCAATCCGCGATGCCAGCTGGAGTAGAGGTGTTGGTCTCTTTTCAAAATTTACAAGGATAAGGATATACAAATAAGACTATCCATCAAAATCGGACACGTAGCGCTAGCTGAGAGTTTTATATAGTTTTTATTGTTCCATAATTAAGGGAGAAGAAGGAGAGAGGGTCTGAAACAAAAATGGGGGAGATAATTTGTTTTCTTTGTATTGTTCATCGTCATCTTCAACTGCTCATTCCCTCTTCACAAAACCACCTCTACAAATCATCTCACCTTTTTTGGCATTCCGTTTTCGATGTACACAAACATAACACCCTCAAAACCCATTCACCCTTAGTCCACTTAACCGCTTTGTAATCATCATCTTTGTCATCACCTTTGTTTTCACGCCGATAATCTTCCTTCAATATGACCCTATCTCCCTCCTTGCTCCGACAAAAACTACACCATTACACTCACTCATTTGTTCCTATGTTCTTCAACTCTTCCTCCTCCTTTGTTTTCATCGTGTAACCACCACCTTGTTACCACCAACGTTCTAACGCCAAACACATCACTTCACAATCTACAACAGCCACTGTGTAGTAATACACACGACAACACAACTCATTTTCTCCCTCTATTCGAATAACTTAGCAGCTGCAACAAATATCTCCACGTTTCAGAAACACGGTTCGACCACAACACAACGTCAACATTTCACATGCAACAACAATAACTCGTGTATTTCGTCGATAAATTCATTCGCGTAATGTTCAATTTTTCTTTTTTGGTTTGAATTTCATTTATGATTGTTGTTTGGTTATGTTTTGATTTGGTTGCGTTTGTTTCTTTTCCGCATTTTCAATGTCGATTCACGTTTAGATAACTTAATTTAATTTTGACTGTGTTGTAGATTATGGATGTAAAAAATGTTAGAAATTGACATGTATTTATACTAAAAAATTGGTCAAAAATAATAATTAAATTAGGATCAGAAAACAAATCAGATACTATTTGCAAGATGCCACAAATAGGACCAGATCCAAATCAAAATCCCTTATCATCTTCAGTTTTGCCTTTAGTAACTTCTATCATAGATTTCTTGAGAGTTTCTAATTCCTTTTCGGAATCAGAAATCTTCTTTTCTAAATAGCAGAAAATTTTCTTATTTGAGGCTAGGCGTTTGAAAGCTTCCTTGGCCTTATTGTGTAGAGTACTAAAATCATTTTGCAAATCACAATAAGACATTTTATAAACATGATCATATTTAGAATGATTTACATTCTTTTTCTTCTTTCAATGAGCTTTAAGATAAAAATTAGCGTTTTCTTCTTCATCACTTGAGTTATCATCGCTTGAGGAATCACTACCGCTCTCCCATGCAATATATGCTCTTTTAGCTTTGTAATATTTGTTGTGACGTTTGTCTTTTCCTTTGTCTTTCTTCAGCAAAGGACAGTCCGACTTATAATGAATGGCCTTTCCACAATTAAAGCATGATCCTTTTGACTTAGTTGTCTTACCTTCCTCTTGATTCGGGAATTTTGATTGTCTTTTATAGTTGATAAGATTTTTATTCAGACGTTGGACTTCATTCTTTCTAAGGTATCGGTTATACCTCCTTACGAATAACCCCATGTCTTCATTTGAATCTTTATCGTCATCACTTGATTTACTCTCACATGTAGGGGTGTTCGCGATGCGGTTTGGGCGATTTTGACGATAAAAATCATCCGAACCGCAAGAGAAAAAAGCATGCGGTTCGGTTTGGTTCGATTGGCTTTTAGAAATAAAACCAAACCAAACCAATGCGGTTTGGATTGGTTCGGTTGATTCAGTTTTTTAAAATATTTTTATTGAGCCATACATACACCTATAGAGAACAACATAACTTTGTATTTAGTCATTCATACATTACTAAATAACATCAAAACTTATCATATGTAGACAAAAACTACGCATTCAATATACACAAAATTAGATTAGACAAAAATGGAATAAAAGCATATATATAATAGTAAAATAAAATAATATCAAAGACATTATAATAAAACATAAAAAACTTATGAGAGGAGAGATTAGAGAAGATGAAAAAAAGAACATAAGAGATGCGGGATTGA
This sequence comes from Lathyrus oleraceus, assembly GCF_024323335.1. Taxonomy (NCBI): domain Eukaryota; kingdom Viridiplantae; phylum Streptophyta; class Magnoliopsida; order Fabales; family Fabaceae; genus Lathyrus; species Lathyrus oleraceus. Next base: position 235,962,954 of record NC_066585.1, read on the forward strand.
GAAAAAATGTACGATAAAAATATAATTGGAAGAGAAAATAGTAACATAAAAGATAAAAAAAGAAAGAACATAAGAGAGGAAATATTATAGTAGAAAAGCCGAAACGTACACGGTGAATAAGATGAGAAGAATGTGCGATACTACTATGAGAGATTTAAGAAGGTTGAAATTGAAACCCTAAGTGTGAGTAAGAGAAAATCGTTTTTAATTGTAAGGTTAAGACATCCTAAGTTTGAGTTTTGGATTGGATGTGGGATAATTGAATTTTGAGTTGTAACATAATGCGGTTTGGTTTGGTTTAGTTCGGTTTGAAAAATACAAACCGCAAACCAAACCAAACCGTGCGGTTTTGTTAGAGAATGACCCAAACGCATCCGAACCAAATGCGGTTTTTTGCGGTTTTGGTTTGGTTTGGTTTGGTTTGCGGTTTTCTATTGGGTTGGTTTGGTTTTGAACACCCCTACTCACATGCATCATTGGTGGATGACTTATATCTTGAAGTCTTTAAAGCGATAGACTTCCTTTCGGTGTCCTTAGCTTTCTCCTTCCTTTCCTTCTTTTGACTCTTCTCATGTTTCTCAAGGTTCATGAGCTCTTGCTCATGCTCTTAAATTTTGCCAAACAATGTTGCCATGTCCAATGTTCTTAGATCACTGGCTTCCTTAATCGTGGTGACCTTTGGTAGCCAATTCTTGTTAAGACATCTTAAGATTTTATTAGTAGCAACATCATTAGGGGTAGTTCTACCAAGAGCATTTAACCGATTGATTAGATGAGAAAATTGCTTTTGCATATCGGCAATGGTTTCACCATCCTCCATATGAAAAAGGTCAAATTCTTGAGTTAAGGTGTTGATTCTAGCTAGTTTGACATCATTGGTTCCCTCATGGGTAATTTGCAATGAGTCCCACATAACTTTAGCACTAGTACAATGAGAAACCTTATAATACTCATCAACACCTAAAGCGGCAATGAGCATATTTCTGACTTTCCAATCATAGCTATACTTTTTCTTATCTTCTTCATTCCATTGTGCTTCAGGTTTAGGCATAACAAAACCATTCACATTGGTGATGGTTATTTCCATAGGACCATCTTGGATTACTTTCAGTACTTTCCTATCAATAGAGTTGATATGGATACACATACAATCTTTCCAATAACTATAGTTTTCACCGGTAAAAATAGGCGCCCTATTGTACGCCCCTTTAGGATCGTTACTCATTTTCTAAAAAGTTATATGCGAAGCACTAGATGAACCAACGCCCGTGACACCACTTGTTAAACGATATTACCGATCTAGAAGGGGGGTTGAATAAATCAGTTTTGAACTTTAGCGCTTTTTAAAAATGTTTTCAACGGCTGCAGAAGCACCCTAGATTATAATCATCTTAACGATCTGTTAATGGAAAGATCGGATATTCCTGAAACCGAATGGAATTACTTAAGATAGAGATTATCAACCACTATCTAAATCAATCGATTAACCACTATGATCCTTGATATCGTTACCTCTAACAATGCTTAAACACAATAAGAGATTAAGTACAATATTACTAAGTTTGTGTGAGATTAATTTTATCAAACACTTGGTGTGCACTCCACACCAAGTTTCAATTTCACTCAAATTGAATGCGTAGTATTTTACTTAGTTGCAATCAAAGTGATTGCAACAATTTATTAAACAGTTACTATGCACAACAACCAAGTGATATTGATTTTACTATTAATTTCACACAAAACGTAATTAGTGCAGAATTTAAAGAGTTAAGAGATAGAGAGAACAAGACCGGATTTGTTGAGGCAGTTCCCCTATCGTCCTCGCTTAGGATACGTCTACCCTCAATTCTAAATCTAGAATTGAGATGTTTTTATTAACACGTTGCAAAGTGAATACAAGAGAACAAATGATCACCACCAATCAACCCCTAGAGTTATTGCAGATCCTATTCTATTCTCTCCCCTTGATTCAAGTTGAACCAAGCCCTTTAAGCGCTTCGAACAAACCTCCGGTTACCGCTACCTTATTGCAAGAACGCCATGTTCTCCAAAACTTCAGCTTGGCTGATTTCGAACGCAAGTCGCTTGAACCCTAAGCTTTCTTCACAGTCCTCCGGTTATCGTTACTTGTTTGACCGAACCTTTCATTCTTTAAACTTTTCACTCGACTGAATCTACGAAGCAAAGGTTAGTGCAAAAACCCCCAATTCTCAGAGGACAAAACCCCAATGGTTTTATTCAAGAAAAACCCACACAAAGCCTTAACCCAAACTAAGATAAACTAATCTTATTTGGACGTTCTCACAACAGAAATGCACAATGCTCAACAAAGATTATTATGTGTGATTATTGAGAAATGCAATGAAGAATGAAGATGATGAGCACTTTGGTGTATATCTTTCACTTTTCTTGTTGTTTTACTGAAGAAGAGACACATGAATATTTATATGATGCATGGACCAAATAACAAACATAACAGAAATATTTTGCAAAGTTACACAATAGAAAATTAAGTAAAATAGGCGATGAGTCGACTCAAATAGGGGATGAGTAGACTCAAACAGAGTTTATTTCAGGGTTGAGTCGACCTATGACTCGACTTGTTCGGACCCGTGGCTACATGGTTCAAATGAAAATAGGCAATGAGTCGATGTAAGAAGTGGATGAGTCGACTCATTCAGGTTTCCCAGGATTGAGTCGACCTGTGACTCGACCTGTTCAGACCCGAGAGTTTTGCTCTGAGTCATGAGTCGACTCACAGTACTTAAACTCCCAAAAATGAGTTTTGAGATGTATTTTGACCAATTTAAACCAATCTCCTATGAACCTAGGATATTTACTATGATTAAGTGCATGATTCACATCTATGATATGCTCCTATCTGCTCGGACACATTGAACCTATATTTTGAACATGTTAGAGGATGAATGCATTCTATACTATGATGATACTGTCCAAAGACACGTTGTGGGCGATTAGAAAGGTTTAACATCATTAAAATAAGGACTAGGCATATTTGCCCTCGCACCAATGGCTCTTTGCAATAATCACGCCTGAGAGTAGCCTTCAATTCCCAAATTCGGCTGAAAGGACCAAAATGAAAGTGTTTTTGATGACATAATGTAACACTATAGTTGTTGCAATAATCCATTTGGAAACAAAAACTTGTTGATGCAATAATAAGACAGCCCATTGGAGATTGATTTAAGGTAAACCAAAACAATAATGGAATAAAAATTTGTTTCATATACTAGCTCCTGCTGCCCAACCACTCGTTATGCTAGACAAATATTTATTCATCCCTTGTACATGCTAGCAAAGCCATGATACCTCTCCAAAATTTCTATAACTTAAGGCATCTTTAGAATCATATTATATAATGATTGATAACTTCATATAGTCAATCACACACTTCCAAACAATAATAGAAAGAATATGAAAACAAATAGATATGTTACATCTCTATTAGTTTTACTTAAAATGTGTTATAGTACATTTCAAAGTGGCTGAGGTACATAACAACGCCATGTATATACATGTTGTAGGCCTTTAATGCAATTCATTTTACCAAAGAGGTATCATCCGACAAATTCCCACCATATTCTAAGGGTTCATAGCAACACCATGTAGGCCTTTAAAGTAATCCTGAATATAAGAAAAATATGCAACTGAATGCATAGCCAATTAAGGAAAAATCCCCTTTTACTCTAAGACCTTTCTCCCTTTTTTATGTTCCTATCTTGAATCGACTAAGACACAGGTGTTCATCATTTCCCTTAAGAGACCATCGTACACCTTTAAGCCCTAAACATATCATTTAGGGAAAAAAATCAAGAGAAGGCAAAAAACCGAAGGAACGAACTTAGCTCGCCAGAGGTTATGTCTCTCATTTCTTCTTTTTTTCCCCTTTTTTATTTCAAATTTTAACAATTATTTTATAATTATGTGCCTAATAAATTGGAGGAAAATGAAGCACAATGAAGCTTTGAGAACACGAGGTTGGTGGTTATGTGTTACATGTGTCGTTGGCAATAATATCATTGAAATTCTATCTCTCGCAGACACACCAGATGGTCGATAGAAAGTCTATGGCATTGTGCAGCGTCTACGACCCTCTTGAAACGCAGATCCGAAAGACTTCGAAACCAATCTCTTTGTTCTTACTGATGTCATACGCATTTTCACCATTGTCAGAAAACTGCAAAATTAACGGTTTTATGTTATGCAAAATAGTCCATCAAAATGTTAGAATTTGATGTTTCTTACAAATCAAGGAAAGCTTTGAATACACAATTGATCATATATTTCATAATAGTAATGGCCCTAACATATTAGAGTTGTCACATACCTTAATAGTGTTTATGGATGGGTCATCCAAATGTTGTAGAAGTGGAGCCATACTTATTCTATAGAATGAAGATGGGTATTCCATTTCAAAAATCAATTAGACATAATCACCTAATCGATTATTTTATCTTGCTTGAGTCTAAAATCGAATGAGAATGTCTCTTAATGAATGGTAATGGCTAAATATCAAAATCTTTCATTTGTGTCTTGAACAATTGATTATTGGAGGACAATAATCGATTAGCCTAATCCATTATCCCATTAATTCGACCCATATATTATTTATGTTTTGAGCCTCATTTTCAACTATATAAACAATGTATCTTCTCATTCTAAATCACACTAGAATTCATAGCTTTCTTATTTGTTACTGTTTTATTACTATCCTCGTCTCTATTTTATATAGTTTATTCACCAGAGTTGCCTTATTTCCTCATGAGTGAAGACTACTTGTGAGGGAGATATTGTACTAGTGTTATGCTATTGTTTATTCCAAGAGTGTGATTCTATTGAAGTTTCGTGTTTGGTTCTTGAGACAAACCAGTGAAAATATCTGTTTGGTTCTAGAACTTAGTCGGTAAAAGTTTTGTTTAGTTATTAATATTAGCCGGTAAAATATTTACTTGGTTCGTGAGCTCAGCCCGTGTAAAAGCTCGTGCTTGGTTGGGGGGATAATCCAATGTAAAATCTTTTGATTCAATTGTAATCAAGATTCACGGGCATAAACTGTAAAAACTCAAGATTGTTATTAAAACTCTCAAGAAGATCTCTTGAGGATAAGAGTAAGCCAACATTCACTCGAACCTGTATATATCTCGATTCCATCTCTCTAACCCTATCTCCTTAATTCATGTCATTTACTTTATTATTTCAAATCATTTCTGCTGCTTTTCTCTCTATCCTTGTACTAACACAAATTGTTATTTTTTAAGTAAGAAAACCTTTAAATTATACTCGATTTTTGAATACCACAATTCACCATCTTCTTGTGCTTTAAGTCACTTGTCTAACACCTACATTAAATATCATAATGAAATTGCCTCCCATGTGGTTCACACTACTCTGACTTATCTAAGCCTGGTCAGTACTCAAACCAATAACATGTTGATCATGTTACCCTCCTCAAAGGAAATTCATAATGCCGTCATGAGCTGAAAGAGGGAGAATGCTCTAGAACCAAATAGTTTTGGTGCATTTTTATTTCATACCTTCTAGGAGATAATAAAGGATGAAATGGTTAGAATTGTCACTTAGTTTTTTTTTACCAATGGTTGGATTCTCCCAAACTACAATGCCAACGCTTTGGGTTTAATTCCAAAGATTTATAATGCTGATTTTATATTACATTATAGACCAATAACATTATCTAACTTCAAACACAAGATATAACAATTTTGTTTTTCCAGATAAACTTTCTCAAATATTTCCCTCCATTATTTTTCATGAACAAAGAGCATTCATACATGGTAGAAATATAAAAGATTATATTAGCCTTCCATATGAAGTAGTCAACATACTTCATAAGAAGAGCTTTGGTGGTAATGTTTCTACAACGATAAATATTTCAAAGGCATGTGATGCCCTTAGTTGGTCCTTTTTGATCTAGGTTTTAAATTCTTTAGTTTTGAGGGAAATTTTTGCAATTGGATTAAGGTAATTCTCCAATTTGCCAAGCTCTTAGTTTCAATAAATTGTCAATAAAAAGGTTATTTTGATTGTCATATAGGAGCAAGGAAAAGAGACCCCCTCTCCATTTTTCTATGGCAGAAGATGTGTTAAGTAGCGTTATCTCAAATTTGGATTTGGATAAGAAGATCAATATGATAATGGAATCCAGGAATTGCATGGTGTCATCTCATATCCTTTATGCAAATGACATTATGATCTTTTGCAATGGTGATTTTTTTCTCTAATATAAACAATCATCTCTATTTTTAATAGGTATTCAGAGTCCTTAACCTAATGTATCAATCCTTCATAGTCCATTATCTATGCTGGTGGCACGCCTTCTTAAAGATATTTGGCTATTGCTACCAATGTTTAAAGGTAAACCTAAGGATGGCCATTTTTAGTATATTTTTGCTAGGATTAAAACTAATCTAGCTGCTTGGAAAGCCTTATTTATTGTCCATAGGTGGTGAAGTTCTTTTAATAAAATCTGTCATCTATAACATGTTGCTTCACTATATAATGGTTTATTCATGACCTTCCACTCTTATCAAAGACATTGAAAGATGAAATAAAAACTTCATTTGGAGTGGTGATATAAGCAAAAGGAAACTGGTAACTATTTATTTTTCTGAAGAAATGTTGTCAACCTTTCACTGATGTGGACTTAGGTATTAGATCTTTATTTATCTTAAATAAAGTTTATAATCTCAAACAATGTGGAGAATTGGAAAATTCTCAGGATCATTGGTTTATTTTGTTGAGAAATAAGGTATTAAGAAATGGTAGACAAATAGGCCACCTTATTTTCTCCTCAACATGGAGTGGTTCGTAAACCACTTATAGAGACCATCCAAAACTCCCATTGGTTCATTGGTAATGGATAACATATTAACTATTAGACGTATGGTTGGTGTGGTCCACCCTCTTGTGCAAATCTTTGACATTCATGAGCAAATCCATCACAAGTTGAAATCCAGAGTCAACACTTTCATAATTAACAATCAATAGAGCATTACAAATCCCTTGCAGGTGAAGTTTCATAGTCTTCTTCATTTGGCGTAAATTTTTTTAATCCATTTGGTCGAGACAAAAGACAAGAGACTTTTTTAAGGATGCCTACACTTCTAAAGCTCCGTCTTCACAACACATTTATCGGGCTTCTAATATTTGGAATGCAACCATCCTTCTTTATAAATCTCTCTTATTTTAGATATTATTCATTTCAAACTCCCGATTGATGAATCTCTTATGCATAAAGGTTTGAATCCGCCTTCTATGAGATGCTCATGTCTAAAGCATCAGGAATCCACTCAACACTTGTGTTTTTGATTGTTATTTCTCTACAGACATATGGAGATGGTTGGCCAATGTCCTAAATATTGTTGTCTAAATTTCATCCTTGGAAGATTTTTGGAGAATCACAAACAGGTCATGGACTCCACAATGTAAAGTTACGATATTATTTGCCATTATTAACTCAGTGAATGCCATTTGATATGCTAGGAATCAGTTGAGATTCAACAACTCTAAAGTCCATTGGAAGTCTTGTACATATTTATCATTTCCGAAGCCCATTGGTCTGCAAATGTAACCACTAAAATCTCTAGAATAACTATCCTAAATTTTAATATTTTAAACGCTTTAAGAGTCAAGATTCCAAATGCTACTTATATCAAAGAAGTTTTTTGGAGCTCTCATTTGTATGATTGGATAAAATGTAATACTGATAGGACCTCAATTGGAGTTCCTAGTATTGCTAGATGTGGTAGAATTTTTAGAAATTCTAATGGAGATCACCTTGGGAGTTTTTCCTTCAAGATCGAAAGTGAAAATACTTTTGTGGTCGAGCTTACTGATGCAATGATAGCAATTGAGATAACTTCTTCCAATATTTGATCTAAACTTTGGTTGGAATTAGACTCCACATTGATCATCGTGACCCGAGTAATCCTACAATTCTTTAGAATATAAGAAATAAATGACTCAACTATTTGCACCTCACCAATTCTATGAGTTTCATTGCAACTCATATCTTTTACAAAGATAATCAATGCGCAAACACTCTTAACCTCCAAATAACTCGATTTACTTGGTGAGATTGTGCCCTAAAGAGATTTATGATCAATACTTTAGAAACAAGTCAAACTTCTTTAGTTTTAGATTTGTATTCTAAACATGATTTTAGTTTTTCTTTTTCTTTTCGTTTGTTTCCTTGTAAGCTCTCTTTTTATTAGTATATCTAGGGTGCTGTTTGCATCTTTTGAAAAAAAAAACAAAAAAAATAGGATCCAAATAATTTCTTATGTGTGTGGTTGTGGGGTCCAGTAAAGTTTTCCTTCCTCTCCATTTTTGGTCTTCAACCAAACAACGAGAAATACAAAAGCTTTTCCCTCGCACCAAAACCCCAACATCGAAACCCAAACCCATTGCGGAGGAGTGGCACCGTGGTAGCACCAACGAGCAAAACAACACCCAATTGCCGAGAACTTCAACTTCACCCACTCACGATAATGGCAATGGATGATTCACATTCATCTCTATTCAACTTAGGGATTTTAGACACTCTCACCCAAGACGAACTTCACGAAATCCTCGACAGCTACAACGCCTTCTGCAACGCCACGCAATCTCTTCTCGGCGGCGCCGGCGACCTCTCATACGGTGCTCAATTTGTTTCTCATGTTCACACCCTCTGCAAACACGGCCTCGAATCACTAGTTCGCGACCACTTTCTCAGAGTCTTAGAGGTGCGCGACAAAATATTTCATTACTGACATTACAAAGTTTGAATTTTTATTGAATATAGATCCCTTTGGTTACAGGAAACTTTTGAACGAAATGGGGCATCGAGGTTTTGGCGGCACTTTGTTCCTTACGCTGATTTTGTAGATTTGAACAAGAATGATGATATCAATGTGAGTATTTATGAACCTAACTTTTCAATTTGGTTGTGGATTGTACTTGTTACGCTACTCTATACAGCACCGGCATCTACGAAAAAGGCGTGTCAGTGTCTGTGTCGGACTCCTACACCGACACTTGTGATTACCTTTAATTTTTTCATTTTTTAAAATTATTACTAGTGTCAATGTCGGTGTCGTGTTCAGTTCAGGCTGTCTGTACTTATTCTTTTATGAAATAAAACAGATTGACGAGGATGAGATTGAGAGTGTGTTGTATAATGCTTTGGAGGAAATCTCTTTGGAGAAACAGTATCAGGAGAAGTGTCTGTTAATATTAGTCCATGCTTTACAATCTTTCAAGGATCAAATGTCAGAGGAAAAGCATGATTTTGAAGCAGAAAGAAATTACCTTACCTCTAAGTATCAATGGATTGTCTCTTCTGTGCTTATGGCTACACTTCCCCGGGTTTTCCCTGGTTTGTAAGCAGTTTGTTATTTTTTGTTTATGTGTAATAAGGGTTGCCATTTCATACTATAAATAAATTTATTGTTTTCAATTTTTTGATTATAGAATGTTGTCGATAATGCTCTTGTTTTCCACCACATGCCTAATTTTTCATCGAAATTTGCTGTCTTTAGGGCTAATATACAAATGATATAGGTTGGTACTTTGTGAAATTGTTTCTTTGATCTTCAAAGCACTATAGTTGTTCAAAAGTTTTGCTTTTTAGAAGTATAGTTACTAGCCTTCTTGTCATCACTAAACCTTTTTGATGATTTTTATGTGTGTGACATTTTATTTTTTCTAATTCGCCTTTCTATTTTCTCACTCTTGTTTGCTGTCATTAGTTATATTGCATTGGTATTTTAAAAGAAGGCTGGAGGAATTAAGTACAATCATGGACGGAGAGTTCACTGATGATGTATCTCAAAATAAGGATGGCATGGATTTAGATGAAAAAGGAAAAATATGCAACGAGGATGGTGAGATGGATGTTGATGAGTGTTATAGCAACCGTCGGTTCTCAGAAAACAGTAGACTGGTGAAGAATATTGGAAAAGTTGTTCTTGATCTCCGAAGCCTTGGATTTACTTCTATGGCCGAGGATGCTTATGCTTCTGCTATATTTTTACTATTAAAGGTAAGCATATGCTTATGAAATTCAAAATTTGGATCTTCCAGTTTTCCTCGGTCTCTTTTACGGTTTTGGCAATTTTGGTTTCATCTTTATGTTGCACTTATCATGTGTATATCTGTCTGAGTATAATCTTTTCGGGTCATTCGTTTGAATTACAGGCTAAAGTATATAATGTAGCCGGAGATGATTTTAGGAGTTCTATTTTACAATCTATTCAAAGCTGGATACAGGTTTGTAGTGCTTATATGTTGTGAATCTGTAAACCTTGAGTGCACACCTCTGTTAGCTTATATGGATAAACAAATGTTTTCATGATTCTAACATGTGATACCTGCAACTAAAATGATTCAGGCTGTTCCTCTCCAGTTTCTCCATGCCCTTCTTGTCTATCTCGGTGACTCTGTTAGTTATGAAAGTACTTCATCAGGTCTCAAATCACCTCTAGCGCCACAACCATCATCATTTTGTCCTGGAATTGATACTCCCTCTGAAAGTCTTGTCAGATGGAAGTTGCGGCTGGAATATTTTGCTTATGAAACGCTACAAGATTTAAGGATAGCCAAATTATTTGAGATAATTGTTGATTATCCCGATAGGTAATTTGTTAGTTGTAATTCCATGTTTTTCTTCTGGGTTTTCTGTTTGAAAATTAATTATTCTATTATGGCTTTTTCAATTGAATGGCTTTGTCAACCGCGCTGACACAAACATGTTTAGCTGTACACTTTAAGCTTGCTTTGCGTAAGTTTTGAACTCCAACACTAGGCACCAATGTGACAAACTAGTTCTTTGCTAGACCATATCTCATGTGTTTATGCAATTGTTTTTTGAGCATTTATTAATCTTTTCTTTCTGATGATACTTGAAGCTCTCCTGCAATTGAAGATTTGAAACTTTGTCTTGAATACACCGGACAACATTCAAAGCTGGTGGAGTCATTTATTTCTGCTCTGCGTTATCGCCTTCTTACTGCAGGCGCATCAACCAATGATATATTACACCAATATGTTTCGACTATTAAAGCTCTAAGGACAATAGATCCTGCGGGTGTTTTCCTTGAGGCAGTTGGTGAACCAATAAGGGATTATTTAAGAGGAAGGAGAGATACAATAAAATGCATAGTGACCATGCTTACAGATGGGACGGGTGGTTCATCAAGTGCATCCGGAAATCCTGGAGATAGTCTTCTTGAAGAGTTGAACAGAGATGAAGAAATTCAAGAGAATTTTGGTATTGATGATGACTTCAACACTGATGATAGGCAAGCATGGATCAACGCCACACGGTATATTTATATTATGGATTTTGATTAACAGTTTTCGCCTCTCTTTCTGATGTGGTCTGCCTGCCAGGTCATGAAATTGATGTTTCTTCTAAATGGGCTTTTCCAAGCAGATGGCAACCTGACCCTGTGGAAGCAGATCCATTGAAGGGAAGCAGAAACCAAAGGAAGGTTGACATACTTGGGATGATTGTTGGCATAATTGGTTCAAAAGATCAATTAGTTCATGAATATCGAACTATGCTTGCTGAGAAACTTTTAAATAAATCTGATTATGATATTGACTCAGAGATACGTACTCTAGAACTCCTTAAGGTGCTTGTTCATATAAAACCCGTGTTGCCTTTTTGTATGACTAAATATGTTGTTAATATTTATAGTTTTTGTGTGTGTAATTCTTTGTTTCTTCAGATACACTTCGGAGAGAGCAGCCTACAAAAATGTGAGATTATGCTGAACGATCTAATTGGCTCAAAGAGAGTCAATACTAACATTAAAGCTACCATAAGTCAGCCATCTCAATCAAGTAATTTCCAAGTTCGAATGTCCATTATTTGTGATCATTGCCGAAGATATTTTTAACTATTATCTGCTTCAATTCTTTTTCACCGAAATTTGGGTTATGCCCTCTTAGGTGTTGAGGTTGAAGACAATGCAATATCCATGGATAAAATAGCTGCGACAATCATATCTTCTAATTTCTGGCCTCCAATACAGGTATCTAGATAAAATTATATTATTGATCATTTTTTGAATTTCAGATAATACGAAAAAGTAATTTATTTATGTTATGACTTAGATTATTTCTTCTGATTCTGACTACTCAGCCTGTATGTTATACTCAGGTTCATTAATATCATTTCTTAGACGAAAATACCAATATATGATCTTCAATTAGATTTTGTTTACTATTTATATGTGCTCATCACTGCCTAGCTGTACTCAATGGCTCCTTTTTTTTACTGTATAAATAAAGACTCCTTTTTACTGATTTTTGTTTAATAAGAATCACTTCTACACTTGAGAGGCAGGGATTGTAATTGACCTCCTTACACTACATTTGAAATTTCAGGGTTCTCATGTTACTCAATAGTCAATACTGTAGTTTGTAAATACAAAATCATTTTAGGAAACTCAATACTCACCTTACCTTAAGTAATTCTAATCCAAAGTTTGAGCAAACTTTTCGTGTACTTGCAACTCATTATGTCAAATATTCTATTGCCTTATTTGTCTTGCCTATTCTAGGAATGTTAATACATACAATTAAGAAGACACTTTAATTCCTAATTCACACATCCCCTTAAATTGATGCACACGGTCAAGGAGCATCAGTTTGCTAACAAGAAACTGATGGCGCCAGTGAGTAACATCCATGACAAGAATATCCATAACCAGAAATTGAGTAGTGATGTAAGGGATTGATATGGTTATCATATGCCTTTGTGATATAATGACAATCTACTTCAATATGTTTGCCCGCTCATGAAAAACTAGCCTTGCAACAATTTGAATAACACTTTTATTGTCAACATAGAGAGAGAGAGACACTACCAACGAGCTGCCGAAATTATAAAGGATCGGTCAAAAGGTCATCCTCATCATGGTGGTATTTAACATTAACTTCAGGAGGGGTTAACTGATTGGAGACCATAGGAATTAGGTCGGTGGCATACTTATGCTGATTGAGAAGTATACCCTTGGAGGTAGTACGAACCTCAGCCAAGAAAATGATGCAAATTACCTAGGTCTGTCATATGAAATGAGGTTTGTAATTGCTTTTTAAGCTCTTGAACGAATGCCTAATCCCAACCAATAATAACCATATCATCAATGTAAAGAAGGAGAAGAACAATGCCCGTAGATGTGCGGTGAATGAACAAAGGAGTCGTATTGACTTTGAGTAAAAGAGAACCTAAGTAGATTGGAACCTAATTCTCATGCCAACCTCTAGGAGCCTGTTTCAAATCATACAAGAATCGTTTGAGCTTGCACACACATGTGCAAATTTCTCAACATAATCAGTCCCACACCCCTTCTAAATCTCTAAGTCTTTTTTTGGGAGTTAGGAGGGGAAGGGAAGGGAGGAGTTTTAAAAATAAGAAGGATTGGGTGAAAAGAATAGAAAGATTTTGGTTGGGAGGGTTTTGGAGGGTTTGTTTTTCTTCACAACACCAAAAATCCCTTAATTTTGGGGAACTCAAAATTTGTATTGGAGGAGGGTTTTGAAGGGTTTAGACAAATTGTTCAAATATAACTTTTGTTGTTATAGTATTTAAAAAGTAAAAAATACATTAATGATAAACATTGTTTTATCATTCTAAACACAATCTTTTTTTCAAAAAATGTTAAAAATTTCTTTATATTTAAAAAAAAAATCATTTTTCGAAGCTCTCCCTTCCCCTCCAAACTCCCAAACAAAGCCTAAGGCAACTAGTCTAGCCTTGTAGCGGTTGAGGGAACCATCATAATTTAGTTTCACACATAATACACTCATCTGCATTGAATGTATAAGGAGGGCAAGAGACAATATCCCATGTGATTTTTTTGAAGAGCTTGGAGTTCATCTTGCATTGTTTTTATCCAACACACATCCTTAACTGCCTGTGAATAACATTTTGGAATAGATACGTCGGATAGAGTAGCAGTAAGAAACAGCTGATAAATCATACCTATGTGGGGAAAATCTACCAGGTGGGCAAATCACTCTAGCATGGCCGTAGTGCCACTGGCACACGTTGAGGCGGCAAATCAGTGTCGGGAAGAGGAGTAGGAGCATAGGTGGCAAATCAGTATTGGGAAGAGGAGTAGGAGCATAGTCAAACGGTTCACAATTCGCTTCTGTACATGGGGTATACATTGTTGATGTAGCCCTTCATCTTTTTCTCAGTAAAAATAAAACCCTTCATCTTTAGCTGCTAGTCCCACACCAAAACATCTCAAAAATCGAGAGATAAGATAGCACATGTGATTTGTCAAATATGAGATATACTAGTTGCAGCTAGTCCCACATCAAATATTTAGAAAACACTGAAAGGTAAAAAAATGAGCTATAAATGTAGAAGCATACTACTTGGTCTAATGAGTAACAAAAAGAAAAACATTGTGATTTTATTGGTGGGTTCATTGACATTTCACTTCACTTCTTCCAAAGAGGTAACCACTTCCCTATACCAAGCGACTTCTTTGCGAGTATTCATGAATCAAATTGCAAAAGTACCCCAAATCTGTACCTGTACCCCCCAATAGTGAACCATTTTAGAAATGACATTTTTATTTTCCAATAAACCATTTTCAAATAAATGACAAACCACAGAATTTGAATGACCAAATAATTTTAGAAAAGGTATTTTTATTTCCCAGTAAACCATTTTCAGAAAAATGAAACAAACCACCAGAATTTAATGGCCCAATTTTTGATGCCATCCTCGTACAAATTAAAAACACAATTGTAAACAACACACAAATGATTAGAATAAACTCAAGTGGAAATAGTATATCCACTTTAGGCCCATTAGCAATCACTTTCCACCACATCACACGACATCCGGCCTGAGAAAAGTTAACACTACAATTGTTTGTCCACTAATTTACCAACATGCAGTAAATTGGAAGCTAGCTTAGTTGATACAAAAACATTCTGAAAATCAGAGTTTATGGCATCAACAATAGTGATAGGAAGAGTATTACCATCAACGATTTGGATTTTCAAAGTACCATAGTAAGAATGTGTATTATGCAAATATTCAGAAGAATTCGTCATATGATTGGATGCGCCGGAATCAAGAAATCATGGATGAGAAACATTAGATGACTTGCCCTGAATGGCATGCCCAAGGCTGAAAGGGAAGGGCTGAAAGTACCATTTGTTGAATCATATCAGGCTGTAGAGCACTACCATCAGATGCATAATTGGCGTAAAGGCAAGCTGTTGAGCTGGTAGTGGCATTAAATGCCCGCACATCAAGTTGTTTTGGTTTTGGGGAATGTGTGGGACAATCAGAGGTGATAGACCCTGCTGCTTGCAATTTTTGCTAAATTTCAAGCTGCAACTACGGTCAACATGTCTAAATTGTTTACAAGAACATTGGACCTTGTCGCATATTAGGACCTTTACCTCTACTCTGGTCATATCCAACCATCACAGGTACATTACGGGCAGCATCATAAGACATGGTATCAGCTTGTTCGATCAAACCTGTGAAGCCTTGATTGCGATCACAATCATTTTCTCGCTGATCTGCAAGAACATGATTCTTGGTTCTCGCTGGTCGTTACTGTTTGGTTCTCGCTAACATGCACGATCTTGATTTTTAGTTCTCGTTGTTGTTCAATCTTAGTTCTGGATTCTCGCTGTTTCTCGGTCCCGATTTTGCGCTTGGTTCTCACTACTTGGTTGCAACTCTCTTTATTGTTTTCGTTGCTGCTGCTCGACCGTGATTGTGTGAATCAGGAGTTAATGTATCCTTAAATATCAACATTCTTAGAATAGGCTAGATAAACCAGGCAAGAAAATATTTGACATGACAATGCTCTTACCATTATTTTATAGAAAGAATAACAGTGCAGAAGAGCATCAAGCCATTTCTTTTGACAACTATTTGCTATGTATATGCAAGAAGTTGATGCTGCACAGGATTACAAACCTCTCTTTCAGAGAAGGAAATTAAAAACACATTATATAAGGTCTAAAATTTTGATTGCTTCTTTTCAAGAAGCTTAAACAGTTTCCAAATTTCTTGATATTCCGTTTCCTTGTTATTCCATGTAAACTCATGGAGAGTTTCTTCAAACTAACTAGAATTTTATAATATATCAGTTATATTCTCTTGAAGTTTAATTAGCTCTGTGAACTGGTCCAAAACAGGGAAATTATGGGAGAATTTTCTATATATTAATTTTACTCTGGAATGAAGTTACGATTCACAATTACAACTTTTAGAAAACCGACACAAATTACACAAACAAAAAGACAAGGACCAGTTTGGTTCCTCCTAAGAATTCGTGAGTCTGGATCTCTCCCTTCCCAAATGTTCCAAAATCGAATCTCTCCCACTTACCACTCAACAACATCTCAATAATCCCTTTCTCGCTGACCGCTTTCCTATTTATCCCGAACATAAACACCCTATTAAAACATAACTTAATTAACATAACTACTCCTAATATAATAGTTAGCACCTGTACCACAAACCATAACTGACCAAAGTGAGTTTTTAATGTTTATGTTCTGCAGAAATATATTTTTATCACTTACATAATTATCCGGCAAACTGTCTACTCTGTTCAATAAAATGAATTGTTCAACAAAATAATATTTCTACCACTTGCATTATCATCCGGCAAAGCTGTACTCTGTTCTACGATTGATTTTGAAGTGAATTACAGGATGAGCCCCTCAACCTGCCTGAACATGTTGACCAGCTTCTCTCTGATTATGCCAAGAGATTTAGTGAAATCAAAACACCACGTAAGCTTCAGTGGAAAAAAAGTCTTGGTACTGTCAAGGTTAGTTGGTCAATTTTCTTAATTGTTTTCAGATCCCATTGTCTGGACTCTGGAGATATTTAGCACAATTTTTTGAATTTGATTAGTAGTGTTGTCGCTACCCACCTTATACAGTTTTGGCTCTAAATTTTCTCTTAATATTGTCATGTCCAATGGTATAGCTGGAGTTGCAGTTTGAAGATAGGGTAGTTGAATTCACAGTAGCCCCTGTTCTTGCATCTATCATTATGAAATTTCAAGATCAAACGAGGTATACTCACAATCTATCTATAGCTTTCGTCTTTTGTTTTGACTGTAGTGTAATATTATGTTTCTGCTTTCAGTTGGACCTCAAAAAATCTCGCGGCTGCTATTGGGATACCTGTGGATGTATTAAATAAGAGAATAAATTTTTGGATAAGCAAGGTAGGTCTGATACATTTTGGTATTAGTAAATTATTGTCGTATGGTTATTTTTAGTTTGTGAGACAAAAACTATTATCGCTTGTTCAATCGGGAGACTTCTGTTGGCTTGTCCAAATAAAAAAATTAGTTATTTTGCATTTTCATAGATGGTAATGTTAATTTATGTATAATCATTCTTATCTTTCAATAGCATGTCTTGCGGTTCAATGTTTAAAACTGCAAGTGTTAAATTTAGTAGTGAAGATGTGTAACTTCACTCCCTGTCTACTTGTACACAGGGAATAATTTCAGAGTCGCCAGGGGGAGATTCCCCTGACCATGTATACACCATTATGGAAAACATGGGTGAGACGAGTAAGAATGGAGGAGGCAATGGCATTCCTCAGGATCTTCTTGGAGGCGATGAGGAGGAAGACGGATCTGTGGCCTCGGTAGAAAATCAACTTCTGAAAGAGATGACTGTGTATGAGGTAAATGACAAAAAGAGTTTTTTTCATGAAGTTTATATGGTAATAACTTTTAGTTGATATTTTTGACTTTCTATCATATTTTTAATCAATTATAAAACTTTTAACTACCAACATTTGAGAGTCTTTGTAATGCAAGCTATTTAACATGTATTGTTTTTATGGCAGAAATTTATCTTGGGGATGCTCACAAACTTTGGTAACATGGCATTAGATCGCATTCACAATACTCTCAAGGTAAGAATGGTTTTTCACCTTTCGATCCTTGAACCATAAAAACGGTGTTTTAGACATTTATAAATTGTTTTGGACACACATAACATGATCAACAATGTGATTCTTTCTATTACCGCAGATGTTTTGTGTTGCTGATCCCCCGTATGACAAATCACTCCAACAACTACAAAGCTTTTTATCTGGTCTAGTCTCAGAGGAGAAGTTAGAACTTCGGGATGGAGTGTACTTTCTAAAGAAGTAGTGAGCTTATGGAACTGAAATCATCATCTTTTGGCCATAACTTTTAAGCAAAAAAAAAAGGTGAATTTCCAAAATGGTTTTCAGAACCTGAATTTCTTTAAATTGTCATTTTTGTTTGTTTCCCTTGTCCTTAATTCATCATCACACAAATTTCTATTGAGTAAATAAGCATCTCAGTCCTTGAAAAATGTAAACATCAATAAATATATTCCTCAAATTTATAAAATATCACTTCAGCCTCTTAAATTAAAAAATATCAATTAATTTAGTGCCTATATCAAAATATTTCTTTAACAAACATCTCTAAAAACTACTCCAAAAACAATCAAGTAAGTCTTATCCCACTAGGTGGAGTCGGCTACATGGATCACTTCCGTCATAATATTCTATTCAGGACCATACTTCTATCCAAATCGTTAATCTCTAGATTTTTTTTAATAACTTTTCTTATAATTTTTTTAGGTCTTCTTCTATTTCTAGCTGTTTGACTTCTCTCCATCTGATCTAATCTTCTTACATCAGAATCTACGGATCTTCTCTCCATATGTCCAAACACTTAAGTCTATTTTCCATCATCCTTTCTAATATATTATTATATGTAAAAAACATGTATCTCGGTGCTAGTTCTTGAATGTGTTTTGTGAGGACATCCAAAATTAAGATTAAAAGATAGGGGTTTAGGATAGGGGTTTAGGGTTGCACTTTGATGCAAACCTGTTGTAATCGGAAAATTGTCCTTCTCTTCGTCCCGTGCCCGCACACTAGTCGATATCCCTTTATACATATCTTAGATAGCTCGAATATATGCAACTCAAACTCCTTTCTTCTCTTCGGCTTTGTACAAAATCTTTTTAGACACTCTATCACACGCTTTCTCCAAGTTAATAAAAATTAAATCTTGTCGGTCCATTTGATTTTGCTCCATCACACGTCTTAATAGATAAATCCCTGACTTGAGTAGGGTCTCGCTAAATCAAGACAAACATTAAACTTTTGAAGAAATAAAGAACAAGGTTGACCGACATTGTTCAATTTAAAGGACTAAATTACCATTTCCTAAATTTCAATGATTAAAATGCATAGTCACTCAATTTCCGTCATTGCATCCATCATGACTATCCATATCTTCATTGATTGTTGCTATCATTGAGTGTTATTATCATACTTTTGGACTTTAATGAACAGGTTCTGATTATATAATTTGCTGTAAACTTTGAAGGTAGACAGCAACTTGAGTTCCCCTTATTTTGTTGCCATGTATGTGTTGTTGCCATGAGGAAACTGACACTTGGCATGGGTGAATAAAAATGTGAAGCTTTTATTGAACTGCTTGAGACATGAGATAACATGGCTTATGATATGCTTCATCCACACGTTGCAATCTAGAGTTGACACTAACCAAAGTACTCAAACATTCATCTTTCCTCTGTCGGATTATTTTCCAAACATGCACCTTTTATGATAATTTTAATTAATTTTCAACGTGCCACCTGTCTGAATTTGTAGGACTTGTTTAGCCTAATAGGAAAACTCATCTATCTTTATTGGTTTTTGTACATAACATAGATATGTTGTATGACATTTTTAATCTATATATATATATAGCTCTGTTCAGTTTTAGGCCCACAGTGATTCATTATTCATTGTTGTAGCTGGCTATCACTGTAAAATTTGAATGATTAGTAACATTATGTCAATGGCAAATTGCTGGTGGTTGATTGTTAGTATATATTTATATTTTTGTCAGGACGTGAATTCAACCTCCAACTGCTTTTAACCTTTAACTCAACTGTTTAAAGCCAGTTGAGTTATCCCTCCCACCCTCTTATTACTCTTTCTTCTCTTTCAAATATTTGACATTCAAGATTTTTCATGAGAATTAAGAAAATATAACCATATTTAGTTAATTATTCTAAATTCAAATAGTTAATCATATAAATTGATATTTTCGCTCTACAAAAATGTTAAAATTAAGAAAAAGATATGTTAGATACATACCAAGAATCTACGTTAGAGAAAAATATATGCACAAACTGTTATATTAAAATGAGTGAAAGTGTAAAACACTTATCTATTAGAAGGATTTGAGATTTCGTGTATGTTTGTCTTCACATTTGAAATAAATTGATTTGGGATGTATAGCGTGTGCTTGAGAAAAAAATATTGATTTTGAATGAGGTGATTATTTAGAATTGATTTTAAATAAAAATAATTTATGTTTGGATATTTTAATATAAAAATTATTGTTTAAATTTAAAATTTACAAATTCTATTTTAAAGTAGAATAAACTATGGAGGCAAAATTAAAACGTCAAAATCATTGAAAAAATAACTCTACACTTTTAGAATTTTTCTTATAAAATAACTCTACACTTTTACAGGGACGAAGTCAGAAATTTTGAGTAGTGGGGTCAAAGTTTTCTATGTGGAAAAATAATTTGTATTGGTTGACAAGGATTCTTTTGCAAATAATATCTTTTAATTTCATCTCTATCATTTGGATGATAATCTGACATTTTTGGCCTTAAACCGGGATTGTTAGGAAGTTTTTCCAATTCAAACTCCAAAAACCTTTTTTCATGGGAGGACCCTCTTTTGAAATATTTTTCCATTGCTTATTACTAAAAACAAAACAAAAAATCACAATTAAAATCATATTCAGAAAATTCATAATAATACTATAAAATTGATACAAATACAACAATGTCAAACCAACACTACAAAATTCTAAATAAATTTTCTGACATTATCACAATCTCAAGTTCAATAAAGTAATAATATATTTTTGACTCTTATTACAATAATAAAAATAAATTATAAACTTATAAAGATTAAAATTAAAAAATTTATCTTTTAAAAGTATAACAATGGAGAAGAAGTTAGAAACAGAGAATAAGGAGTGAGAGAAACAAGAATATGAAAAGTGATTTGTTTCTATTTGAAAAGACTAAAAGAGAATGAATAAGAATATGAAAAGAAATAAGAATTAAATTTGTTTCTATTTGAAAAGAGTAGAAGAGAATGAATAGGAATATGAAAAGAAATAGGAATTAAATTTTGTAATTTTATTTAAAAATTTATTTTATTTTAAATGTAGATAGACGTGTATGATACTCCGATACTCCGTATCTTTTTATTAAGTGGGACCATTATTATTTTTTCTTCATAATTTTCAATATATTAAATATATTAATATATTATTTATATTATTAAATATTAATCAATGATAAATGTGGTGGGGGCATTAGCCCGCACTTTTAGAATTTAGAATTTCTTTCAAAAGTTAACCAAACCTACATACTCCGTGCGTAACTTATTTAGAATAAAAAAAATATTATAAAATGAATATTCCATTTTAATTTTCAATACATTTTTTCTTCAATTTTATTATTTAATTAATATTACTTTCATCATTCTTAGTATTTGACGAGTATACTTTAGTAAAAATATAATTATCTTTTTCTCATGTATTTTTTTTTTAATTTATGTGAAATGATAAACTGAATCATTTCTCGTAGAAAGGTAAGAAATACAATTTATTTTGATAGGTTTGATTGCACTAAATATAATTGATTCTGTATTTTTAAAATTAGTTCTATTTGAAAATATGTTTGATTGCACTCAAATATAATTAATTCTGTTTTCTAAAAATTAATTTTATTCGAAAATCCTATTTGTTGTTTTTGAATTTAGATGCAGTTTTTATATTAAAATTTAGTGTTCAATTTACTTTTACAAGAATTTATTCAAATATAAATCATTCTATCTTCAACTTATTTTTAATCATGATTAATTTTACATAATTAATTTAATTAGAATCAATTATTGCAGAATCAAACAAACGCTTAACTATGTGAGGAACTTTGTACTTCAAATCACGAGAGAAGTTTATCCTAAAAAATCATTGAAGAAAGTAGTCTAGTTATGAAGGACTGTGATACTCTAAAATAAAATATAAAATGTGCTGGAAAACATCTTTCCTTCAAGTGAAATCTTACTTTCAAAATACAGATCAGTCATCACACTATTTTTATCTCAATGCAAATATAAATGATTATAAAAACTTCTTATTAATTTTTTTTAGCATTTTCATTCCAATTATGTCAAACACTTTACATTAATATGGTCCATATTATATAATGGATTACTTTTTTCACCTTTAAGTGTGCATTTTCACTACCGTAAAAAATCACAAATGTCTCTAATATCTAAAAATACATTTTTAGACATCTTTTTTTTACACTTCTTAGCACAAATTGATGAGACAATCTATTTTGCCAAAATTTAATCCGGAGATGTATCTCCGTATGCATAAAAGATGAATCAAGAGATGCATCTCCGTAAACAACATTTAATCCGAAGATGTGCTTGATCCTTTAGCTTATATGGCTTTCTGAGCTTTTACAACCTCATCAAATCTGATTTTCTCTTCTCTCTTTTACTTCTTCACGAGCTTGCTAATCTCTTTTGCAAAGCCTCTCCTTAAATTCTTATCTTGCTTTGACTTGCCCATACTACTTGAAAAGAAAAGTTTAGAAGAAGAGGAATGTGATCTTGTTGATAATGCAAGTCTGCTCTTTATAGATCGTTTGGGATAAAGCGTGGGCTGTCTTGATATATGTGCCCCAACGGACGCAAGAAAGAGAAGCTAGTCTTGATCTTCAAGCACGTCTTCCCAGTTTTGATCCCTACTCACCCGTGGTTAGTTGTCACAACCATGATTTGACCACCTTGAAAATTGAAGACGCTTTTATCAACCTTCTAGCTATTTTTTCAAAAGGTTCTTTGACTAAGGAGAAGTAAAGGCTGATTTTAATTCAGAATTATGTTTTCCATACATTTTTTTCTTCAGTATCTTTTCTTTTCCCTATCTTTTTGTTGATGACAAAAGAAGGAGAGATAAAGAGTATTTAAGCAACCTGAATTTGATGAATATTCTACTGCTCCTTAATCTCTGAAGATTAATTTTATTATGCTATTAAAGAAGTTTAATTAACACAGATATGACTTATGTGGAGCTTACAAACCTCACCCTCTGGAATATTAGACTCTGGGGAAGCTTACAAACCTCTGATCCTGAAGTCAACATGTTAATTAAATCAACAACCATTGTTCCTAAATACTTATTTTTGTCATCATAAAAAAAGGGAAGAATGTTGGAACAAAAATGGTTGATACCATATCCATTGGATTTTGATGATAACAAAGTATTTAAAGAACAATAGGATATTCTAGCATCTGTTCAAGTGTGCATGAATATAATCATTAAGAACAGATGAAGATATGTTTGAGGAGTCTGAAGATCAGACTCTGCCTCTGAAGATCACTTCTGAAGACTCTGCCTCTGATGGAGATCGAAACTCTGAAGAAGTTAACTCTAAAAAAAAGTTAGCCTCTGGTGGCCCAGACTCTAATGCTTCAGAAGTCAAGAAGTGGACTATGATGTGATCAACCTCTAAAGAGGCATCTCTGAAGGAAATTCAGCCTCTGAAACAGAAGCTTTTCTACCAAGTCAACCTTGACAGGCTCAAAGACTTTTTGATCACGTGAAGACATAAGGAAAAATCTCTTCTTGGATGCCTGAGCCTCAATGGAAAATTCCTCTTACAGAAAGGTGCTTTGTTGATATGTCTAATCAAGTACAAAGCTAGCCCAACCTTTTGGTAAAAGTCTCCAACGTCTCTTTTCCCTCTCTATTTAAGGAGCTGCAGTGCTGAAGAAGAAGACTACTAAGCTTCAACGCAACACTGCTACAGACTCTGATCATTGACATTCAAAGAGAAGCCACCCTTTCAAATTTATTATACTTAGAACATCTTCACTCTTGTATATTTTAGAAGTTCTTAAGTCTTACAGTCGTTCTAAGTTGTATTCTATCTACACCTCTAATTGTATATCAAGTGTAGTTGTTATCCAAATCTCTTAACAATTTATTATAGAGTCATAAGTCCTTACTTGTGTGCTTGAGCATTGAAAGTCTCTTACTTGTGTGTTTGAGCAAATGAAGTCTTTAGCTTGTGTGTTAAAGTAAGAAAGTCTTGAGCTAGTGTGCTTGAGCAAGGAAGTCTCAGACTTGTGTGTTTGAGCAAGAAAGTCTTATACTTGTGTGCGTAAGCAAAATAAGTCTCTTGCTTGTGTGCTTGAACATTTGTAATCAGTTTGGTTATAGTGGAAATCCCTTGAAAGTACAAGGGGACTAGACTACTCTCAGGTTGTGAGAGGAACCGGGATAACTACTTGTGTCTCTTCCTTTACTTTACCTGCTTCTGCTCTTAAATATTCTGATGCTGTCAACTCTGATTCTTCAAGTCAGATTCTGGTTCAGAATCTGATAAAGACCTTCAGAAGCTATCCAAGCTTTTCTGAGTCAGACTCTGAACTAAGAGTTCAGACTCTGTCTGAAAAACTATCAAAAGCAGAAGAAGAAAATGCTTGAAAAGAGAAAAAGCCAACACAATTCAACCCCCCTTTCTTGTATTTTTCTCACCTTCAATATTCCCTTCCTAACCATATAGAAGGACATCCTTTAAATGATCAAAAGATCTTTGTAAAGAGCTCAACAAGTGTAGAGCCTTCTCTTCATCGTCAAGGTTCACCTTAATATTTAGCTAGTCATCATTAATTTTGTGAATTTTTGTCAATTGCTACGCAATACATTTGTTATCCACCATCCAAAATGAGCCGAGTTGTTGTTTCAGACATAACATATGAGTCAAAGACTTAGAGATGTACAATGATTCAAGTTTGACCCACATTTCCTCCGTGATTTTCTCCATTGTGACTTTTCTAAATTTTTTATCTTCAAGACACAAGATAAAGACTCTCCTGATCTTATCCACTATCTTAGTCTTCTTCACGTGTGTCAAGTTTATTGGCATTAAAGTCGTAGCTTTCAATGTTTCTGCACACTTTTGTTGAATCATGATTGCTTACCGTTTTACTTTCCACGATCCAAAATCATTGTCTATGAAAAACAACTCGATATCTTATTTAAAACTCATATGCTCACTTGTAAACCTAGACCCCTTTGTCTCATAGTGGACACCACTTGTTCTAAAAAATTAATGATTAAACATAAAAAAAATGATGTGAAAAATTAAAGAACTAACACAAAAATGATGTGTGAAAAAATATAATGTGAAAACAAAGTCACAACAACAAGAATATGATAAAGAGTCAATTCACCTAAAATGTTTACTCAATTAGATCCAAAATGATATACTCTTGAAAAAAAAAACATATCTCTGAGTTTTCAGTAAGAGATTATAAATGAGTTAAAAAAAATAACTCTCAATTTATTAGAACTATCTTCTTTTTTCTCTTACTAAATTGTGAGCCAATATCTTCTACTCTTAACAATACATGAATCACACGATTCCATAATATTTAAAAATATTTTTCAATCCTAAGATATCTCAAAAGATCTTTTAATTCCGATGATTCAAATTTTTCAAGAATGCATTATATCTCTAAGAATGCCGTTACCATGAGTTTTCAGATAAATTAGTTTACACCTCCACAGTCATAAAACTCTACTAACTAACTATTTTACTTATTTTTTAAAAATCACCTAATTTTTTTCTCTAGTGAACAAAACTTCGAAAAATAACACCATAATTGGTACTAACATTCATGATTCCATCCAAATCCACAAATCCACACTATCGCTTATGTGTATTTCCAGTCAAACAAACTAGTAACAGAAAACTATACATAATTAAATCAAATTAAATGACATATAAAAATTTCAAAGAATGACCGTTACACTAAGAAACTTTTGAATCTAAAGCCACACTTTCAAAAGAGTTACAACAACACTTTGAAAATTTCAACACACAAAAAAGACTAAAATGGCAACAGCACCAGAAGAAGAGTACTTGCAACAGCTCCGATCCAGAGCAACAGAGCTTTTCATCAGAGAAGAATGGAACCATTCAATCGAAGCTTATTCCCAATTCATCACCCTCTGCACCCACCATCTCTCTCTTCCTCAATCTCATTCCAGTTCACTCAAGCTTCGCAAATCCCTCTGCATAGCCCTATGCAACCGAGCAGAAGCGAAATCAAGATTGCGCGAATTCAACTCCGCCTTGCAAGATTGTGATGACGCTTTGCAAGTTGATGGGTCTCATTTCAAAACCCTAGTTTGCAAAGGTAAGATTTTGCTTTCGCTTAGTAGGTACTCTACGGCTCTTCATTGCTTTAAAATGGCTCTGCTTGATCCTCAAGCGAATGGGAATGATGATTTTCTTGGGTTTTGGCAAAAATGTAGAAAGTTTGAATCTTTATCAAGAACTGGGTTTCTTGATCTTTCTGATTGGGTTTCGAATGGGTTTCCGGGTAAGGCTCCTGAGCTTGCTGAATATATTGGTGATGTTCAGATTAGAAAATCTGAAATTAGTGGGCGTGGGGTTTTCGTTACTAAGGATATTGACGCAGGGTCTTTGATCTTGATTACGAAGGCGATTGCGATGGAGAGGAGTTTATTGGCAGGTAAAGATTTGTGTGAAGATACGCAGTTAGTTATGTGGAAGAATTTCGTTGATAAAGTTATAGAGTTGGTTAGAAAATGTCATAAAACTAGGGATTTGATTGAGAAATTGTCAATTGGGGGAAAGGAGGACGAACTCGATGTGCCTGATGTAGATCTCTTTAGGCCTGAGAGTATTGGTGAAATGAATTCACGCGAGGAAATTGATATGGTTAAGTTATTGGCTATATTGGATGTTAATTCTCTTACCGAGGAGGCGGTTTCAGCCAATGTTTTGAGGAAGAACAATGATTGCTATGGTGTTGGGCTATGGTTGCTTCCTTCATTCATCAATCACTCGTGTTCGCCTAATGTGAGGCGTTTGCATGTCGGGGATTATTTAATAGTTCATGCTTCGAGAGATTTGAAAGCGGATGAAGAGCTAACTTTTGCTTATTATGATCCACTTTGTCCCTTGAGCAAGAGAAGAGATATGTCTGTGACATGGGGGATTCAATGCAGGTGTAAGAGGTGTAAGTTTGAGGTGGATATCTTGTACTACAAGAAAGAGTTGAAGGAGATTGAGATTGGTATTGAAAAAGGGATGGATGTTGGTAGTTTGGTCTATAAACTCGAGGAGCAAATGAAGAGATGGAAGATAAGAGCGAAAGAGAAGGGATACATGAGGGCTTCGTTTTGGTCGTTGTATTCAGAGACGTATGGTTCGGAGAAGTGTATGAAAAAATGGGGAAGGAGAATTCCGATATTGGATGCAGTGGTCGATAGCGTCACAGATGCAGTGGGAAGTGATCACAGGGTGCTTAAGATTCTGAATGAGGAGATGAAGAAAAAAGCTAGTGGTAGTAGTGGTGATGGAAATTTGGAGATGGAGAAAGTTTTCAGGTTAGCAAGAGAAGTATATGGAAAGGTAATGAAAAAGCATGCAATGAGGAAATTGCTTGAGCTTTGCAATGCTGATTGATTCATTCATTATTAGGATTCATTAACAGTTAGTTCTTTATCAATTTTCTTTTTCATTTGATGTATTCTTTATTGACTTGTAATGTAAGCAAGAGTTTGTTTCATGCCTTGATCAACTCAAGTTGTTTATGGCTACCACCAATGATGTGAAATTCAATGTTATCAATTGATAATCTAATTTAAATTAATTGTATTCTGCTCAATCTTCATTTTTCAACAATTTAGCCAAATTAAGACTGCTGAGAATTTCAGTGTCCTGCAATCAAAGCAAGTTTTTGGAAGTTTGCAGCCTACAAAGCCAAATATATTTTGTATATCAAATAATGATCAAACTTTTTTAAGCAACAAAATGTTTAGATATATGTAGACCCCTATCAATCACATATCTAACTTTTGTCATAAATGTGGAAGTATTGGTGTTGGCTGGAAATTAAATCAAGTGAATACTAGAAGATTATAGAAACATGATGTGTTCTAATTTGTCATTAAGCAAAATCATTTTGCTTGACTAGTATTTTCTTATTTATTAAGTTTCTTGAATATTAAGCTCTTAAATAGCGTCCACATTGTCTTTATTTTTTTAAGATATAAGAAAGACTTAAAATCCTTTTGTTTCATCTAAGTTTGTGTATTTCTTATTTTCATCTCTATTTTTTTTAGTAAATAATTTTTGAATGTAATTTTTTTTGGTTTTAATCTTCAAAGTTAAAATTCGTATTTTTTATAAATTTTCTTGCGATTTTTAATTTTAGAGATTAAAATCAAATGAAATTCAACATTTGACGATTTTATCTAAAAAAAGATGCAAAGATAAAAAATAAAAACACATTAACTTAAAGAGACAAAAAAAACTATAAAAAGCATATAGCAACATTTATAAAGTATCAATTTAAATGAATAAAATAGTGAGTTGAAATATTTGTTTAATACAACAAAATCTATTCAAGTCATATGTTTATTTGAAATCAAATTTATATCGGAGCATGTTAGGTTCACCATAATGAACAAAAGGGTTTTTGTTGTGTAAAAAATTATTGTGAATATTTTGTAAGTGATATGATAAACAATTATAATTTTGTTTAGTCCAATACCAAAAAAGGTTGTCGTGAAATCCTAACTGATAAGATGATAGTTGAGAAGGTAATGTGTACGCCGACCTCTCACTTTGATCATGTTATCGTAGCCATTCAAGAGTCTAAAAATATATGGTTGGCTCGTTTGAGGCACATGAGTAAATGATTTTTGAGAGGAAAAAAGTTCAAGATTCGATACAAGCATTACACGCCCAGACATGGAAGAAACATGGTGGTTCTAACAAGTTCAAAAGCAAAGGAAACAAAACTCAAAGCAAGAATTCTTGGGTGAATACTCAAAATCATAAGGTTTATGATAGGGTTTCTGAATCAAGAGGAGAAGGAACCTCATATTAGAAAGAGAAACAAGAGAAGAAAAATGCGTAGTACTATAACTGTGAAAAATGGAATAACTTGGCCAAGAATGATTGGTACAAGAAAGACAAGGGAGCGACAAAAGGCAATGATGATGACGTAGAAAACCTTGCACGTCAAGATTCAAATGATTCAGATGGTATGGTGCTTATGGATGCAGTTGTATATGAGCATGTTGACTCCAAGACCTGGTTCCTCGACACTGGTAGCTCAAATCGTATGATTGGTCGAAGAGTGTGGTTAGCAGATTTCGACGAGTCGAAGAGTGTGGTTAGAAGATTTCGACGAGTCGAAGAAGAGCAAGGCTAGACTTGCAGATAATAGCTCGTTACAAGCAGAAGGTACTGACAATATTTATTCGAAGGAGTAATGTAGCAAAAGCTATGATCAAAGATATCCTCTATGTACCTGACATGAAGTGCAACCTGCTATATGTAGGACAATTGATCGAAAAAGGTTTTTCAATGGTTATAAAAGATGGAGCCTTAGAATTGTTCGACACTCAGAATAATTTGGTCTTAAAATTTCCTCTATCGAAGAATAGAACATTTAAGACCATGATCATTTCGACTAAAGTACAATGCATAAAAACACTTGTAGACCACAAGCATAGTTGGTTGTGGCATTTGAGATTTGATCATTTGATTTTTAGGTCACTCAATTGACTGATTACTCAAGATATGGTAACTGTTATACCAAGTCTTGTGATGCCCGACAAATTCTGTGAAGGTTGCTTAGTAGGAACCAATCTAGAAAGTCTTTCGTTCCGACTATGCCAATGCGATCCTTCTACATATTAGAAGTAGTACATTCAGATGTATGTGGCCCGTTTGAAGATCATACCATTGGTGAAAACATATATTTTGTCTCATTTGTCGATGAGTATAATTGGAAGCTTTGGATATATGTGATCAGGCACAAAGATGAAGTATTTGCAATCTTTAAGAGATTCAAAATGCTTGTCGAAAACCAGAATGAAAAGAAGACCAAGGTTCCGCGAATAGATGGAGGTGGCGAATACACATCCAAGATATTTGAGGAGTTCTATGCAAAACATAGTATTTATCATAAGGTAACTGCTCCTTACACGCCTCAACATAATGGAATAGTATAAAGAAGAAACATGACCATATTGTATATGGCTAGATGCATGTTAAAGCAAAAGAACTTGCCAAAATCCTTATGGGGTGGAGCAGTCACCACTATTATTTATATTCTGAATAGGTTCCCTACCAAGAAACTGAAGAAGAAGGTTTCTGAAGAAGTATGGAGTGGCAAACGACCGTTAATGAGTCATCTGAAGGTGTTTAGCTCTATTTACTACAATCATGTTCTTGATGCAAGAAGAAGGAAACTTTATAATAGAAGTGAAACTATGATTCTAGTAGGATATTACAAGACTGGAGCAAACAAGCTATTCAATCCAATCAATGATAACATCATGATGAGTCGAGACATTGTGATTGATGAGAACTTTGCCTAGGATTGGAATTCAGGTGATGCAAGTAACAAGTTATTAATGAGCTATGGTGTTGATGAAGAAAGTAGTGATCACGAAGAAGTTCCAGTTAATGACATTCTAATCACACTTGAAGTCGAAGAAGACGATAGAGAGAGTGTGGCTAGCACAAGTCAAAGACTCAAAGAACTAGAGTTCTCCCAATAAGGCTACAAGACTGTGAAGTGGTTGGTGATGATGTAGTCACACCATATGGAGAATTGGTTCATTTCACTTTACTTGCAGGCGTTAAACCAATAAATTGTACTGATGCCTTAAAGAATAAATAATGGAAGTCAGTTATAGTCGAAGAGTTACAAGCGATTGAAAGAAATAATATATGGGAGCTAGTTGAATTGCCAAAACACCCAAAAGCTATCGAAGTAAATTGGATGTTTAAGCTGAAGCACAATCCTGGTGTGTCGATTGCAAGACATAAGGCAATATTAGTAGCTCAATAATTTCTTTAGAGAGTATGGCTCGGCTTTAAAGTATATGCACCAGTAGCAAGATTGGATACTATCAGATTTGTAGTAGCCTTAGCATACAAGCAAGGTTGGTCGACATTTCACTTAGATGTAAAACCAACATTTTTGAATGGTCCTCCAGATGAAGTTGTGTATGCCACAAAACCTCATGGGTTTGTGATACAAGAGGAAGCAAGGAAAGTGTACAAGTTTCACAAAGGTGTCTATGGTCTCAAACAGGCACCTAGGGCATGGAACAAGAAAATCGACATATACTTAGTCGATTTGGGATTCATCAAATGCAGGTCTAAGTATTGTGTCTATGTACAGGTCATGAAACAAGATATAACCATCATCTGCTTATATATCGATAACTTGCTAGTAACTAGAAATATCATGGAGAAGTTGTCGAAGTTCAAAGAGTTGATGAAGAGGTAATTTGAAATGTCAGATCTGGGAAACTTATCATATTTCCTTGATATGGAATTTCAAATTGCCAAGAAAGGTATGATGTGACATAAAAGGAAGTATGCCAAAGAAATACTCAATAGATAATACTCAAGATATTCAGGATGGATGATTCGAATCTTGTATCATCACATGTCAAACCAAATCTGAAACATGGAGAGGAGGACAAAGTCGATGTCACTTTGTTTAGACAAATTGTTGGATCTTTGACGTATGTGTGCAATAACAGACCTGCTATAGGTATCTCAGTTGGATTGGTAAGAAGATACATGGATGAACCAAAGGTGTTACACACGAAGGTTGCAAGAAGAATCCTAAAATACCTAAAAGGATCAATAAACTATGGAATCATGTTTCCACGAGATTCTAAAAGCAAATAAGTTGCGATTAATTGTTATTCAGATGTTGATTGGTGCAGAGATAAGGAAGATTGAAGAAGCACAATTAGTTATTTCTTTCAAGTATTTGGTGCCTCAATCTCATGATGCTCGAGAAAGCAACATGCAGTGAAATTATCATCATGTGAGGCTGAGTATATAGCAGGATCATATGCTTCTTGTCAATAAATTTAGATAAGATCTGTACTAGATGAGATGAAGGTCGAAGTAAAGAAACCTCCAATGCTGCATATCAACAACAAGTCAACCATTACTCTTGTAAAGAATCCCGTTTTACATGGACGGTCACATTAAGGCTAGATTTCACTTCCTAAGGAAGAAGTTAAATCAAGGTGACCTTGAAGTGAGACATTTCTCGAGGGAAGCACAGTTGACAGACATTTCACCAAAGGACTGGAGATCGACAGATTCCTAACTTTGAGAAAGAAATTAGAAATAATACAGATTGATTATGATTAGTTTGTGTTTGACAACTTGGATTATAAGAGGGTATGTTGTGATATAATCCAACAAAGTTAATTAGTTACTTCCTTAGAAAATTAGTTATCTTAAGTTAGTTACTTAGAGTGCAACTAACCTACTTGAATATATATATATATATATATATATATATATATATATATATATATATATATATATATATATATATATATATATATATATATATATATATATATATATAAATTTTATTTTATAATTTTAGAGATATTAAATTCAAATGATTAGACAATGACCCAAAAATGAATGTATAAATATAAGGATTTACGAAAGACAACACATTGAGAATTAATCTTGGCTATTCATCTCTCTTTTAAATTATTGATATTTGTGTGGTCAATCAATTATATCAAATTAGAAAAAATAAGAGAAGATTGAAATCCAAGAAATAGAATTTAAAAAAAAAATAATATTGTTGTTATCTTGTTGTTATAGTTAGTCCAAAGTCCAATAAAGAAATGTTAAAGAGTGGACACACGTCACAGATAACTGTGGCTGCGGTGATGATAACTATCATTAACGGATTTGATTGATTCCTCGTATTTGAACTTAGCATTGAAGTCGTCAATCTAGTCCACATGACATGTCACTCAAGTGCACCGCAGCCATATCCAACTTTATCTCTTCAATTCGCATAAAATAATTCTCTGAGTGGTTTAAGATAATTTAACTGAATTAGATTTTTGGCATCATCACATTCTGTTTTTCTAAACTTAACTAGATTATCACCGGTGTTGTGAGAGTGGTTTAAAATAATAAATCAAAACAATATTAAAATAAAGACATTACATAGAAACATATGTAGTTAAGTTGAAAAACTTAAAATGTTGTTAAAGATTTAATTTTAAAATATGAGAGCAATCACATTTTACAATTAATAGTCCCTTTGTAGTTTTTTTCTTTCATTGAAATATTTGTTAGTTCTTTTGCTTGTGAAATATTTGTTAGTTTCTTTTCTCCATAAACTTTGATAATTGATATGTTGAAGTAAATTTATGTACTATAAGTTGTGAATTCGATGGTTGAAAGTTTGTTATTTTATTTTATTGTTTTTGGAAATTAATTTTTTTTCGTGCTTATAGTAAAACTTAGATTCATTCTAGTTCTAGCGAATTGATTTTGAAAGATGCCTACATTTTCAAGGATAATATCGTTTCTTCCCTTCTGTGGCCCAAGTAGATTTGGAACATTGATACTCCCCCTTCAAAGGCCTTCATTGTCGGGAGAGTCTTTCATAATCGTTTGTCTATTAATGATAATATTTTATTACGCGGTTGTCATACTCCTTTGATGTGCAACCTTTGTAATTTCCATCAGGAATCAACGTAGCACCTCTCTTTTTCTGTTCTTTCGCTTTGCATCTTTGGCACGAATTTTTTAATTTGTTAAGAATTCCTATCGTGTCTAACATCTCTAGTATTCTGGATATTTGTGACAAGAATTGGAGTCCTCAAGCCAAGGTCATTATTCAAGCCTCCATTGTTCACATTATCAATGGTATTTGGATGGTCTGCAACCATGTCAGATTCAACAATGGCTTTAGCCATTGGAAAAAGACTTTAAATCAAATTATTACTGAGGTGACCTTCATATGCAACATTACTTCTAAGATGGCTAGCTCCTCAATTCATGAGTTCAATATCATAAAAGCCTTTAATGTCAAGCTTCATTCTCCGAAGGCGTCAAAAATCATTGAAGTTATTTGGAAGCATCCCGCTGATGGTTGATTGAAATGCAACACATATGAGTATTTCTCTGAGGATTCAACATCTTATGGATGTTTGTTCAAAAACTCCTTGGGAGATTTTGTTTTTGGTTTTACTGAAAAGTTGGACTAAGCTTCCTCTCTTCATGTTGAGCTCTTTGGGGGTTATTAAAGTCATTGACTTTGCTTATCATTTCGGTTGGAATAATCTTTGGCTAGAAACAATATCCTCTTTTGTGTTGTTGACTGATCACGAGCCTGTGATTGCTCCTTTGGCTCAATTGTTTAGCAAAAACTAGGCATTTTAAATTTCATTTATCTCATATTTACAGAGAAGGGAATCGATGTGCAGACTTGTTAGCATCTTCGGTTATCAATTTTATTTTGCCTTTGTCTTGGAATAAGCCTTAAGAGGCCCCAATTCAATTAGTGGTTCATAATAAATTGGGGCTTCCGCATTATCATTTTGTTAATCCTTAAGAGGGTTTTGGTCGGGTCCCCCCTCTTTTGTTTCCTCCTTAATTTCGAAATGTTGGCTTGAGCATACTCTTAAAGTACAAGCTCTATTAAACTTTTGGGGTCCTTGTTGTCGCTCAACTATGATCATACCTCTCACGCACATAGAATTAAATTGATCTGGCCCAATACTACATACAATGATATTAAGAATCATGTCGACAAACACATATATGAGGAAATAATTGATTTATTTATGAAATTTCAAGGCTGGATCGAGAATCGAGCTGCTCTGATACCAATTATAACACCCCGTATAAATACATCTAAAATATACATTATACACAATGTTAATTGGTACTGATACAACACAGGTGCCTAACGACATCACTATATATATATATATATAAATATATATATATATATATATATATATATATATATATATATATATATATATATATATATATATATATATATATATATATATATATTATATATATGTTGATTCTTGATATTGGCAGCAATTTTGGTAAAACAAAGAATGTTCACAAGATGTTATGTGTGATGTCTTAACATAAGATATCCTATGTACCTGCTGGAGTTCAAGAACATGTTCATGCAGGATTGTTTCAGAATGTCATACACAAGGTCATGGCATCTGATATGGGATGTAGCTGCTGGAGCTTAAATGAAAGACATGTTCATGCAGGATTGTTTCAAGATGTCATACACAAGGTCATGGCATCTGATATAGTTGTACCTGCTAGAAGTTATAAAAGGAATTATTGAATTATGCAGGATTTTTCCAGGATGTCAGACCCGATGTCATGACATCCTGTACACAGAACATTCAGTATGAATGTCTGGTGTTTTGTGATTGCACAATTAATGGCAATCTATGTATGATTGAAGATCTGATTAGCTGGCGTATTCAATCATGGATTACAACCTGATTTACTTATTTTCCAAGGAGATCTAACCATCTGTTATAAAAATATTTGATTGGAAAATAGATTTAGGGTTTTCAAGATGTCCAAGCCCAGCTGAAAGCTTCTATAAAAAGGGACTTAGAAAACCTATTTTACAACACAACCAATACTGAGCGAAATATATAGAGAGAGCTAGGGTTTGTGTCTGTTTAGTCGTAAGACTTGTAAGCCATTCAAGTCATCTTTTGATGATTGAATTGGACTAATTTATGGTTGTAATTTGTCACTCTAAAGCTGTTAAGCAAGAGTGTGTGTCTACTTGATCAAAGCTGTGAAGCAAGATCAAGTGTGTGTCTTCTTGATCAAAGTTGTTAAGCAAGATCAAGAGTGTGTCTTCTTGATCAAAGTTGTTAAGCAAGATCAAGAGCGTGTCTTCTTGATTGAAACTGTGAAGTAAAATCAAGAGTGTGGTATTGAAAAGTGTGTTCTTTTCTCAAGGGATTATTGTTTAAGATCACAGGTGTGATTGTAGGGAAGTGAGTGGGTTCTCATATCTAAGAGTGCTTAGGTAGAAATTGCACGGGTAGAGATTAGGTGAGAAAGACTGTAACTTGTTGAAGTGTACGGAGAGACTTTGAACTAATTCTATTTTAGTGAATTTCCTTCCTGGCTTGGTAGCCTCCAGATGTAGGTAAGTTGGACTGAACTGGGTTAACAATTGTTTGTGTATCTTTTGCATTACCTTTCTATATCTTTCTTTTGTTAGTGTAATTCATATATTAGTGTCGTGACATTGCATTCGACATCTCATATCTGATACCAGAATTTCAATTGGTACCAGAGCAGGCATCCTGCTCTGGTTCTGGGTGAGATCTAGGGACAATACTTTCTGGTACAATGGAGAGAAATGGATGATCTGTTCATAGACCACCAATCTTGGATGCTTCAAACTATGACTATTAGAAACCTCGAATGGTAGCCTTTTTAAAATCTCTTGATAACAAGGCTTGGAAAGCTGTGTTAACAGGCTGGGTGCATCCTGTCATTACTAAAGAAGGAGAAGCCACCACTGAGAAGAAGCCTGAAGAACAATGGTCCAAGGAGGAAGATGATCTAGCTATTGGAAATTCTAAAGCATTGAATTCAATATTCAATGGGGTAGACAAGAACATTTTTAGGTTGGTAAACAACTGTGAAGTGGCCAAAGATGCTTGGGACATTCTCAAGACCACTCATGAAGGCACCTCTAGGGTAAAGATGTCTAGACTTCAGCTGCTCACCTCCAAGTTTGAAAACTTAAGGATGAAAGAAGATGAAAACATTCATGAATTTCACATGAGTATCCTTGAAATTGCTAACGCCTCAGGAGCCCTGGGAGAAAAGATGACAGATGAAAAACTAGTAAGGAAAATACTTAGGTCACTCCCTAAGAGATTTGCAATGAAGGTGACTGCCATAGAAGAGTCTCAAGACATTTCCAACATGAGGGTTGATGAGCTAATTGGTTCCCTCCAAACCTTTGAAATGGGATTAAATGTTGGTTATGAGAAGAAAACCAAAAGCATTGCCTTCATATCAAACACAGAAGAGGAAAATAGTCAGGATGTTGATGAAGATTTGACTAATGAAGTTGCAATGTTGGGGAGACAGTTTAACAGATTGTTAAAAAAGAAGGATGTAAGATCCAAGGCAAATGTCAAGAACATCACATCTGACATCAGCAATGAAAGAAGAGCAAGGTCAGATGAAAAGCCCAAAGAAGGAAAAGAAGTTAAGTGCTATGAATGTGATGGGTATGGACACATTAGAACTGAATGTGGAACATATCTCAAGAAGCAGAAGATGAGTCTTGCTGCCACTTGGTCTGATGAGAGTGATACAGAGGAGGTTGTAAATCTGGTGACTACACTAACAGGAAAATGGGGTTCTGATGGAGACTCAAGTGATGAAGAAGTGACCTTTGAAGAGTTGGCCTCTACCTACAGAAAGCTGTGCCACAAAAGTGTAGAGCTGTGTAAACAGGTTGAAAACCAGAAGAAGGGGATAACTCAACTTGAGAAAGAGAAGGTAGAACAATTGGAAACCATCTCCAAATTAAAAACAGAAGCAGTGGCTTTGAAGGTCAAGCTAGATGAAAGTCAACAAGTTAAAAGCCAGAAGATAGTACAACTTGAGAATGAAAAGGCTGAACATGTGGAAACCATCTCCAAGTTAAAAATAGAAGCTTTGTTCTCGAACTCAAAACTAGAAGAGATGACCAAGTATGTAAGGATGTTAAATAATGGATCTGACTCCTTAGACAAGATTCTCCAAACTGGACTAATCACAGGAGACAAATCTGGAATAGGATATAATAAATCCGAGGCTGATATCAGTTACACTAGTTACAAACCTCAAGCCAAACCTAAATGCAGCAAGAGTAAGAGCAGTCCTGAGATGTCACAACATCAGAGGAGAAGACAACAGAAAAGGAAACACCAAAGATAGAGATGCCATTACTGTGGGAAATTTGGTCACCTAAAGCCTTTCTGCTATAAGCTATATGGTTACCCTATCCCTGTTCATCAACAGACTCACTATCAAAAGCACATGCCTATCAACAAGAAGCAATGGGTTCCTAAGACTAATGTTGCAAGTCTAATAGCTCACATTCCCTTTAGAATCTTAGCCAAAGAAGAGTGGTATCTTGATAGTGGATGTTCTAGACACATGACTGGAAACATAGACCTGATAACTGATCTTCACCCTCATATCATAAGCCATGTAACTTTTGGTGATGGAGCAAAGGGTGAAATAAAGGGGATAGGCAAGCTTGATTGTCCTGGAGTTCCTGAACTTGACAAGGTTCTACTTGTTAAGGGCTTGAATGCAAATCTAATAAGCATCAGTCAACTATGTGATCAAGGTCTGAATGTTAACTTCACCAAAACTGAATGCCTAATTTCTAACAAAGATAGTGAAGTGATTATGAAAGGAATCAGGACCAAAGACAATTGTTACATGTGGATCTCAAAATTGGATCATTCCTCAAAGTGTACCTATGACAAAAAGGAAGGAATAAAGATAAGTACAGCTGCTAGAAGAACCCTCAAGAGTAATGAAAGCCAAGCCTGTGGGAAATGTCAAACAAGGATGTCACACCAGAAGCTCAGACTTAACCTTACTCTCAAGGGAGAAAAGGTCATGATGGCCCAAATGGCTGAGAGGTTAGATCAAATAGGTGGACATGTGACTAGTTATATGCAGTCTGATATTGGAGAGAACCTTGTTAGAACTGAGCCATAAGGGGCTATGTGTGCCAAGAACAATGTGGGGAAGGTTGAGATGAAGAGTGATAGGACTCCTGATCCTACACATGTGAAAGACAAAAATGATGGTGATGATGAAAGTATATCAGATGAAAGCAGCAGTTCTCAACTAGGTTGGATGAAACTACTGATAATTGTATACAATGTCACACACGATGTCATGACATTGTATTATGACAACCTGTATGGTGCAACTATGTCCAAAAATCATATTCAGCACAGCTGGACCAAGTACATTATTTGCTGTCACCACTCAATTAGAAAAAATATGGAAAACAAATTCATAGTTCTACAACATGAAATGCAACTAACTAACAAGGCTGCAAGGGATTTGGATGATATCCAACTTGAATATGAAAGGGGGAAACTAGGGACTTGGATTCTTGAGAAAATATGGCAATTAATGTGGAGTGGAAAAGGTAACAAAAATATTGTCTGCCCAATTAAAAGAAAGAGCCACATTAATAATGAATCATTACCTAGTATTGGAAATAGTATCTATTCCATTTTCATGCTCTACCTGAACACAACTCTTCCTATCTTCATCAAACTACTTAGAGAACCTCTGCTAGGGCAAAGAAATTTTCCTCAAAAGTTCAACAACATGTCTCAACATCCATCATCATCTAGCTCAAAACCCTTTCATATAAGAACTCCCTCCATGGAGTTTCTAGATGAAGATTTGATGGACGTGACTCCTCTGTGTATGATACCAGGTGACGTCCCAGGTCCCTTTTCCATGGCTGGAACTAAGCAAGGTAACATTCCTGAACAATCTCCTGATAAAGAGGACATACACTTTACTGATCGCACCATAAGAAACCTAGTTACTAGGATTCTGAATGAAGAACATGGAGTCAAGGATATTTTTACCCCTCTGTCCAGAAGGGACCCCTCTCCTGAGGTGGAAACCCAAGCTGAGAAAGATGATGACTCATCTAAGACAGAAAAGGAAGTAGCTGCTGAGGGATTATGTTCTCTTGGAAAAAATTTACCTAGCAAGAAACCAGCTAGCATGTCTCCTGATACTGCTGAGGATAGTATTGATTTGGAGGAAAAAAGCTCAGAGGAAGAGGAGGACACCTTGGTTCACCATGTGAAACCAAGTGCTGCTAGGAAATTGAAGACTAGGAAAGGAAAAACTGTGGCTGAAATGATGGCATCCAGGACTAGGAAGAAGACTGCTGGTGTAGGACCCTCCAAATCATGGAGCAAGGTTGAGATTAAGAAGAGGAAAGAAAGTAAGAGTTCTGACTCTGATGAGGATGTCGAAGACGATATTTCAGACATCTCCCCTGCAAAAAGGCAGGCTGTTAAGAAGTGTCCAGGCAAAGCTGCAGCTATTCGTTTAGACAACATCTCTTTTCACTTAGAAGACGGTGCTGCTAAATGGAAGTTTGTCATTCAGAGGAGAGTAGTGGTTGAGAGAGAGCTGGGAAAAGAGGCTGTTGAAGTAAAGGAAGTCATGGATTTAATCAAGAATGCTGGATTGATAAAAACTGTGGTTGCTCTGCCCCAATGCTATGAGGGGTTGGTGAAAGAATTTGTTGTAAATATCCCCGAGGAGATTTCTGAAAGAAGCAGCAGGGAATTTTGCAAAGTTTTTGTAAGAGGTAGGTGTGTGAGATTCTCACCAACCATCATCAACAAGTTCCTAGGGAGAGGAACTGATGGAGGAATAGATCTGGAGACTACAGACAATGAGGTCTGTAGGATCATTACAGCTGGCCAAGTCAAGGAATGGCCTAGTAGGAATCACCTTTCAGCTAGCAAGCTAACTGTCAAATATGCCATCTTGCACAAGATTGGTTCAGCTAATTGGGTGCCTACTAATCATATCTCTACCATCTCCATCAGTCTTGGAAGAGTCATTCATGCAATTGGAACCAGGATTAACTATGATTTTGGAAAGTTTATGTTTGACCAAATTATCAGACATGCCTCCACAAATGCTGTGAAGCTGCCCATTGCCTTCCCATCTATTATTTGTGGTATCATCTTGAGTCAATAACCAGGCATACTCAATGAAAATGACATTCCAAGCAGAAGAAAG
The DNA here is from genome assembly GCF_024323335.1 of Lathyrus oleraceus. Classification (NCBI taxonomy): domain Eukaryota; kingdom Viridiplantae; phylum Streptophyta; class Magnoliopsida; order Fabales; family Fabaceae; genus Lathyrus; species Lathyrus oleraceus. The sequence continues at coordinate 236,003,835 of NC_066585.1, forward strand.
CCCCCACTGTCCATTCATCATAAACTGTTTGAGGGAAGTCATGTCAATGATGTTGTCAAGACATCTGCCAGAAAAGAGCCTGCATCTCAAGGGAGTTTAATTGAACAGTTGAAGGAAACCTGCAAAGAACTGGAGAATGCTATTAGGGTTTCCAAAGCAAGAAAAGAGGCCTTGGAGGCTCTTATTCGTGGCCTAGAGAAGGAAGAGGTGGAGAAGGCTGGTGAGACCAAAGACTCAGATGCAAATACTTCAAGTGAGAGATCAAATGCTCAATCCAGTGGCAGCTCTGAAAGCTCTGAAGGCTCTGAAGGTGAAGGTGATACTTCTTCCTCTGATTGATGGTTCCCCCCCTTTGTGTGTTGAAGACTGAAGATGGTGTAAAGGGTGCTGTGAAGATTGTGGTGGATGATATTCTGGAAGCTGTTCTGCTGTTGCTGTATGGATGCTGAAGTTTTATTGTTTTTTTTGAAAAAAAAAAGTGTGGAAGTCCTTATTGATGCCTGTTTGTAATATTTTGGGCTCTTAATGAGTTCCTTGGATTTGTTCATTATCTCAGCTATCACAGCTATGTATAGTGATGGTTTGTACTGCTTAACTGTTATGTTTTAACATGTTTAATGTTATAACATCTGTCCTGACATTCTCTAATAGACTAATTGACATTTATTTTGTCTAATTGGCCACCTTTGGTCAATTTTGACTAAAAAGGGGGAGAAGTGTTAATGTTGAATGTGGAAGCAGTTGTGGAGTTGTGAGTTGTATGTAGCTGAACTGAAGGACAAATATTATTGAAGGAAGTGCACAGGTGTTAAAACAAGAATGTTGTTCTGTTTCGCAGATGTCAAAGAGGATGTTTGAGATGGTGCATAGGTGTTGATATTGAAGCAGATGTCAGAATGACGTTCTGGCTGGTACATGTGTTGTGGTTACAGTAGCTGTGATGTTCATGGAAGATGTTTGATGTGTGCACAGATTTAGGGGGAGAAGGAGTACCCTTATGCATTTGTGTGTCTTACTAGTTGCATCGATAACTAGTAATTATGTTTTTGTTGCACAGATTTAGGGGGAGGAGAAGTACCCTTGTGCATGTGTGTATTACTAGTAACTATAAGCTAGTAATTGTGTTGCTTCTGCTGCTGTTTAAACTACTGTTATGTTGTTTAACTGCTGATACTTTACCTTGTGAACAAAAAGGACAGATATATGTTTTAGCCAAAATTTGCCAAAGGGGGAGTTTGTTGATTCTTGATATTGGCAGCAATTTTGGTAAAACAAAGAGTGTTCACAAGATGTTATCTGTGATGTCTTAACATAAGATATCCTATGTACCTGTTGGAGTTCAAGAACATGTTCATGCAGGATTGTTTCAGAATGTCATACACAAGGTCATGGCATCTGATATGGGATGTACCTGCTGGAGCTTAAAAGAAAGACATGTTCATGCAGGATTGTTTCAAGATGTCATACACAAGGTCGTGGCATCTGATATGGTTGTACCTGCTGGAAGTTATAAAAGGAATTATTGAATTATGCAGGATTTTTCCAGGATGTCAGACCCGATGTCATGACATCCTGTACACAGAACATTCAGTATGAATGTCTGGTGTTTTGTGATTGCATAATTAATGGCAATCTATGTATGATTGAAGATCTGATTAGCTGGCGCATTCAATCATGGATTACAACCTGATTTACTTATTTTCCAAGGAGATCTAACCAGCTGTTATAAAAAGATTTGATTGGAAAATAGATTTAGGATTTTGAAGATGTCCAAGCCCAGCTGAAAGCTTCTATAAAAAGGGACTTAGAAAACCTGTTTTATAACACAACCAATACTGAGCGAAATATAGAGAGAGAGCTAGGGTTTGTGTCTGTTTAGTCGTAAGACTTGTAAGCCATTCAAGTCATCTTTTGATGATTGAATTGGACTGATTTGTGGTTGTAATTTGTCACTCTAAAGCTGTTAAGCAAGAGTGTGTGTCTACTTGATCAAAGTTGTGAAGCAAGATCAAGTGTGTGTCTTCTTGATCAAAGTTGTTAAGCAAGATCAAGAGTGTGTCTTCTTGATCAAAGCTGTTAAGCAAGATCAAGAGTGTGTCTTCTTGATTGAAACTGTGAAGTAAAATCAAGAGTGTGTTATTGAAAAGTGTGTTCTTTTCTCAAGGGATTGTTGTTTAAGATCACATGTGTGATTGTAGGGAAGTGAGTGGGTTTTCATATCTAAGAGTGCTTAGGTAGAAATTGCACGGGTAGAGATTAGGTGAGAAAGACTGTAACTTGTTGAAGTGTACGGAGAGTCTTTGAACTGATTCTATTTTAGTGAATTTCCTTCCTAGCTTGGTAGCCTCCAGATGTAGGTAAGTTGGACCGAACTGGGTTAACAATTGTTTGTGTATCTTTTGCATTACCTTTCTATATCTTTCTTCTGTTAGTGTAATTCAAATATTAGTGTCGTGACATTGCATTCGACATCTCATATCTGATACCAGAATTTCAATATATATATATACATATATATATATATATACATACATATATATATATATATATATATATATATATATATATATATATATATATATATATATATATATATATATATATATATATATACATGTCCAAAAGGAAATACAACTACGACACATGTTATACATGAGTGCCTAATCAAAAACTAATATCTATGTACAATATCCACATTGCCCATAACCGACATCAGAAGATCACGATAGCGAAAGTCTTTAAAACATCATCATACAAGCTCATCCTTGCCTTTAACCTGCAAATAATCACTTGAAAAACAACAATAATAATGGGGTGAGATAATAATCTCAGTGAGTTCATTTTCTTATGGATCCATTTGGCTCTAAAGGGATCTCTTATCGATTCTTAGCTTAAGCCATTCAACTTTATCCTACTTGTGTACACTTACACCATAGAACAAGGACGTAAGCATCTAAGAGAATTTACGCTTCGTATAAAAAATACACAATATGAGTTCACATAAACTCAAGGAATACCTATTCGGAAGCACAAAACATCGTTCCCTGATCGGACCTATGTCTAGGGCATGACTCAGTTCACGCATGTTCGTATGATTCGACTTTCTTGTGGATTCGGATTCTCCATGGGACTCGAACACACTTCAAGAACCGTCACTTGTATGAGAATCGAACCCAATTAGAGTGTCTTTAATCGTATGGGACTCGAACCCACTTAGGCTCCACCCATCCTCAATGGATCCTACACATACCAAATTCTACTTTACATAAGCATCTCAATTGGGAGACGATCATGGGTAATTTCCGAATACGTGACTAGTTCTCAATAATCACCACATGATTATTCTCATCAAACACCATGTAATCATATCACAATCACCATGGGTTGATATCACAATTATCATATTATTCAATCACAATCATAATATATTGCAATGCGTTTCCATGCAAACTAGTTCAATTAGCAATTGGATCATCGTTAAACATCCATGCCATCAGACACTTTTTTGAAATGGAACGATCCATCTCTAGAAACTACTCGTTCATGGATGCACACTGAGGCACCTCTTACATTCGAGCATTACAACCTAAGTTATTTACCATAACCTAATTTATCTTTCTAATTCATTCACCTAGTTACAAACCTAGGTTTAGCCTTACTTTACATCATAGATTTTAATCAATTATTATGCGTTCAACACAAGTAAGCAATCCATAATATGTTTCATAATACACACATGTTAACTCACACACACATACGCACACACACACACACACACACACACACACACACACACACATCACAACATAATAGTTCATCACTAATTAGGACTTTCAAAACAAAGGTTCCTCACCAGTATCCAGCTGTCATACGGTGAACTGGACTTTTTTGTGGTTTTAATCGCAATGTCGCGGTTAGCAAGAGTCGCCACCGACTTTTCTTTTATCCAATAAGGAAAGGTGGAAAAGAACAGGAAAAACCTTAATTTAGATTTTGGGTTCGGGAGGTACATTATACAAAGGGAAGGTGTTAGCACCCTTTGTATCCATGGTTATCCATGGGCTCTTAATTGCTCGATCACTTATATTATTTTTGTCTAAAAAAAAGTGTTTGTGAATTGTTTAGAAAAATTGTTTTGAAAAGAGAATTTAACTTTGTAATGATTCTTGTATGAATGTATACAAAGTGATTATCTCGTTTAGTTTTGAATATTGTTTAGAAAAATATAACTCGGTAATGATTCTAGTATGAATGTATACCAAGTGGTGATTTTCTGAAGGTATTTTGAAAGGTGTGAGGTGTGAAAAAATGTTTTAGGTTGTGAGCCAGCAATTAAGAGTTATACCGACCCAAGGTCTTTATGAGTATTTCCTATCCTTATGAGGGTAAAACTGTCCTTATTATTGAGAAATAAGTAGTTTTATCCTTTGGATGTAAAAGGGTCATCGTAGGGTCATCGATTGGTCATTGAAGGCAACAGTTATGAGGATACCTTAGCATTCGAAGGGACTATCATCATTTAACCGTAGGCAACATCGGAGGGTCATCGAGGGACAAAGTTGTATATTCGAAGGCAACATCCGAGGGACTATAATTTATTTTATGATGATTTAACCGAAGGGTCTTTGCTAAGGGTATCCCCACGTTCGCGGGACATGACCGTAATATCGTAATCGTAAGGCAACAAAGAGAGGTCCGATATCATTTATTTAAAGTCCGGATTTTAACAATTAATTAAATAGCCGTAATCAGTTAGGTAATTAGGTCCACAGGAAATCAATGAAATCAATACATTAAAAATCAAGCTTGGTGATTCAAGATGAATCTCCATATTAAACTTAGGTCATCCAAAAGCCATCTCCTCAAGAATGTCCACACCTAAAGCGGCATGCCTAGCCGGTTATTTCTTTGGAAGTATGCTAGCCTTTACATCATGCAACACACGGATTAGAGCATTGAGGCAAAATACAATTGGAAATTGCCCCATAAAATAAGTATAACAGTCAGAAATTTAAGCCAAATAATGCAGAATCATGATTAGATGAACATAAAATGGACAACAAAGAGACAAAACAGCCACTGTCCCGTTCGCCTCTGCTTCGCCTAGCGAAGGCTCAGCGAAGGCTCGCTGCAGGCTCGCCTAGCGATGAGCTAGCGAGCGACCACGGGTTTGGAATTTGAGAACAGTATGACCTCAACCTGCGGCATGGCTTATGGTATCCAACACATAATTACATGGTTCAGCATTCACAATATTCAGGCACACTTAAATTCACATGCAAAACTTCAAATATGTTTATGAATTCAATTATAATATCATCCACAAGTTAAGAACATGAAGCGGTACCACATGCCAAATGAGAACACAAAGCGATATCACATGCAGATTAAGAACCTAAAGAGGTACCACATGCAAAATAAGAACATAAAGTGATAATCACATGCAGATTAAGAACCTAAAGCGGTACCACATGCAAAATAAGAACATAAAGCGATATCACATGCAAATTAAGAAAATAAAGCGATAATAGTGATGCAAACCTGTTTGCAATCGAATTGCAACCTTGAATTGGTGAGCCGGATTGAGTTGGGCGGCGGTAGCTTCGGAGCGGGTGAGCGGCCTTCAGGGTTTCCGTCTTCCGAATTCTCTGGATCAGCAGGGTTTCAGTGTTTCTCCCTCTGGGTCTGTGTGTGTGTTCGTCCGTCCGTCTGTGTTCTTTTTCGTGGCAGAGGAGCTGGTATTTATAGTAGTGGTAATGGTGACCTAATGGGCTTAAAATGAGGTCCAAAATTTCAAATTCTCGCAAGCTTCGCTAGGCGAAGGAATTGCTCGCCTAGCGAGCAAACTAGGTCTGGGCTTTTTTGCTGGATCTGGTGCTTCGCTGGGCGAGTGGCATGATGAAATGCTCGCTAGGCGAAGGAGCTGCTCGCCTAGCGAGCAAGCTGTTTTGGGCCGCCTGTGGGTTGGGCTTTTGTCCATTTGATATCAGTGCCTTGCAGAACAAGTCAGAGGGTCTTGGAAAATGCTTTGTAATGCCAACGGGCAAATTTTGGGGTATGACAGCTGCCCCTGTTCAATATTCTCGAACCGAGAGAGTAGAATGGCATGTGCCGTTCGTGGTCTGGAGGTGAAAGATTATTGAACACTAGAATGCCCCGAAAATTTGCGCTTGTCCATCAGTCTTGATGGAGATGGGCTTAGAGATGCCATCCAAGAAACTTGCTGAGGAGATTTCCAGATGGTGTCGTATGTTAGACGATATCTAGAGACATGGGTGTCACACCGGGTCATACATCAGACCGTATAGTGCGTCATCCATTATGCCGTCGACTTCGCTGGGGAGTCAGAGTATGCTATATACTGCTGGGGATAAGGGATCAGAATGGATCGTACGTTAGACCGTGTCTGAATACCAGAGTGAGTTGTTCGTTAGGCGGATGACTTTGATGGGGATGAAAGATCAGAATGGATCGTATGCTAGATCGTCTCTGAGTTGCAGAATGGGCCGTCCGTTAGGCTGAATCTGCTGAAAAGGGAGTAGTCGTATGCCAGACCACCATTCAGGAATGTACCTGTCCGAAGGTAGCACCTGAGAAAGGGAGTAGCCGTATACTAGACTACCATTCAGGAATGTACCTGTCCGAAGGTAGCACCTGAGAAAGGGAGTAGCCGTATACTAGACTACCATTCAGGAATGTACCTGTCCAAAGGTAGCACCTGAGAAAAGGAGTAGCCATATACTAGACTACCATTCAGGAATGTACCTGTCCGAAGGTAGCACCTGAGAAAGGGAGTAGCCGTATACTAGACTACCATTCAGGAATGTACCTGTCCGAAGGTAGCACCTGAGAAAGGGAGTAGCCGTATACTAGACTACCATTCAGGAATGTACCTGTCCGAAGGTAGCACCTGAGAAAGGGAGTAGCCGTATACTAGACTACCATTCAGGAATGTACCTGTCCGAAGGTAGCACCTGAGAAAAGGAGTAGCTGTATACTAGACTACCATTCAGGAATGTACCTGTCCGAAGGTAGCACCTGAGAAAGGGAGTAGCCGTATACTAGACTACCATTCAGGAATGTACCTGTCCGAAGGTAGCACCTGAGAAAGGGAGTAGTCGTATACTAGACTACCATTCAGGAATGTACCTGTCCGAAGGTAGCACCTGAGAAAGGGAGTAGTCGTATACTAGACTACCATTCAGAAATGTACCTGTCCGAAGGTAGCATCTGAGAAAGGGAGTAGTCGTATACTAGACTACCATTCAGAAATGTACCTGTCCGAAGGTAGCATCTGAGAACTTGGAGTAGTCGTATACTAGACCACCATTCAGAAATGTACCTGTCCGAAGGTAGCATCTGAGAACTTGACGGTCTAACTTGGTCGTACATTAGATTGTCACTGAGCAGAATCCGGTCTAACTTGATCGTACATTAGACTGTATTTGAGCAGCATCTGGTCTAACTTGGTCGTACATTAGACTGTATTTGATGACTGGAAGGTCTAACTTGGTCGTACATTAGACTGTATTTGATGACTGGAAGGTCTAACTTGGTCGTACATTAGACTGTATCTGGGCAGAATCCGAGGACTTGACGGTCTAACTTGGTCGTACATTAGACTGTCTTTGAGTGGTATTTGAAGATTTGAAGGAGTCATGTGTTGAGATGAATCAGGATGGACCATATACTAGGCAGTACCTGAGAAGTGAAGGTCCAACTGGGTCGTACATTAGACCGTGTTGGAGTAGTTGAAGATCAGAATGGATCGTCCGTTAGATCGTATCTGAGTGGAAGGAGTTATATGTTGAGCTGAATCAGAATGAACCGTATGCTAGGCTATATCTGATAGTATTGGTATATGTTGTATTTGCAATGAATATTTGGGATGGGCTTATAGATGCCATCGTTAGGAGGATGTCAGAACGGATGTTGACATGGAGCAGATCTGGAAGATGTATCTGAAGAAAAAAAAGTAGTCGTACGCTGGACTACACCTCGGAATGTACCGTACGCTAGGCAGTATCTGAGGGATATAGTTAAATCTTGAGTGTAATTGATAAAGATGTCCGTCTGAATGGACCTTTGTTTTGACTGTGTCAGGAGGATAATTGACCTGAAAAATAAAGTTAGCTTCATGTCATGTCATGATGCATGAGATGCAAATGTTGTATGCATGCGTATGCTGTGAAATGATGTAATGAGTGAATTATGCGTCTGGAATGAATGAGAGCATTGTATACATGTATATGTTATGAAATGATGTAATGTATATGATGCGGAACGAAAATTGTATGTAGGTATGTGATGTGAAATGATGTAATGAATGCACTATGTGTCTGAAACGTTCTTCCCGGGGACTCTACTGGGGAAATAAATCTCAGTCTTCTGGTCGGAGATATTTGTATTGATGACCCTTCCTTAGCTAGGGGTATTTGACCTTTATCTGATGGCAGAGATATTCAACAGAGCCTGGCTGGGGTAGAAGAGATGACCAGTCTAGTGATGCCAAGTTCTTCTGGGGCATAACTGGCTTAGCCGGGGAATAGAATTGGCAACAGATTCATTGGAAAGCCTGGTTAGACCTTCTCCTCGATCCTGAAGTCGTGTAGTAATTGCTATTACTATTCTAGGCATGCATTTTTGGTAAATATTGATCATATTCAAATGCATAAGTCAATTCAAATTAAATCAATGGACATTTATGCAAACAAAACAGAAAAGTAAAATAACAACATTTTTTCCGAAATGAAATGGCATTGATTTTGAAAGAGGGCCTATACATAGGCAATTTGAGTACAAGGAGACAGAAATCCTAGTAAGAGGAAATTGTCAGGCAAACAAAGAGAAAGCTATGCAGAAAAAGTCCTATCGATTCTAATTCCACCACTGTCATTATGTCTTCAAGCATCTCATCTCCTGCTGTCGGATAGAAGCGATTGGCTTGTTCAGTCCCTTGAACTTGGTTGGAGCAGACAGAGAACGGGGCATAGTCATACGCTTTAATCCCTAATTTTTGCCTGGACCGCCTTTTCAGGTTTTCAGTCCACCGGGATACCCTTTTTTGCCCAAGCCGCCTTTTCAGGTTTTCGACTTGCCGGGTGTACGTCTTTATATGTTTATCCCTAATTTTTGCCCGAACCCTTTTGGTTCGCCGGGATGCCCTTACTTTTGCCTAGGTACGTCGACCTAGCGGGTCTCTTTTATGCGTAGTATTTTTTAACTATGTCAGCGTTCACAGGATGCGGGAACTCTTCGCCATCCATTGTAGCAAGCATCATGGCTCCACCAGAGAATACCTTCTTAACTACAAATGGCCCTTCGTGTGTGGGAGTCCATTTGCCTCTGGGATCACCTTGTGGTAGAATGATACGCTTGACCACCAAGGCGCCAAGTTGGTACACCTGTCTCTTGACCTTTTTGTTAAATGCTTGGGTCATGCGCTTCTGATATATCTGCCTATGACAAACAGCCGCAAGTCTCTTTTCATCAATCAAATTTATCTGGTCGAGTCGAGTCTGAATCCATTCATCTTCATCTAAGCCCGCCTCTTTCATGATTCGTAGAGAGGGAATCTGAACTTCCACTGGTAAAACGGCTTCCATTCCGTAGACTAAAGAGAAAGGAGTTGCCCCTGTCGAAGTGCGTACTGAAGTGCGATAACCGTGAAGAGCAAACGGTAACATCTCATGCCAGTCTTTGTACGTCACCGTCATCTTTTGTATGATCTTCTTGACATTCTTATTAGTAGCCTCCACGGTACCGTTCATCTTTGGCCGGTACGGAGAAGAGTTATGGTGTTTTATTTTGAACTGCATGCAGAATTCAGTTTAGTACCATTATCAGTGATAACTCTTTCAGGAGACAGCAGGTTTCTCGAGTGTATATTTGATAAGATCCATCTTAGAAATCAATAAAGTGGTATGATTCAACATATACTGTCTTAGTCGGCGAGCAGCCCAAGCCAAAGCGCAGCAAGCTTTCTCGAGCTGTGAGTATCTTGTTTCACAGTCGGTACCTTTTGCTAAGGCAGTGTATGACATGCTCTTTTCGACCAGACTCGTCATGTTGCCCCAGCACACCCTATTGAATTTTCTAACACGGTCAAATACATGATTAGAGGTCTTCCTTCAACTGGTAGCATTAGAATTGGAGGTTCTTGGAGATATTTCTTGATTTTGTCATTCATCATTCTATACCATCTCTTGATTTTTCTTTTTTAGTAATTTGAAGATGGGTTTGCAGGTAGCAGTCAAATGTGGGATGAATCGGACAATGTAATTCGAGTGCCCCCAAGAAATCTATGACTTCTTTCTTGTCTATTTCAGTACTCAGATCTATAGTTTCAATTGATTCCTCATGCGGCTGTATGGTCTTTTCTTCTTGTAGTAACAGTCTGGCAAGTTCTCCAGGGACTTCACAATCTTCCTCGCTTCCATCCTTGGCTTGGTAGATCGGATTTTCAAAGTCATAATGAACAGTAGCAGAGTCATTACCAACAGGATTCAGAGTGGATATGGATCGGCAAATTGTTACGTGAGTGTGTGCAAGAAAACATAGCTTGTTTGAAAAATGACAAGAAAGATAAAGAGCGCAATATTTGAATGCAAAAAGTCCATTGATTTATTGAATATGAATATGCTTATGAAAATGACAAAACCCTTAAAATTAGCTATTATGCCCCGGGTATAGACACAATGCTTTTGAAATACTAAAATAGCAATAACAATTACTCCCGACTAAAGGAAATCGGGATAGTGTCTTCAGCTTTCCAATTATCGAGTCTGTCACCAATTGTTGGGAAAATCCAGCTATCCAAGTCATAATCATTATCAGTATCTTCCACAGCATTGACAGTCTCGTCATGATTAGGCAGAGGAGCAGTGATGACCTTAGGAGTCTCAGGCGGATCCAATTTGAATTCTCCGGCGTCGATCATATCCTGAATTTTATTCTTCAACGACCAACAATTGTTGGTATCATGCCCGGGGCTATCGGAGTGATATGCACACCTGGCATTGGGATTATAACGAGGAGAAGTAGTGTTGGGTTTTGCAGGAGGATCTCTGAGGGTAATCAAATTTGCCTTTAGCATACCCTGCAGTGCCTGTATTAAAGTCATATTGATCTTGGTAAACTGCCTTCTTCCCGGGTTAATGTGCCTCACAGATTTCTTGTCTTTTTTCTTCTCGAGCAAGAGAGCCTTCAGTTCCTTCTGCCCCCTGGATAAGTTCAAGATCATCTTCTGGAGTTGAGCATTCTGAGCCTGGAGATCTCTGACAATTTGTTCGAGGTCCATTTTTCTGTTTGGAGGAAAACCGTGAGAGCACTGATCCCTTTAGAGTACCTGTTATGCTATGTTATGCTATGCAATGCATGAAATGTTTTCAAGGACTTTTGGAATTTAACTTTGCATAAACTACCAAAAAAGGAAACTTTTTTTTTTTTTTTTATATGCAAAACAGAGCAAAGTTAAATCCCTAAGTCCTTGAAATGGTTAGTACAATGTTATGATGTCATGATGTTATGATGTTAAGATGTTAAACAAGCATAAACAAGTCACACAACAATCATCCCTAGGTTTTAAGGCTTGCATGAGTTCCACAGGTAAGTACCCTCCCCACTGAAGTTTGGTTGGTTCAACCTGTCCTAGAAGAGTAACCGGGTTCTAGAAGGATCTCAAATCATCGACCTTCCTTCAAGTCCACTTCAGTGCAACACCAAGTGGTTGACCGAAGCTTCCCTAAAGTCCAATCTCAAAGAGTGTAGTATCGAGTCTCAACCAACCCCAGTCGGAACCGAAGTCAGTTATCTCACTACTTTCTAATGGCTAGGATGAGTCAATTAGGGTTCTAAAGGTCTGGTTAATGCTTTGATGACACCACGCAGATGCCAAATTTTTCCTCAAGTAAACATGAGGAACATCAGGACATCCAAAGTGTCACATTAACCGTAGCCATCATTTTAACCATTCCAGTATACGCCGGATAGTCGCGATGATCTATTGCTACTTACCTAAGGTACACTAGATCCGGGTGTAGGATCTTTCACTCAAGAATACCCAAGCAATCCCTTAAAAGTAAATCAGACAATTTTAAATAAGTGATCTTGTTTTTAAGGTAACCTCTCTTTTTAAAGCTAGTCCCCAGCAGAGTCGCCAGTTCTGTCATACGGTGAACTGGACTTTTTTGTGGTTTTAATCGCAATGTCGCGGTTAGCAAGAGTCGCCACCGACTTTTCTTTTATCCAATAAGGAAAGGTGGAAAAGAACAGGAAAAACCTTAATTTAGATTTTGGGTTCGGGAGGTACATTATACAAAGGGAAGGTGTTAGCACCCTTTGTATCCATGGTTATCCATGGGCTCTTAATTGCTCGATCACTTATATTATTTTTGTCTAAAAAAAAGTGTTTGTGAATTGTTTAGAAAAATTGTTTTGAAAAGAGAATTTAACTTTGTAATGATTCTTGTATGAATGTATACAAAGTGATTATCTCGTTTAGTTTTGAATATTGTTTAGAAAAATATAACTCGGTAATGATTCTAGTATGAATGTATACCAAGTGGTGATTTTCTGAAGGTATTTTGAAAGGTGTGAGGTGTGAAAAAATGTTTTAGGTTGTGAGCCAGCAATTAAGAGTTATACCGACCCAAGGTCTTTATGAGTATTTCCTATCCTTATGAGGGTAAAACTGTCCTTATTATTGAGAAATAAGTAGTTTTATCCTTTGGATGTAAAAGGGTCATCGTAGGGTCATCGATTGGTCATTGAAGGCAACAGTTATGAGGATACCTTAGCATTCGAAGGGACTATCATCATTTAACCGTAGGCAACATCGGAGGGTCATCGAGGGACAAAGTTGTATATTCGAAGGCAACATCCGAGGGACTATAATTTATTTTATGATGATTTAACCGAAGGGTCTTTGCTAAGGGTATCCCCACGTTCGCGGGACATGACCGTAATATCGTAATCGTAAGGCAACAAAGAGAGGTCCGATATCATTTATTTAAAGTCCGGATTTTAACAATTAATTAAATAGCCGTAATCAGTTAGGTAATTAGGTCCACAGGAAATCAATGAAATCAATACATTAAAAATCAAGCTTGGTGATTCAAGATGAATCTCCATATTAAACTTAGGTCATCCAAAAGCCATCTCCTCAAGAATGTCCACACCTAAAGCGGCATGCCTAGCCGGTTATTTCTTTGGAAGTATGCTAGCCTTTACATCATGCAACACACGGATTAGAGCATTGAGGCAAAATACAATTGGAAATTGCCCCATAAAATAAGTATAACAGTCAGAAATTTAAGCCAAATAATGCAGAATCATGATTAGATGAACATAAAATGGACAACAAAGAGACAAAACAGCCACTGTCCCGTTCGCCTCTGCTTCGCCTAGCGAAGGCTCAGCGAAGGCTCGCTGCAGGCTCGCCTAGCGATGAGCTAGCGAGCGACCACGGGTTTGGAATTTGAGAACAGTATGACCTCAACCTGCGGCATGGCTTATGGTATCCAACACATAATTACATGGTTCAGCATTCACAATATTCAGGCACACTTAAATTCACATGCAAAACTTCAAATATGTTTATGAATTCAATTATAATATCATCCACAAGTTAAGAACATGAAGCGGTACCACATGCCAAATGAGAACACAAAGCGATATCACATGCAGATTAAGAACCTAAAGAGGTACCACATGCAAAATAAGAACATAAAGTGATAATCACATGCAGATTAAGAACCTAAAGCGGTACCACATGCAAAATAAGAACATAAAGCGATATCACATGCAAATTAAGAAAATAAAGCGATAATAGTGATGCAAACCTGTTTGCAATCGAATTGCAACCTTGAATTGGCGAGCCGGATTGAGTTGGGCGGCGGTAGCTTCGGAGCGGGTGAGCGGCCTTCAGGGTTTCCGTCTTCCGAATTCTCTGGATCAGCAGGGTTTCAGTGTTTCTCCCTCTGGGTCTGTGTGTGTGTTCGTCCGTCCGTCTGTGTTCTTTTTCGTGGCAGAGGAGCTGGTATTTATAGTAGTGGTAATGGTGACCTAATGGGCTTAAAATGAGGTCCAAAATTTCAAATTCTCGCAAGCTTCGCTAGGCGAAGGAATTGCTCGCCTAGCGAGCAAACTAGGTCTGGGCTTTTTTGCTGGATCTGGTGCTTCGCTGGGCGAGTGGCATGATGAAATGCTCGCTAGGCGAAGGAGCTGCTCGCCTAGCGAGCAAGCTGTTTTGGGCCGCCTGTGGGTTGGGCTTTTGTCCATTTGATATCAGTGCCTTGCAGAACAAGTCAGAGGGTCTTGGAAAATGCTTTGTAATGCCAACGGGCAAATTTTGGGGTATGACAGCTGCCCCTGTTCAATATTCTCGAACCGAGAGAGTAGAATGGCATGTGCCGTTCGTGGTCTGGAGGTGAAAGATTATTGAACACTAGAATGCCCCGAAAATTTGCGCTTGTCCATCAGTCTTGATGGAGATGGGCTTAGAGATGCCATCCAAGAAACTTGCTGAGGAGATTTCCAGATGGTGTCGTATGTTAGACGATATCTAGAGACATGGGTGTCACACCGGGTCATACATCAGACCGTATAGTGCGTCATCCATTATGCCGTCGACTTTGCTGGGGAGTCAGAGTATGCTATATACTGCTGGGGATAAGGGATCAGAATGGATCGTACGTTAGACCGTGTCTGAATACCAGAGTGAGTTGTTCGTTAGGCGGATGACTTTGATGGGGATGAAAGATCAGAATGGATCGTATGCTAGATCGTCTCTGAGTTGCAGAATGGGCCGTCCGTTAGGCTGAATCTGCTGAAAAGGGAGTAGTCGTATGCCAGACCACCATTCAGGAATGTACCTGTCCGAAGGTAGCACCTGAGAAAGGGAGTAGCCGTATACTAGACTACCATTCAGGAATGTACCTGTCCGAAGGTAGCACCTGAGAAAGGGAGTAGCCGTATACTAGACTACCATTCAGGAATGTACCTGTCCGAAGGTAGCACCTGAGAAAAGGAGTAGCCATATACTAGACTACCATTCAGGAATGTACCTGTCCGAAGGTAGCACCTGAGAAAGGGAGTAGCCGTATACTAGACTACCATTCAGGAATGTACCTGTCCGAAGGTAGCACCTGAGAAAGGGAGTAGCCGTATACTAGACTACCATTCAGGAATGTACCTGTCCGAAGGTAGCACCTGAGAAAGGGAGTAGCCGTATACTAGACTACCATTCAGGAATGTACCTGTCCGAAGGTAGCACCTGAGAAAAGGAGTAGCTGTATACTAGACTACCATTCAGGAATGTACCTGTCTGAAGGTAGCACCTGAGAAAGGGAGTAGCCGTATACTAGACTACCATTCAGGAATGTACCTGTCCGAAGGTAGCACCTGAGAAAGGGAGTAGTCGTATACTAGACTACCATTCAGGAATGTACCTGTCCGAAGGTAGCACCTGAGAAAGGGAGTAGTCGTATACTAGACTACCATTCAGAAATGTACCTGTCCGAAGGTAGCATCTGAGAAAGGGAGTAGTCGTATACTAGACTACCATTCAGAAATGTACCTGTCCGAAGGTAGCATCTGAGAACTTGGAGTAGTCGTATACTAGACCACCATTCAGAAATGTACCTGTCCGAAGGTAGCATCTGAGAACTTGACGGTCTAACTTGGTCGTACATTAGACTGTCACTGAGCAGAATCCGGTCTAACTTGATCGTACATTAGACTGTATTTGAGCAGCATCTGGTCTAACTTGGTCGTACATTAGACTGTATTTGATGACTGGAAGGTCTAACTTGGTCGTACATTAGACTGTATTTGATGACTGGAAGGTCTAACTTGGTCGTACATTAGACTGTATCTGGGCAGAATCCGAGGACTTGACGGTCTAACTTGGTCGTACATTAGACTGTCTTTGAGTGGTATTTGAAGATTTGAAGGAGTCATGTGTTGAGATGAATCAGGATGGACCATATACTAGGCAGTACCTGAGAAGTGAAGGTCCAACTGGGTCGTACATTAGACCGTGTTGGAGTAGTTGAAGATCAGAATGGATCGTCCGTTAGATCGTATCTGAGTGGAAGGAGTTATATGTTGAGCTGAATCAGAATGAACCGTAGCGCCCCCAGACGGGGATAAGCGAGCGTAGTAGAATATTTAATCTCCAGAACACCCAAAAACACGATTTCATCCCTAAATCCCATCATTTTTACACCCCAAGCATCAATAAAACATGGATTCCACAAAATATACATGTAGAACAATAAGGACATCATATATCATATAATCACATATCCCACGAATCCAACCCAACTCAACCCAACGGGTCGGTTCAGGTCGGTTTTGATAATGAAATTGCGGGTTGGACGAAGAACCCAACCCATTGAAGTTTAAACGGGTTGAGTAACAGGTTAGAACAAACACGGTCCAACTCAACCCATGTACACTTCTACTTATAGGACAAAAATATTATCTTATTTTAAGATTAAGAAATGTTTAAAAATATAAATTGAGATGAATCTTAGTTTAGAATATCTAGTATTTATTTGCATTTATTTGTTGATTTGTATAATATTTAAGTTATCTAATGTGTTATAAAAATACACAGTAAATGCGAATAAGAAAAGAAATACTATGTAGAGTTATTAATACAACTTATAAAATGGATAAAAATTTGTTAAAAACATAAAAAATAATATTTATGTGTTTGAAGCATAAATTTAGAATAATTTTGAGTTGTGAAAAAGTTAATGAAAAAACTAATATTATAACAGTTGATCAAACCCACTCTAAATATTTATAATTTGTATAATAAAATTTTGAAATATAGACTCTTTTGCATATCGGCAATGGTTTCACCATGCTTCATATGAAAGAGTTCAAAATTTTGGTTCAATGTATTGGTTATAGCTTGTTTGACCTCATTTGTAACCTCATAGGCAAATAGTAATGAGTCTCACATAGCTTTAGTGGTTTTACAATGAGAAACACAAGCGGGGATTAGAATATTCATTGCTTTCCAATCACAAGATCACTTTTTCTCATCATCCGCATTCCATTGTGCTTCTGGTTTAGGTACAACAACACCATCCACATTGATCATAGTAATTTCAAATGGACCATTTTGGATGACGTTTCATACATTTCTATCAATAGAGTTGATATGTATGCACATACAATCCTTCCAATAACCATAGTTTTTGCCATTGAAAACAAGCGTTTTATTATACGCCCCTTTAGGTTCGGAAGTCATAATCTAATAAGCAATTTTGAAGCACAAGATAAACCAGACTCTGGTACCACTTGTTAGACGAGGACAACGATCTATAAGGGTGGTGGATAAATTGCTAATAAAAATTTCTTCAATTAAAAATTTTGTTTTAAAAATTATTTCCTATGGCAAGCGAAAACAATTTCAGATCGACACTCGTCTATCCCGAACCGTTATTGGAAGAATCAAATATGCGTATAAACTGTAACAAAACATAAAAAAATGATAGGAACAAATCAATATATTTTAAAAATTAATCTTTTAAACAATGTCGCACTTGGTAATCAATTTCCGATGAAATAGGAAACAAAAATTAACAAAGACAATTTATCAAACACTTGGTGTGCAATAAACACCAAGTCAATTTTTCTTTGTGTTGAAGATATGAAAAACCAATTGCAATTGTTTAGATATCAATTATCTTTACTAAACAGTTTGAATTACTTCAACAAAAAAAAATTTAGTTTATCAAATTACACACTAAGTGTATTATCAGATTATATATATATATATATATATATATATATATATATATATATATATATATATATATATATATATATATATATATATATATATATAGAGAGAGAGAGAGAGAGAGAGAGAGAGAGAGAGAGAGAGAGAGAGAGAGAGAGAGAGAGAGAGAGAGAGAGAGAGAGAGAGAGAGAGAGAGAGAGAGAGAGAGAGAGAGAGAGAGAGAGAGAGAGAGAGAGAGAGAGAGAGAGAGAGAGAGAGAGAGAGAGAGAGAGAGAGAGAGAGAGAGAGAGAGAGAGAGAGAGAGAGAGAGAGAGAGAGAGAGAGAGAGAGAGAGAGAGATCACATGGATTTTTTTTGACAGTTCCCCAATTGTCCTCACTATGGGTACGTCTGCCCCCAGTTCCAACTAGAATTGAGATATGTAATTAAACTTTGCAAGAGTTGCATACAAGAGAAAAAGTAACAATTCAAATCCCTAAACTCTATGTTTGATGTTGATCCTAACTTCTTCTCTCCCCCTGATCTTAAGCAAGATCAAGTGACCCAAGACTTCCAAGTCGAACCTCCGATTATCGCTACTCCTTTTGCAGAACCCCGTTCTTCAAAGCTTTCACTTGGCTTAATCCTCATTGCGAAATCTTGTACAAAAACCCTCAAATTAACCTTGATCTTGGAGGGAAAACCCTAATTGGTTTTATCATTGAAACCCCAATAGAATACTCAACCTAATTTGATTACAACAATCCTAAATTGGACCTTATCAATCTAATTTAGATGACACCCAACAAGAATGATTATGTGTAATTGTTGTGTATATGCATAGAAGAAGATCGAAGATGAAGAGAGAAAATCTTTGTATGTTCTTGGTTTCAATAGTGAGAAATGATGCATGAATGCATATTTATATGTATGTATGTTAGAAGAAAAAATAACAGAAAAATAGATTTTTAGCAAAAATCACAAGTTTTGAAAAATTAGAACATAATGTATTGACTCCAAATAAGTATGAGTCAATACATAAGCATGAGAGTCAATACAATCAAGGCACAACCATTTGGCTTACGAAAATCTTCAATTGGAGTTGATTCCAATCACATATGAGTCGACCCACAGATACCTCTGTATCGATACATTGAAGGCATAATGTTTATTTCAAAAATCCTTCAGTGTGTATCGACCCATATAGTGGATGGGTCGATACATTGAAGACATAATTTTTTTATTTATTTCAAGAATCCTTTAGTATGTATCGACTCATGGAATGGATGTATCAACCCATATACCCGTTTTTCATGAAAAATCATATTTTTGACTTGCAATGACCTATCTAACATGATTTTAAGTGTCCTAATATGAAAATGTACATTTAGACATAGACAATAAGATCCAATGTACACAAATACTAAGTGTTCTAGTTTTAACATTATTCAAATAATTTCTTAAGAGGATAGTGCACTGACATGATCTATCTTGTAAAAAAGACGAGCGAGCCTGCCCCGTCGCTTGACCTGACCAAAATGACTCACAAAGCACTTCCCATCAATAGTGGGACCACCCTATATGAAGCGAACAATCTCAATTTTTTGATTAGATGAATCATATCATCTGTATTGAAGGAGAAAATCACCCCACCGATGAACTAATGCACATTTTAAGCTATGTGTAGTCGAGTTTACAGACGAAAAGACTAGTGTTTCACAAGGGTGGATTGAGGCGATATATACCCGTCCAAAGAGGTAGGTCGGAGGATAACAAATTATCATATCACAAACCCTAAAAGATTTTTCGCTTTGCATATTACAAACATGGTATTTAATAAATTACCCATGGAATGAAGCTGTTTGACTGAGGCAGTGAGTTCGTCAATTCTGGTCTCTAAAGCTTTGTTGGAAGAAACTTGAATTTGACTCACACCTTTGCTTTGCACAAAATTGTCTCTAGTGGTGAACTGTTGAGAATTAAGAGACATATTTTCAATAAGGGCTTTGGCAGCAACTGGAGTTTTATCGACTAATGCTCCACCACTAGCAGCATCAAGAATGTTCCTATCCATCGGTAACAACCCCTCATAAAAGTATTGGATGAGGAGTTGCTCAGTGATCTGGTGTTGAGGGCAACTAGATACCAAGTGCTTGAATCTCTCCCAATACTCGGTCAGCGACTCATTGCCTTGTCTAATACCACAAATCTCCTTTCTTATTGAGGCAGCTCTGGAGGCAGGAAAATATCTTTCCAAGAACACTTTTTTCAGGGCTGTCCAACTTGCAATTGAGTTTGGCTCGAGATAATAAATCCAATCCTTTGCTGCACCCTACAATGAAAAAGGAAAAGCTCGAAGTTTGATATGGTCTTCAGTTATTCCTTCAGGCCTCAACGGTGTAGAGCACACAACCTGAAATTCTTTGAGATGTTTATGTGGATTGTCACCTGCAAGACCATTAAACTTTGGCAACAAGTGTATCAAACCAGATTTTAGTTTAAAAGGAGTGTCAGCTTCAGGATATTCAATACACATGTCATTATAATTCACATCAGGAACAACTAACTGCCTTAAAGTTCTTTGGTCAGCCATAGTAAAAAACAAACACAATGAGGGAAAACGATTAAAATAAATTTAGAAAAATAAACTAACACCGAAATTAATCTAATGACGTCAATTAAAATTTTTGAGAATTTTTTCGGAATTTTCTAAAACTATCAAAACAGAAAAAAAAATCATAAAAAATAGAAAAATAAGGAATTTCGAGTTTTTAGGATGACTTCCATTATTTAGCCCCTAAATAGAGGCTTTTGATCCTTGATTTTTTTTCCTAGTTAATCGACAAATAATCGGAATAATTTGAAACAATTTTCTTAAAAAAAATAGAATTTTTTTTTATCCTAAAACGCAAAAACACCAAAACACAAGAAAATTAGGGTAAAAAAAAATGTTAAAACACAAACCTATGACTATAATAATAGTTAAACTATAATAATGGTTAAAATCTACAAGAATACCCGGCAACGACGCCAATTTGATCTGCTGTCGCACGCGGATCAAAACGAGTAGTTTTTCAAAAATGTAGTTTAACGACAAATTGACTCAAATATCGTTCTCAAGGATTCTTGTTTAATTAATCTACCGATAGAACAAAAAAAGGGGGGGGGGGGTGGTTGGTTTAGATTCGAAAAAGTGATTTTTAAAAGTGATTATAAAATAAGCTGACACGAACCAACCTACTGCATCATCTTCCGACTTATCATTGATTCTTATAAAATTCTAAATCCCTAACGGGTCTGCTCCTATTTGATTACAATTACCATTAACAAGCGTAAAGGAAATTATGCGAATAATATTCTCAAATTCCGAATTAAGCAAACGGATTAAAAACTATTGCGAATTAAGCAGACGCAACTTGATCGTTCGTGATAAAATAAAAGCTATGTTAACACGAAATTGATTCGGGATCATCATTCATCAATCGAATTTAAGGATTCTATCCTATAGCAACAATTAGATTAAGCAAATAATTGGAATTATAAGAAGAATTCAAAGGAAACAAATTGGAATTAATAAAAACCTCAAAGCGGATTCTGAATTACAGCAGGTTGATTCAAAAGGGATTAGTTCTCCATAGTCATCTTGCTAGCTCTTAAAAAATCGTACATGACAGAAAAACGTAACCCTGTTTTTGGCTTCCTAACCTAGATAAAAACACCCAAACCCGTTTCACAACTCAACCGGGTCAAATGTACGATCCGGGCCCAATACAACTAACCCAAACAAAATATAAAAATAATGCAGCAGCTTCAACGAAATTTCTGGCCCTGCTACAGTCTGATTCAGCTCTCGACTTCTGAACAAAAGTTGTAGATATTTTTCTTAGCTTTCCATCGACTGGTAGCACGTCTCAATCCGATAGTCCTAGCTCAAGATATGATTTTTCTCGCGAAAGCTGCTAATGCTGAAAATTAAATACGAAAATTAAATAAGTGCAAAAATAACATAAATTATGAAAACACATTAAAACATAAAAATAATCAAAGCGAACCGAAGAAATGCTTAAGTAGAAACATGGAAGAACGTGCATCCAAAATGCACTGATCACCAGGCGTATAAATAAGGAAGACCGTCAAGAAAACTCAAAACAAGTAGAAGCTTTGACAATGACAAGAGGCAGATTAGTGGAACGTGGCCCCAGTGGAAGCCAAAATCATGGTAGATCAAAATCTCGAAGTAAGATGAATGTGAGATGCTACAATTGTGGCAAGAAAGGGCACTTGAAAAGAGATTGTTGGTTTAAGAAGAACGGTGAGAAGTCTTCTGAGGCAAGTTCATCTCAAGGATGTATTGCCAATACCTCTGATGATAGAGAGATTCTATATAGCGGAGCAACAAATAATTCCAAAGGTAGTAAACAACTCACTGATGTTTGGATAATTGATTCAGGAGCAACATGGCACATGACTCCTCGACGAGATTGGTTTTACACTTATCAACCTATCTTAGAAGGATCAGTGTTCATGGGAAATGATTACGCCTTAAAAATTGCTGGTGTAGGTACTGTCAAAATAAAAATGTATGATGGTACAATTCGCACAATTCAAGAGGTACGACATGTGAAAGGTTTGAAGAAAAATTTATTATCTATTGGACAATTAGATGATCTCGGTTGCAAGACCCATGTTGAAGGTGGGATCTTGAAGGTGGTGAGAGGTGCTCTAGTAGTGATGAAGGCAGAGAAGCTATCTGCAAATCTATACATTCTTATGGGAGAGACATTGCAAGAAGGTGATGTGTCAATTGCATCAACTAGTCAAGAAAACTCAACGACAATGTGGCATCACAGACTAGGCCACATGTCAGAACGGGGCTTGAAAGTTCTTGCAGAACGTGATCTCTTACCCGGGCTCAAATTAGTAAGTCTACCTTTCTGCGAGCATTGTGTGGTAAGCAAACAAAATAGGTTGAAGTTTGATAGATCAACTACTAAGAGCAAACACATACCTAACTTGATTCATTCTGATGTGTGGGAGTTACCACAAATGTCCCTAGGAGGAGAAAAATATTTTGTATCATTCATTGATGATTACTCCAGAAGATTGTGGGTATACCCAATCAAGAAGAAAATATTCAAGCAATTCAAAGCACTAATTGAGCTTGAAAATGGAAAGAAGATTAAGTGCTTGAGGACAGACAATGGAGGAGAATATACAGACGATGACTTTTTGTCATTTTGCAAGGAAGAGGGTATAATGAGACAATTTACAGTTGCTCATACGCCTCAGCAGAATGGTGTAGCAGAGCGGATGAATAGAACTCTCCTAGAAAGGACTAGAGCTATGTTGCGAACTGCAGGATTAGTTAAGTCGTTCTGGGCAGAAGTCATGAAAACTGCCTGTTATGTGATAAATAGATCGCCATCAAGTGCAATTGGTTTAAAGACTCCGATGGAGATGTGGAAAGGAAAGCCAACTGAGTATTCTACTCTACATGTGGTTGGATGTCCTGTGTACGTGATGTACAACTCCCAAGAAAGAACTAAGCTAGATCCAAAATCTAGGAAATGCATATTCGTGGGCTATGCTGACGGTGTCAAGGGGTATCGCCTGTGGGATCCCACTTCCCACAAGGTTATTGTCAACAGAGATGTAATCTTTGCAGAGAATGAACTGCAAAGGGAGCAGGAAAATGATAGAACTTCTAAAGATATCACTACTGTTCATATAGATGGAAAGTCTGTTGAAGATGATTCTTTTGAAGCAGAACCAGAGCACGAGGTACAAGAACCAGAGGAACCCGATGGTGTTGAAGTTCAACGATCAACACGTCAGAAAAGGAAACCAGATTGGCAGTCAGACTATGTTATGGCAAGCCATGATGCATATTGTCTTCTAACCGAAGATGGAGAACCATCAACCTTTCAAGAGGCTGTGAGTTGCTCAAATGATTCTTTGTGGATGACAGCAATGCAGGAAGAAATGGAAGCCTTACATAGAAATAAGACATGGGATCTTGTTGTACTTCCAGAAGGTCGGAAAGCAATCGGCAACAAATGGGTCTATAAGATTAAGCGTGATGGTAATGATCATGGGATCTTACCACTATCAGGGTAGTGTTAGCTATGTGTGTTGCTTATGATTTACATCTTGAACAATTGGATGTAAAGACTGCTTTTCTTCATGGAGAACTTGAAGAAGAAATATATATGCTCCAACCAGAAGGTTTTGAAGAAAAAGGAAAAGAAAACTTGGTTTGCAGGTTGACCAAATCTCTGTATGGTTTAAAGCAGGCGCCGAGGTGTTGGTACAAGAGATTTGATTCCTTCATTATTAGCCTTGGATACAACAGGTTAAGCTCATATCATTGTACATATTACAAGAGGTTTGAGGAAAATGTTGTCATCATTTTGTTGTTGTATGTGGATGACATGTTGGTGGTAGGCCCCAACAAAGATCAAGTCCAAGAATTGAAGGCACAATTGGCTAGGGAGTTCGATATGAAGGACTTGGGGCAAGCAAACAAGATTTTAGGGATACAAATTCACCGAGATAGAAAAGATAGGAAGATTTGGCTTTCTCAAAGAAATTATCTACGAAAAGTTTTGCGGCGCTTCAACATGCAAGATTGTAAGCCAATATCTACCCCACTTCCTATCAATTATAAATTATCCTCAAGTATGAATCCTAGCAATGAAGCGGAGAGGATGCAAATGTCTCGAGTACCCTATGCATCAGCAGTGGGAAGCCTTATGTATGCCATGATATGTACACGGCCAGATATTGCACAAGCAGTGGGAGTGGTTAGTCGATTTATGGCAGATCCTGGTAAAGAGCATTGGGATGCTGTTAAGAGAATCCTGAGATATATAAAAGGAACCTCAGATGTTGCATTATGTTTTGGAGGATTGGAGTTTTGTGTCAGAGGATATGTTGATTCAGATTATGCAGGTGATCTTGACAAAAGAAAATCTACTACTGGCTATGTGCTTACAATTGCAGAAGGAGCGGTAAGCTGGTTATCCAAATTGCAAACTGTTGTAGCTCTATCTACTACAGAAGCTGAATATATGACAGCTACCCAAGCATGCAAGGAAGCTATATGGATTCAAAGGTTATTGGAAGAGCTAGGACATAAACAACAAAAAATTATTGTATATTGTGACAGTCAGAGTGCTTTGCGTATTGCAAGAAATCCAGATTTTTATTCCAGGACAAAGCATATAGGAGTTCATTACCATTTTGTCCGTGAAGTAGTAGAGGAAGGGAGTGTGGACATGCAGAAGATTCACACTAAAGACAACCTAGCAGATGTTATGACAAAACCAATCAACGTTGACAAGTTTTATTGGTGCAAGTCCTCATATGGTATATCTAAAACGTAGCAACAGAAAGAAATTTTGAAAGCAAACAAAATTACTTTAAGTGGCAGATTGTGAGGACATAAAGTAATCTTTGTTTTTGTAGAAAAATTCAATGCATTATAAGTCATTGGTTTCTATGATGTAGAGAAGATTACGTAGAATCCTATAATAAGTATCCACTTATTATAGTATATGAAACTATTATATATACAATAATCATATTATAGTTCACAATCATCTTAGTCATCCAAAAGTTTGCTACAATTGTGTTTCTTCTCATTCCTATACTCAACTCTCAAATTTTACTTGTGATATTGTTATTATTATTTTATATTATTCTGATACCCAATATATATATATATATATATATTATATATATATATATATATATATATATATATATATATATATATATATATATATATATATATATATTTGAAAACCCTAAAGGTGTATTAAAAAACAAGTGAGAGATAGAAATAATAATATACAATGTCACACATACAATATGATAAATTAGTGTTCAAATGATTGGTATAATCCAATTTAATCTCAATTAAACTTTAAAATCTTGAACCCTAATTTCTATTGATTTAATATCTAGTTTGATTTTGATTAGCTTATAATAAAATTTCACGTCTTTTAAATTCTATAACTACTCTTGAAGTTACACATCTTTTTGTTATTTATCTCCTTGTTTATTTCTATATCATTTTAAAGTATAATGAATACAGTGTTTTAATCCTAAAATTAATGTGATATGATTAGAGGAAGGAAAAAAAATATTTAAGCCCACACGTGCCAAAACTTGTGGCCATTCTCATAATTTGGTTTTAAAATAGCTTTAGGATAGGGATCACTTTTTTGGGTACTACCAAACAATAAGAATGTGGGCCCGTTTGTTTTGGCTTTTTTTAAAAATGATTTTTATAGTGTTACATATTTTAGTGTAAAAAAAATTTACAAAGAAATTTTTCATAAAAGTTTCAAATGAAAATTTGGTTTGAATAGTTATTTTTAAAATGTTATTTTAGGTATTTCATCATTTTATCGAAACTTTTTTTGGATATCAAATTTTCAAAAAATCACTTAATTTTGAAGCTATTTCAAATAGCTTTTCATAAAAATCATTTTTAAGATACAAATTTTTGAAAAAATTGTGATTTTGATTATGTTTTGATCTTCAATAATGTATAATTATGTTATAGAATGAATAATTCAATCTCTTAATTTATAAAAAATAAATTTAGAAAAACTTGTAATATTTTGAAAAACATTTTTGTATAATCCATTTTCAAAAATACAAAGAAAAAATCCATTTTTTTAAAGCTAAAACAAACTGGCCCTGTATCTAGATTAAGAAAAATCAATTAAATCGATAATTTAAATTAAATTAAATAGATAAAAATGATTATTAAATAGATAAAAATAATTATTTTTGGTTTGATTTTGTAACCGATGAACCAATCCAATGATATAGTTATTGTCTAAATATTTTATTCCATCTATCATTAAATCAAAAATTTATATCAGTCCAACCATTCTCCATCTTTTTTTATGTTTCATTCATTTTAGAAAAACACGCAACTAGAACTAATCAGCGAAACAGTGAACTATTGCTCTTACTGTCCTCCACTACCGTTGCTCTCTCTACCGTCGTCCTGATATGTTATGGTCGTCTTTTTCGTGTTCAAGTTCTCATCTTTAGTTTTCATATTTTTTTTTTCAACAAAATTTCTTCTAATCTTGTTATAAAATAGTTTTGATACATGTTTGAGGTGTGAATGCTAATTTATGTGTATTGAAATTTTTGATTGTTATTGTTGTGCTTTATTTGTTAAAATTTTAATTCCCTTCATAACCCTATAATGCAAAGTGTCAACTTTTATATTTAATTGTGAACTTTTTTTATAATGCAATGAAAATCTTATCACTGTTTCGTATAGATTATGAGTAATTTGTAATTTATTTGAAAACATAGAGTATCAAATAAATTACCTAAAATATATTATTTTAAAAAATAATAGCATTAAATATATCGAAAAATACGAGAATATATTTATAAATATAATATTTTAGAAAATATTATAAATCAATCAATCGAATCAAATCAAACCGGTTAATTTAATTTGATTTAATTTTTAAAAAATATTAAAAATCAAACCAAACCAAATCGATGGAGATATTATCACGTCGAATTTTTTTTAACTAAAAACCGATCCATTTAATATCGATTACACACCTACCAAACAATGCTTAAGAACTTGGGGTGAACATGCACAAGACACCTGTTCTAAATCCTCCATCATTATTTTGAAAGTGAATAAAGAGTTGCATCATTGCTGAACTCATCAAGATACAACCTATATCATACTATCTTTTTAGCATCCATGTTATAGAGGGCGATTAGAATAAGTCCAACCATAACCATAACCTTATCAGTGGAACTAAATCTTCATTAAAAAAATGTATTTATTCTGGTCAAAACATTCTCAAAGTATCCAAACCTTTTAGAAATTGGCTGCTGACTAAAAAAGTATAATGTGAAACTAAATATTATCCAATATTCCAATAATATTCTCATCAATTTGAATGTAGCAAAATCAAGACATGGACATCCAAGTATTTGATTCAAAGAATCATGTCCAAAAATCAAAGTAACAGATATACATGTAAAACAACAGTGGTCCCAAATTGGAGCATAGTAATGGCATGACGCATGCTACTAGGAATAAGAAAAAGATTATCCTATCCTATCATTGTCCTCCAATCAAGGCCATGCAACTCCTCATAAACGACAAAAATCTTTCAACCATAAAACACCCACCATTCTCCTTTCAAACATTTCAAACACCTTCCATTTTCTATCCCTTTTCATGTGTCACATACATTATCAGAACTCTTTTGTAGGATCTTAAACAATGGAGAGTAGTACTACAAGCTCTGAACTCCCTCCTGGCTTTAGATTTCACCCAACTGATGAAGAATTGATTGTGTATTACCTTTGTAATCAAGCCACATCAAAGCCATGTCCTGCTTCTATCATACCAGAAGTTGATATCTATAAATTTGATCCATGGGAATTGCCAGGTATATATACATACATATTGTAACATCATTTCACAAAATTTAGTAATATGTAAAGGTGAAAATATTCATTAGATATGTCTGTGTCGTATATCAATCCGAAATGATGATGTTATGTAGCTATGCAGACTTCATCAATGAAGTCAAGACACAGACACCAGATACAATATAGACACGTCTTCAATCTGAAGGGATGGTGTTATATAGCTAAGTAGGTTTTGTTCGTGATTATGTACTAACGAATGATTGAATGCAGATAAATCGGAGTTTGCAGAGAATGAATGGTATTTCTTTAGTCCAAGAGAAAGAAAGTACCCAAATGGGGTGAGGCCTAATAGAGCAACTTTATCTGGTTACTGGAAAGCTACTGGCACAGACAAACCAATCAACACTGGATCAAAGCAAATTGGAGTCAAAAAATCTTTAGTCTTTTACAAGGGTAGGCCACCAAAGGGAATCAAAACTAATTGGATCATGCACGAGTATCGATTAATCGGATCACAAAAACAAACTAGCAAACATATTGGATCCATGAGGGTAAAGCCCCTCAAACCTTAACCAATTTGCAATATCCGTTGTTACTTTCCAAATTTCAAGAGTTTATTTAACTATGTTTAATGTGTTTTTTCTCGTATGTGTCATCAGCTAGATGACTGGGTTTTGTGCAGGATCTATAAGAAGAAACACATGCAAAAAACATCGCAGCAAAAAGAGGACTATTCAACTCTTCAGTTCAATGATTCTACGATAGCGAATAACAACGAACAAGAAAGGATGAACATGAACCTGAACCTTACAAGAAGTTGTTCACTTACTTATCTTTTAGATATGAATTACTTTACTCCAATCTTATCTGATGGTTCAACTTTTGATTTTCAAATCAATAATTCAAATATTGGGATAGACCCTTTTGTAAAACCTCAGCAAGTTGAAATGAGTAACCATTATGAAGCAGATTCGATCACAAATCAGTCATTCTTTGTGAAGCAAATGTATAATTCTTTAGGATAAGAATTTAGATTGGCTAGATATGTTTAAAGAACTATGTCATTTTTATTTATTTATAAGTAGAAATTGAACTATGTCAAATATATTTTATACCATAGAATAGAATGGATTTTCATTTTCAATCCTTTGTTGACACTGTTTATACAAATTGTAACATTTTTAATGGCTCTTAATAAAAATTCACATATGGAATCACCTTCCAAACTTGACATGTTCAAACAGATGCTTAGAGATTATGCTTCATAAGGATTTGAAATATGATTGGACCACTTCTACATTTTTTTTAGCGAGGAAATAAAGTGATGATAATCATCAGAAACTCACACATATAACTGTGAGGATCAGGACTCAAAATATGATAATAACGTCAATCTTAATAATATTGATTTCTGTCAGATGAGTTAAAATTTGTGTACCACTTATAGATATTAATTACAAAGATGATTAGTTTTGACCGAGAATATATTTTTGGCAAATTTTAAGTCAAATAACTTCATCCAAAGATGTTTTCAAAGTTGATGTGATTCTTTATTTGTACATTGCCTAATCAAAATGATGACTGCAATGTTGATTCAAAGTTAAATTTAGAATTCTTGGAAATGTTAGGCCTATGACACGAAGCAGATCAGATTAAGCACTTTGTTTAGACTAATAAATCCATATCAGTCTAATGATTATGACATGACAATTAAAATATCTATTATATATTAGATTAATATCTTTCCGTATATCCTAACTCAATTGATAGAAATCGATATTATTAGATTAGACGCCAGCAACAGAGATCAAATCCTAGTACTCACAATTATGTTTGAGTTTGGTTAATGTAACATTCATTCTCTTAAAATTACTTTATTCGCAAGTGGACTGTTTTTCATTTTATTTTCTTGCAACATTTGGTGAAAATAAAATGAAATATACAAATGATTTCATCTATGCCGAAACCGAGTATTATCTGCGCGCAACAAAGAAAACTAGGCAAACACATATCAGAATTTAGGCTATTTACACACCAAGCCACAACAATTCCATGGCAACCATTTCAATTCCTGCTTATTGATATTCCTGACATGAGAATAAGCATGATGAACACAACAACTGCAATGAAAGAGCCAATTAGCGAACCCGAAATGCGTCCGCAGAAGTAGTTGTATTGTTGACAGAAAGGAAACCAGTTAGCATTTGGATTTCCATAGTGAGCTACATAAACTATGGCTGCTGCTGCTGAAGCCGCACTTGTAACAAGACCAAACATAACCTTCACAAGTTCAACTTAACTTTAATTAACCACATATTTGAACTGTCTTTAACCATTTCTGATATATAATGTTGCAAAATACAACTATAACTAGAAAATCAAACAAGAATCAGAGTGTTTACCGTGTCGAGAAAGACCAAGAGAATCCTACTTTTCATTGCAATAGTCCTTACAATGTTGAAGAATGAGAGAACAAGTGAAAGAACTAGGTAGCCACATACAATAGAATTGGTGGTCACAAAAAACCTGAAACCAATCAAATATGAATCAAACCCTCACACTAAATTCTCCTTTTGTTCACAACATCATAGTAAAAATTTATGATAACTTACACAAACATAGGAAGATCATGAAAAACAGCTCTGAATCGAAAAAACCGCGTCGCAAAAGGCATAGTTTCTTTTGCTGTTCCCATACTCAAAGCACTTGCAAGTGTGCATACAGCTGCAAAAACTCTCAAAATAAAGTCCATTATTGATAACCCTCTCTTCATCCCTTTTCTTGGGGATGAAGAAACTTCTCCACTCTCTATTGCACTAATCTTCATTTTTTTTTCTTCTCAACTTAGATTCTCTTCACTTCACTTGAGAGTGAATAAGTATCAAAATGGTACTTATTTATATACTGATTTTGTTACAATAATTATAGTGGATTAGGTTTGCTAAGGTTGAAGTGGCTTTGACATAAGCATGAAATTAATTGGCACTATATAATTGGGAGTGCATAATGGTGATAACATACTAGTAGGGAACTTTTTCATTTTAAATCATGCATGACTAAGAATTTAAGGATGATACATATTTGTTCACATAAGCAAAATTTATTAATGAGAGAATATGTATTGAGGCAGGAGAAGCTTAAAAGGAAAAGTAAGAATAAGTTATAAAAATAGATGGTGTGACATCATGTTGAAGTACTTATAAAATTAGCAAATTGTGCCTTAGTGGTTTGGGTATATACTTTCTCATCTATTATTATTGTTATGATAATTTTTAGTTATCTCTTAATAATCTCAATGATTCTCTAGAATTTAATTTTTTGAAATTTTTTAAATGACTTTTATAGAAGATTAATCCACCTTGTTAGCATTTGTTTGTTTTGTAAGAAAATTAATTAGTTTGCTAATGTTTGTTGAAATGAATTGTTTCTGGTTTTTTATTAAAGAAAAAGATCAGCCTTATCTAATAGGAACTGAAGTTTTTTATTTCTATCAACCTTTTTAAATTACAAGTTCAAGTCTTATAGATAGAATATTGTGGAAATTACCGCAACTGTGAAAGTGAAAATTGTCAAAGGTTGAAGATTGTTTAATGAATATCAAGTTTATGATAATCATTTGTAACTTGATAGCCGAGTTATATATATATAAGGATGATAATTAAATTTATCTTTAGTGGATATTCACAAAAATTATCCACAACAGATAGAATAAAAAATTATAAAATAGATACAGACAATTACCTACTAAAATGAACGGGTATGGGAACAAATACATGTGTTTTAGTATGAACACCCCCTCCCTTACCCGCAATATATATATATATATATATATATATATATATATATATATATATATATATATATATATATATATATATATATATATATATATATATATATATATATATATATATATATATATATATATATATATATATATATATATATATATATATATATATATATACTTATCAATTTTATTGAATACACCACTATTAAACTTTTCATGCATCTTAATATAAGTATTTGTTTATTTATTAACTTAACAATAACATCCTTGAATTTTTTTAAATGTTGTTAAAAATTTAAAATGACATGATATATTATAATTGATCGATAATTTTTTATCAGAAATATGGGTAAACGAGTATGTGTATGTGTACTTAGATACTCATAGGATATGAGTATAAGTACAAATGATAGTGGTCACGGGAGTATGGGCTCGGGTACGAGGATTTTTTTAAATCGCATGTATGAGGACGTGTACTATAGTACCCTATCCAAACCCTATCCATTGTCATCCCTAGTTACATACAAAGAATAATCAAGGAAGAATATAAGATTATCTGGGATTCTACAATTTGTTCTGAATGTGATTGTATAATTTGTGGGCACTTATTGAATGATATCATATGAATAACATCTTCATACTCTTGTCTTGAAGCTTGGTCCTTCTTTGATCAGGGATGTGTTTGAAGCAGACTGATTCAAACACTTTTAAAATGTTTCATAAATGGCTTTCTTGC
Organism: Lathyrus oleraceus; assembly: GCF_024323335.1. NCBI lineage: Eukaryota > Viridiplantae > Streptophyta > Magnoliopsida > Fabales > Fabaceae > Lathyrus > Lathyrus oleraceus. The sequence continues at coordinate 236,036,538 of NC_066585.1, forward strand.
ACACCAAGCTTCTTATGATACCTTTGTCTTCAACTTCTTATGCTTCAAACTTCTTTGAAGTATATTTTCCACTTCCACTAGTCCTTAAGATCTTAATTTCTTTTTCAGTCTCCTTCTCAACCAAGACTTTGATTTTTTAAAAAATTTTAAAGGCTTCACTTTTGAACTTACTGGTGTAGAGCCATAACATTCTTGTGTGTTAATCCACAAAGGTGATAAAATATTTGCTACCTCCTAATGACAAAGGGTGCTCTACTTTGCTTGCTCCTTAAACAAACTTCACATGTGATACTTGTTTCACTCAATTTTGATAAACCATGCACTAAACTCTTAAAACTTAACTCACGTAATCTTCTAGAATTTATATGTACATACCTTGTGTGGCACAACTATTATGGTTCTTCAATGCTAGCAAGACACACTTCTTTTGTAGTTTGGATTCTGAATTTAAAAGTTCTATTCTTTGACAATTGAGACCTCAAAATTAACTTCTTCGTTTTATTAAAAATTTAGAGTGCATCTCCAGTCATTATGGTTGATAAGCCTTTTTCAACCAATTGTCCTATGTTTAACAGGTTTCATTTCATCCTAAACACATAAGGTACCTTCTTAATCAATGCACCATTTTCATTTTTTCTTTTGATTAATATATCACTAATACCTTTTACAGCAAGGTAGTTTCTATTTGCAAGATTTGCATTAGTATTCTTACTTGATTCAAAGTTATTCACATGTTCCTTTATGTATTGTCATGTGATTTGAGCACTTTGAATCCAAGTACTACTCCTCACACATTGTGAAATTCTATTCCTGAGGGGACATATATTGGACACGATGATAGGGCAACTGACCGAACTTCTTACACCATAATGACAACAATAAAACAATAATAAAACACAATGCATAAAGCAATAAAAGCATAAGAGATTGGTAACCCAGTTCGGTGAAAAACACCTACGTCTAAAGGGCACTCTATCCAAGAAAGGAAATTTACTACTTCGAATTCATACAATTATTCTTCTATAAACATCAACCCCATGATGTTCAATGCCTCTTCTTAATCCTAATGAATTTATATTTAGGACCCCCCTTAAATATGAGACCCCCGCTCACTTTCTTTAACCACTAACCCCTAGTGATCAACCTAAAAAAAATGCTATTGATTGATGAATTTACAACTTAACTAAGACAAATCAGCAACTATACCAAGTTACTAAAACATAAAGTGGTGTACACAAATATTAAACACTAATCCTTATGATGGAACTAGCGTGGGATATAAGAAATAAAAGTCTCACAAACCCTAGACACAAAGAACTTAATCTTGCGTACAAACCCTCAAGTAAAATATCAGAATTGAGTCTCTTGATATAGCAATGTATTATGAGATTTTTCCTCATGGATCTCTGACTTAAATTCATCCAAAATAATAGAGAATCTTGTTGGATTTGATTGCTTCATAAAAATTCTAAAAGATACGATTTGTTATATTCAAATTCATATTTAAATCTCCATTTAAATTTGATTTGATCTTCAACACTTGTCAAGCAAATCAACCATACATTGCTAAAAACACTACATCAAATTTGATTGAATCTCAACCAAAATTTTCGCACCAAACAACATCCATCATGGCCTGCTGACCAGGGCCAGATGTTGCACTGCATACATGCTGGAATATCGTGTTCCACATGTTGCACCAGTACATCCAAATTAACTTTTCTCTATGATTTGTAGATCTTCATTGTAGAGAACATCTTGACTAAAATGATTTTGAACCAAAATTGCAATTCCATATGTCTGTTGGCAGAGACCAAATATTGCAGCACAGATGTTGGAACAACGTGTTCCACATGTGTCACTTCTACACCAGAATAGCTTTAGCAAACTCCATGTTATTTTGCATAATGCATTCAATCCCAAAAGGACCAACATACTGGATTCCCTTCACATGCGGTAACCAGAAGTAAAGTTATCTTAGACTCATAACCATTATAATGAGATATATTGGCTTTTTCATCTTCTTTTTGACTTTTCCTTCCTCCTTCCTTCTTATACCAACACTCATTTTCAAAGTGACCATGCCTCTTTTCTTGGTATGGTTCTTGCGCAGACCTCTTCCTCTTTTAGAGGATTCAACCTTTTCTTCGTATCTCTTCTTAATAACGTTAGACTAATTTGCATTCTTGGAGCCTCATTTGTATTTCTTCTTAGAATCCTTTCATTTCCAACCTTTTGTATCACTTGTGCTTACATATCTTGTTGAGTTTCTCTATCAATGACCATCGGCTCTTGTGCTTCTAATGAACTATCTAAAACCCCAATCTTAATGAAATCAAATCTTGATGTGAAGAATCTCATTACCTTTTCGACACTTGTTGATAAGTGACAACCCACTCATATGTTCCCAAGGCTCCTGGGCATCGAAACGCCGTCTTCGGCACATCTTCTTCTGCAATAAAAATTTGGTTATATCCAGCATAACCATCTAACATACTTAAATATTCAAAACCAGCGGCCGAATCGACCAACATTTCCGCTACGGGCATGGCATACTCATCTTTGGGGGTAGCAGCATTTAGATCTCTAAAGTCAATACATACTCTTAAAGACCCATTTTTCTTAATTACTGGCACAATATTGGCCAACCATTCGACATACCTTGCAGTTTGTATAAACTCGCTTTTTAGGAGCCTTTCTACTTCCACTTTTATCTTTTCCATGATCTCTGGCGCGAAACGCCTAGGCGTCTGCTTTACTGGCTTTCTTCCAGTTTTTATTGGCAGTTTTAGTTCGACCAAATCCCTACTTAAACCAGGCATTTCATTATAATCCCAAGCAAAACAATCTCTAAATTCTTTAAGTAAAGATATTACCTCAGATTTTAACTCTTTGTCGATGTTAGCACTGATGTATGTTGGCCTTTTGTCGCCATTTTCGCCAAGGTCGACTTCTTCTAAGGGGTCTTTTGGTCGCATTTTCTCTGGCACCTTTGGGTCTTTTTCAAACCCTAAAGGTTCATCGTCATAAATACAGTCTAAACACTACATGTTGACGTTTTCCTTAGCCAAAACTGGCTTATTTGGAGGCTCTGGCTCAATAGCCAAATTACCTTCTTTCTTTAACACATAGGCTTTGACAACCATGTTTTCTTCAGCCTCTAGAGCCAATTTTATTTTGTTCTCGGAAACGTATGCCGAAATCCTTTTTAGAGCTTCTAGCTCAGTCATCATCAGTGATATCTCCCCAGCCTGTCGGCTGGATACCTGTATAGGGTGGATCATCCAAACGTTCCACATTCCAAATGAAGCCATGAGTCTCGTGCAGAGTTAGAGAAACAAAAGCTTCACTCAGATTAGCATACACATCCTCAGCTGGAAAACAAGGAGAAATGTTGGCCAGCTTTCTCTCGAATTCCTTCTTACCGACATTGTTCACGTCAACCATGAAGTATCCTTGGTCGGCTTCGATATTTTCGACCACTCCATCTTCTCTCCAAATCACCAATCTTTGATGTGCTGAAGATGGTACGGCTCTGACACCATGGAGCCATTCTCTGCCGAATAACAAGTTGTAACTTGGCTTGGCATCTATCACCATAAACAGTGTCGGTCTAGTTATTGAACCAACAGTGATATTCACCATAATCACACCCATGGTGCTTTTCGTTTTTCCCCCGTAGTCAGAAAAGACCACGTTGTTGGATCTGATGTCAGTATCATACTTGCCAATCTTCCTCAGAATATGGTGTGGCATGATGTTGACAGTGGCGCCACAATCTACCAAAACTTTATTGATAGTTACGCCTTCCGCTTTGGCCCTAATCAACAACGGTTTCAAATGATTTTTCATAGTCATCGTGGGCCTTTCGAAAACTGCTTCTTGGCTCTCAGCAGAACCATCGTTTAACATAAAATAGCATCTTGGCTGGTGTAAATCCATTTCTTCAACGTCGGCATCGTCTACCGACTCCTCCACCTCAGTCACACAATTATATTCTTGTGGTAGAATTGACACCACGTTAACTAAGATGTCCAAACTTGCTTTAGATTCTGAATTGAAGTCATCAGTAACTTCATCAGAACATTTCTCAGTTGGTCGACGAACATACTCTCTGATCCGTTCTTTTGCTGTTGTGTCGACCTTCACAACAACCTTCTTTCCAGCATTCGCCCCTCTGGCCATGCCTCTTCCAGCTATTCCTCTAGCAGCCTCTCTTTCGGCCTGCTTATGCCTCTGAAAGCGTCTCCATTGAGTCCTCGACATGGGGTTCTTCCCCAAATAATTTTCAGAGACATGAGTCCTTTTCTCAGACTTGAACTCACGCCTGTAATTAATTGCTAGACCTCCTCTAGCAGCAGCAGCCCCTTGTGGGGTTTCTTATTTTTCCTGAGGCTTGACCCAAGTGCTTCTAGGAACACTTACTGACGGTACAAAGCTCCTAGGTCTCGCCTGAGCATTTTCCACAGCTTTCTTTGGGCCTCTTTCATTCTGGCGCTCTCTGTTCAAACCGTTTCTTTTGCTTTTGCCCAACTGTAGCTTCTGGAAATTTTTAGCAGCTATTTTGTCGGTGACAACACCACATCTAGGGCACAGGCAAACTTGTGAACCCTTATTCTTGCAGCGATACAGGAAATCTACCAAGTCTTCATCAGCCCTTGAGTAAACTTCAGCTATGTCGATATCCGGGCTTTCACCAGTTTGCTCCAGCATGTCAGCCTCATCGTATTCGGTGATCTCGACCATGTTGATCTCGATTGGCTCCACGAATAGAGCTTCCTCCTGGTGGAGAGGGTCAGCGTCGATCTTCATTCTGCGGCCAACAAATTTCAGCCTTCCTTCTTGAATCGCTTTCTGAACCAGATCCTTGAAAAGGTAATAATTAGAGGTATTATGACCAAGATAATTATGATACTTACAAAATCCTCTTTTCTGTCTTTGTTCTAATGGTGGTATTTTAGTACCAGGTGGCACCACCATTTGACCATCTTTGACTAACAGATCAAAAATTTCCTCACACTTTGTCACATCAAAAGTATAAGTTTTCGAAGGGAATTTTGGATTGTTTTCGACAGGAATTTTTCCTTGCGCAGGAAGTAATGATCGACACTCATATGCAGATCCTGGCTTTAACTCAGCCACGTCAATTTCTAATTCGGTCGATGAGGCATAATCAGCCTCATATATTGGATCTGTCGCGTCATAGTCGATAAATGCTACTTTTTCTTTCTTAGCCTTATTGTGTCTAACCTTTTCTAACCTTAGCCGTTCGAGATGTCGAACTCTATCAGCCAATTGTGACATACTTTTCACAAAAGTTGGGTCTATTTTCTTCTTAATGGAATAATCTAACCCCCAGCAGCCATCTGAACAAGTTCATGTTCTGGTACTTGCGTAAAGCACATGGCCTTTAATGATCTGAATCGATTCAGATAATCGTCGATGCTCTCAGCAAACCTTCTCTTGATACTAGACAATTCTACCAAACTAGTTTTGGAGTGTCCTTCGTAAAAATGTTCATGGAACTTCTTTTCTAAATTGGCCCACGAATCAATTGAACTTGGGGGCCAAAGAAGTGAACCATGTGAAGGCAGCCATAGTTAGAGAGGAGGGAAAGTTTTTCACTCTCAAACACTCATTATGAGCTAAATCTCCCGACTCTGTTAGATATCTGGCAACATGCTCTATTGTCGACTCACTAGATTCTCCCCCAAACTTAGTGTATTTAGGCACTTTCATTCCCCTAGGTGCCTCGGTTTGGAGAATAAATTCAGCCAACGGGGAAGCATATAATGGCCTTTGCAATGTGGCACTCATACCATTCCTAGCCATAATCCTTTCGACAATAGTTGTCAAATTATTTTCTACTGCTAAGTCTTCTTGTCGATGTTGATTGATAATTTGATCAGCGTCTTGGTGTCGGTTAACCAACACCATTTGGTTACGTCTTGCTACTCCTGATTCAACGCCTTGATTTTGCTGGGGTCTAAGGATTTGTCCCTCGTGGACTGTCTCATCTTCTGCTGCCCCTATCTCCATCTGAACAGGAACGGTTTGCCTAACCACTTGTGCCATCTGTCGAGCCGGTACCCCCAGAAAATTACACAAGCGCGTCAATTGATTCGCCACCTGCCTATTTGTTTAAGCAGATTCCTGTATCACTGGATTAAAAACTGTACCCATTTGATTGGTTAACATATTAACCAACTCATGGTTACTATCATCCATTTGCTGCCTCAACACCGCTATTGAAGTGTTCGACAGCGGCATGGTTCTATTCTGAGTATTATTCCTAACATTTCCCCCTTGCGCTGATCCTTGCAAGGAGGGATTCGTGTTTTGAGCGTTGTCTGAAAACAATGCTGCACTTGATGTAGATTGATATCCTGGCATTAAGGAATACGGTATTCCATAAAGAGGATCTGTGGTGCCAAAGCGAGACACATAAGGTCTGAACGTCGTTATCGTTGATCCTGAACCTCCCGGTGGAGGTAAAGGAATCGAGGTACCAACCGCACCCGTAGTCGATATCGTTGAGGTTGCACTTGTCATCGGCGACAAAGTGGCAACCTGTGAGATCACTGTTTTCGTAGTGGATAAAGTCCCTTGTGGCATTTCATCTGTATTTGAGTTTGACATTTTCAAAGTTTCTCATGGCTTACTATATAGTTTGCCACTTCTAAGTTTCATGCAATTTCGTAACTGCACTAGCACGGTCCCACCGGGTGTGCCATTTTGTTTACTGTGGAAATTGGTAAACAACAGCTAGTCCTCCCTAGGGCTTAAAACTAAGGGTTACTTGCAGGATCGACCAGTTGATCCTAAGACATGTGCTAGTACAAGTGTGGCTTATTCAAATCGACAGAACAACTTTGTGAGGAACGACTCCTGACAAAGTATTGAACAAGCGCAAGTTTTTTCCACACAAAAAGGTTTAAATGATGCTATAGCCTATGGGTGACTCGTGACCGACAACACTACAACATTCAAAAGACGTACACGACGAACACGCTTTTGGTGAACTCTATTATCGTAATAGAATCAGTGTCGACAGTGTAGATGACAACGTAAAGTGATAACTCAAAAGTAAATGAAATTAAAATAAAATGTTCAACGGGAACAATTGAAAAGTAAGGAAGTTGCATTGAAATAAATGTGGTGATTCACGTACATAACACTCTTAAAAACTCTTGTTTCCTCGCGCTGAGAATGAGAAGTTTTTTACAAGTGATTTTAGTACAAGGTGAACACCTTAAGCCCCTCGTGGGATATCCTATTTATACTAAACTAAAGAATCTGCCTACATGCCAAAAACTCCTAAAAAATAGCAGACGTTGTGCCACACGATCTTCAAACTGCTTTATACACGTTATGCAAACTGCTCCATATTCTGGCGCTTATTCTTCTTGTAACTGCTAGTCATTTTCAATTTCAAACTTCTCCCGCCTATGGGTTTAGGTTGACCCTGTCTTCTATGTGTTTGCCACAACTAGAAATTCCTTAAGTCCCAGTCTTCAGTTCAGTCGACATAATGGATTTTCGACCACCATGACTCTTCTGTCGGTTTCGTCTCTTAGTAACTTATGTTTTTCTCAACTCTTGCTTATCCTAGGCACATCTCCACCCCTTGATGGGGTATAAACTTTTTAATTCATAAGACACTTTCATTGATTATGCCTTCAACCTGCCTTATAAATTTCTTGTGGTAACACCATGTTCATACAATTCTTTCACAATTTCAAGCACATCTTGTGCTTCAAATAATGATTTCATAAAAGCACTTCATCTTTCACAACTGCTTCCATCAAGAGTCTGAATGTTGGATGAAAAACCTCCATTTGCATTTATCTTTCTTCTATTTCAAGAAACTCCTTGAATTATTCTTCTCACAGTGTTTTCCAAGTGTTGTTCTCACAATATCATTAGTGTTTCACTATTGATCAACATCAACCCTTTGCTGATAATCTAAAACCATGCTCTCGATGTTAATTACTGGCACAACAAAGTGTACTTGCTTTGCAAGCAAGACAAATATATTAAAAATTAATTATAATTTTTTAATATATTCATTTATAATAATATTAAATAATATTTTGAAATATTGATTAATAATATATATATTTTTATTTTTTAACCTTGTCATCAATGAAACCTCGTTAAAAATATTTTTTCTTTCAAAATTATCATTGACACATTAATAAAAGCGGAGGAGAATAAAAAAAGTCAAAGAATTGTAAAATAGAAGAAAAAAAAAGCTGAATTTTAAAGTAGGAGAAAAAAATTAAAACTATCAAAATATAAAATCAAAAGTGCGTATAAGATTAAAAAAAATAATTAGTTAACTTTACAACTATAAACTTAAAATGAAATAATTAAGATTTACATTTTTTTTCATTTTTTTTCATACATGTTTTTCTTGCTGAAACGAAATATAAAGAAAAGCAAATATATGTATTAGATGATCTAAATTTTATCAAATACATGTATTTTCTTTTTCTTATATTTTACATACTGACACGTGTTCAACACAAAAACATCTTAGCTATTTGTAAATTAGATTTAATAATATAAAAAATATCACCAAAAAGAATATATATTCAGCATCGTTTTTCCATAATCACCTTCAAAATATATTCAGCATGGTTTATTATCATGCTAACATTCATATTTGGTATAACAAAGAATTAATAGGTGATAGAAACAAGTGACTGCAGGCAATTAAAATCCCAGAACCCTGTTCATGTCCAAACACTAGGTGTTTAAAAGAATGATATTCTTCTTGTTATGATGTATCAGTGTGAGTTAAACTTTCATAATGAATGTAAGAGTTGATTTTGAATAATTTATCTCACAGTTTTGGGTGAAAAAACGTTGTCGAAACTCACATGTATGTAATGCGTGATTTAACCCAAATATTTAAAAATCTTTATGAAATATAAAAATCCTATGTTACTTAGTGCAAATTCTCAAAAGATTAAAATAATCTTTTTATATTCAATATATTTCTTATTGTATTAGGCAAACCAACGTAAGAATTTTCAATATTTAATTTAATAATAAAATGATGTGCGTTGATAGATATTTTTGAAAATTTAGATTTCAATGTTCAATATTGTAGCTTATATATATATATATATATATATATATATATATATATATATATATATATATATATATATATATATATATATATATATATATATATAAAAGTTAGTGTTAGATCAAATTCTATTGCAGTCGAAGAGCTATTTTAACTGTCAAAATATATTAGGTAGTTAGCATGTTGAAATAAGCTAGTCTTACACATTTGTTTAATATGTTAGTTAAAAGTTAGGGTTTTAGTTTTGTCATAAATATCATACTAGTTCTCACTTCTCATTAATCCCAATTGAGGGAGAACGTGTCGTGATTGAGATTCAATTGTAAACATTGTTTCCTAATGTGTAATTGAATCAAGAATATAGGGTTTCATACCACTTTGAATTGTTTTTCTTTGATCTCTTCTCTCTTTCTTACTCCGTGGTTTTCTTGTTGATAAAGAAAACGTCTATAGTCTATTTTCGAGGCATCGATTTCATAATAAATTGATGAGGTGAGCGTGGAGAAGAAGATGTCGTAAACAAAGTATGAGATCGAGAAATTCACCAGAGTGAATGATTTTGGATATGGCGCTTGAGGATGCAAGCTCTTCTTGTACAACAAGGTTTGTTAGAAGTGTTGAGAGGATCAGAAAAAATGGATGATGCCCTAATGGCTAAGGAAAATACGACAATGATTGAGAAAGACCACAGTGCCATCATATTGAGCCTTGGTGATAAGGTTCTCCGACAAGTCTCAAAGGATAAAATGGTTGTTGGCGTGTGGAATAAACTTAAAGGTATGTACATGACCAAATCTTTGATTAATCATCTCAACTTGAAGTAAGCTCCACATTCATTCAAGATGAGTGAAGAAAAAGTCTTGAATGAACAACATGATATGTTAAATAAGCCGATTCTTGATCTGGAGAATATTGATGTCAAGATTAACGATGAAGATCAGGAACTGTTGTTGTTGTGTTCTTTACCAAGATCTCATGCTCATTTCAAATAAACTCTCTTATATGGAAGAGAGTCTTTGACCTTTGAATAAGTTCAATCAACCTTGTACTCGAAGGACTTGAATGAAAGAAAGGAGCATAAACCATCTTCTATTGGTGAATGATTATCCGTAAAAGGAAAATTCTCAAAGAAAGACGGTAGGTTTTAGATAAAGAGGGATAAAGTTCAACAGAAGTCTTATGGTGGTGATGCTTAGCAATTAGGTGTTATCAATGTAAGAAGGAGGGTAATACAAGAAAGGCTTGCCATGATTGTCTGAATAATCATGGAGGTAAAGATGGCAACACAACTATTTTTAAAGATAATTATGAATCATCTAATGTGCTGGTAGTTTCGAGCAATAATTTTAGCTAGTAATGGATCATGGATTCGGGTTACAATTGGCACATGACTCCAAACAAAGTTGTGTTTGAAGAATTACGTGATCACGATGATGAATCTGTGCTTATGTGAAAAACCAAAACCTGCAAAATTGCAGTTATTGGATCTGTGAGATTTAAGCTCCATGATGAGTTAATAAAGTTGTTGACTGGTGTCAGGTATGTACCTGATCTGAAGAGAAATTTGATTTCTCTTGGTGAATTCGAAAAGAAAAGATATATGTTCAAAGGAGAGCAAGGTATCCTGAGAGTCATAAAGGGGTCAAAGGAAGTATAGAGAGGCAGAAAGAAGCAAGACTTGTATACTCTTGAGGTCGAGGTTGTAAGTGGTTATGCAAATTTTTCATTCACGAAACCTGTGTCGAAGACATAACTATGACACATGATATTGGGTCATGTAAGTGAAAGAGCCTGGTTGAAATGGGGAAACAAAATCTGCTAGGTCGTGACAAGTTCGAAAAGCTGAAGTTCAGTGAACCTTGTGTGTTTGGTACAGCATGCAGAGTGAAGTTCAACAAAGGCAAACAAAGAACACATGAATCCCTTAATCACATCCATGCTAATCTTTGGGGGCCTGCAAGAAATCCTTCACACTCAGGGGCAAGGTATTTTCTATCCATAGTTGATGACTATTCCAGAAATTTATGGATATTCACTCAGAAGATTAAGGATGAAACTTTTGAGAATTTCAAAAGTTGGAAGACTATGGTCGAAAATCAGACTGACAAGAAGGCCAAGAGGTTGAGGACCGATAATGGCTTTGAGTTCTAGAATGAAGCTTTAGACATTTATTGTACAAATTATCCTTGAAAGGTTTAGATGCATGTTGGTTAGTGTCGGATTGAAGAATGTGTTTTGGGCTAAGGCTGCAGTGACTGCAACATACCTGATAAATAGGTGTCCCTTAATCGCCTTAGGGATGAAAACACTTAAAGAAGTCTGGTCGGAACATCCATCTGATCTCTACAGACTTAGAGTATTTGGTTGTGTAACCTATATGCTCATATTAAGCAAGACAAAGTCGAACCTATAGCTCTAAGATGCATGTTCCTTGGCTATCCTGAAGGAGTTAAATCCTATAGACTGTGGTGCTGATAACCAGGTCACAAAAGGTGTATCTCAAGTCGTGATGTAATTTTCAATGAAGCATAAATTGCGTTAAAGAAAAATGATGACGCTGTTTGAAATGCAAAGACTCTGAAGAAGACCAAGAACATGAAGAGATACATGTTGAGGTAGAACATAGTGATGCTGAATTGCATAACCCAAATGAAGTCGAAGAAGAAGCACAAGTTGTTGATGACTATGAGGAGACTGATAATGACTACTAGCTGGAAAGAGACAGGTCGAGAAGAGTCATAAAGCCACCTTAGAGACTTGGTTATGCAGATATCATAACTTTTTTCTTAATCTTTGCAAGTGAGGTTCTTGATGCAAAACCTTGAGACTACAAGGAAGCTGCTAGGAGTCAAAATAAGACTGAATGGCAGAAAGTCACGGATGATGAGATGCAATCTCTTCAAGATAACCACATGTGATCAAGAAACCCGCAGGAGCCAAGTTAGTCAGATGTAAATGAATTTTCTAGGTTAAGGAAGGAATCAAAGGAGTGATGCCGAAGAGATTTAAGGCAAGGTTGGTTGCTAGGAGGTTCACTCAAAAAGAAGGAGTTAACTTCAATGATGTGTTCTCACCTATTGTAAAACATATAACCATTAGAATTTTATTAGCCATGGTGGCAAATTTTGACCTAAACCTTGAACAAATGGATGTGAAGACCGTCTTCTTGTATGGTGATCTAGATGAAACAATCCTGATTAGGCAACCTGAAGGGTATGAAAAAAATGAAAAGGATATTATATGTGCAAGATGAATAAATCATTATATGGCCTGAAGAAATATAATAGGTAATGGAATAAGAGGTTTGATAGATTCATGACACACATAGGTTTCACTAGGAGTTAGTCTGACCACTGTGTTTACTTCATATTTCGACCTGGAAGTTCACTTGTTATTTTCTTGCTTTATGTGGATGACATCTTCATAGCAAGCAACAATGTCGAGGATGTAATGAAGGTGAGAGTTGAACTTGACAAAGAGTTCAAAATGAAGGATCTGGGAGCTGCTACCAGAATTCTTGGGATTGACATTCAGAGAGATAGAAAGTAGTCGAGATTATGCTTATCTCAAGAGACATACCTAAGGAATATTCTCGACAAATTTGACATGTCAAATTTAAAGTCTGTCGTAACACCAACAAATCCTCAATTCAAGCTGAGTATGACTCAAAGTTCGAGTACTGAAGTCGAAAGAGCCTATATGAATAACATTCTCTATGCTAGTATAATAGGTTCTCTGATGTATGCTATGGTCGGTATTATGTCAGACATAGGATATGTAGTGAGTCTTGTAAGTAGGTATATGGTCAATCTTGGAAAGGCGCACTGGAAAACATTGAAGTGGATTCTAAGGTACATAAATGGATCTCTGAGCAGAGTTCTGATTTATGGTGGAGCTAGAAGTGATAGCCAAAGTTCCATACACCTGTCGAAAAATTCATCCTAACAGGAGCGAACCAAGCACATTGATGTTATGCTACATTTCGTTATAGAGATAATCGAGCATGGAGAAGTTCAAGTGCTGAAGGTTTCGACTGATGGCAATGTTGGTGATATGATCACTAATACATTGCAAAGTTGCAATTTCTTTCACTGTATGCAGCTGATAAAACTGCATGATGACATCTAGTTCATTTCATGGTTTGCAGTTTTGCTAAAAGGTGGAGATTTGTAGCTTATGGGTTATAAGCTAGTGTTAGACCAAACTCTGTCAAAGTCGATGCGCTATTTTAGCTGTTGAAATATGCTAGGTAGATAACATGTCGAAATGGGCTAGTTTGTTAGCACATTTGTTTAATATGTCAGTTGAAAGCCAGAGTTTTAGTTTTTTTGTATATAAATAACATACTAGTCCTTATTTTTCATTAACTCCGATGAAGGAAAAAATTGTCGTGGTTGAGATTCAATTGTAAACATTTTCTCTAATGTGTAATTGAATCAAGAATTCAAGATTTCGTATCAATTTGAATTGTATTTTTTTCTCTTTTCTCTCTTTCTTACTTTGTGCTTTTATTGTTGATAAAAAACCGTTTATACTTTGTGTTTGTGACATCGATTTCTCAACAAATATAATTGTTCACCCCTTCTCTTTACAACACATTTTTTATAGTCTCTTGTAATATTTATATTTCATCTTATTAGTTTTTTAAACTGTTTTAAATAAAATGTAAACCCAAGAGGCCAGGTATTTTCCTACTATTTTTCCATGAAACTTGTCAATGCCTTTGTGAATAAATTAAGTCCAAGATAGTCTTAAAATGATGAATTTTCTTATAATCTTGATCCTCCTTTTCCTCATCTTGATGGATTTGAGTGTTCTTCTCAAATTACAACAATGTTAGGACACTCAACAATACTTTTCCTTCAAATTTACAATGATCAAACTTTGATGCATGCACAATTAGAGTAATCTCTCAATTTATAGACAGAGAAAACAATAAACATATAATCAATAACTTTCAAAAGGCTTGTATTGATAGTGAGCCTTATTCTAATTATTATTTAAAATTATGTGTCTTACCAAAATAAATAAAAATTGTATTCCTGCAATACTAGATGAAGTTGAAGATGTTGATGATTGCTACAGTAATAACCAAAGTACAATAAGGACTCCAACCTCCTTTGCAGACATCCAAGATGGTTAAAACAGGAGTGAGGTTAGTGTTATGAGTCATAATTCTTGTTGCAAAGACTACATTTTGAGGTAAGGTGGAAATCTCATCATTAAATTCTCATTTGTTGGTAATTTCTTGAGAACGAGTCTACACACCATTGTTGATCTAGAAGGAAGCATAACTGTGTTCCAAAATATCTTGGTCCAATGCTTGTGAGAATCAGGGGGAAAATAAATTGATAGGCATATTTTAAGGAAAGATAACCTGATGTATAGTACTTCAAGAGTAACTTATCTTCATTATGCTTATGGAGAATGATGATTTTGCTAATGTGTGGAAGGAAAGTAGGATAGAAGGTCTGCAAATTAATAGGTAACTTCATTTGGGAATTAGAAATGTAATCTTGCACTCTAGTTTATGGATGAAAAGATATGGCATTTGATGCAATTGTTACCTTTCATAACTCTACTTCTCGTAAACAAGGCTCATTGGTTGTCAGAGTTAACCATTTCTCAGCATAACTTTAGGTTAGAGGCTTCATTCACCATTTAACAGATCTCATGCCAAGGACACTTTCAACAACAGAAGTGCATATAGTATCCTCTCAACATCCGAAACCATTACTCTATCCATCTCACTCCTTTCAACGAGCCAACCACTACCCCTTTTTAAACACTCTTACGCATGCTCAATAACCATTGTGTCTGTTTTCTACACCGACCACCATGTATTCCTCCATCAACCCCTGACCTACACCCCTAAAAACCGTTGTGTCACATCTCTGATCCACTCTTCAAATCACCCAATGAACCACCCTCCACCGTGCCAAACAACCATACATTATCAAACTTCGGCACACCACCACCCCAAACGACCTCTGTTCATCCAGCAACAACTCACAACACAAACATACAACTACCTCTAGTAATCTTCCTCCACAAACTGCCATTTTTTCCATCAATTTTAACTCCTTCCAACATTTCCACCGTGTGAGTTTCATCGACCTTCAAACAAGGAAAGTATCAGCGGGAGAAGGTCTGAGATATCTGGTTGGTGAGACATTATGTTCGGAAAGTTGCAGTTCGCGCATATTCGTATGTTACGGCAAGGTCCAACATTGCAACTCTTCATTTGGTAACGTTTCGAATTGAGTTTTCTTCGGTGTTGTGTCTTCCACTATTTTGAATGTGTATTTAATTTTTGATTACAAGTTGCATTCATCTTCGCTGCGTATGTGCTAGATTTTTATTTTTCTAGATGTTGTAATCACTCTGTAATATAATTTGAGATTGTGTGTGTTGTTGTTTTATTTTTCGTTTCATTGAAATCAAATCAATCCGGATGTCCGACATGATTTGTATGTTGTGAGTCAGCTGGATTTTATTTTGATACAACAATGTAAATATTTGGTGTGTTCATATTTGTTGCTTATTATCGCGTCGAAATCAAATACGAGCATATTACATGGGTCCAGTTTGGTTTGTTTACCAACATTACATTAAGTGCATTTTATTTTGATTTCTATGAGCGCATTTTGCGTTAACAAGTTGTTGGATGGTTTTCTTTTGTTTACGTGCGATATTTGGATTTTTTGTTGTTGCATTTAATTCAGATTTGTATACGCTTTTGGTAGTTCAGCATACGTCAATTCACGTTTTCTTTCACTACTTTGTGTCTCATCATGTGACGTTGCTTCCGTTATGATGTAATTTGTTACCTTCGATTTAATTGTGATGATCGTGCTTCGTGCTAGCATCTTATTGTTCTATTTGTGGTATCATGCATCATTTGGATTTTATTGAATTTAAACCAGATTTGAATTTTACGTCGGCAACTTCGTATTATACGTCCTCGCGTTACGTGAACTCAAATTGCGCCCTCGTGTTGTATTCAATTTGATACACGCACATTTAATTTTTGATTTGTTTGAGATGAATGTGTGTTGGTTATGATTGTTACATGTACATTTTTACGTTTGAACGAGCAACATTGCATTTCGTACGACTTGTAGCGTTAAGTTATGCCTCACGTTAGGGTTCACACCCTTGCAGAATAATTCACAACTTCACGTTACAGTTTGCACCCTCGCGCTTGAACTCGTAACCTCGCGTTAGAAGTCATGTCTCTCATCATTTTTCAACCATTTCTCCATAAATTAAAAACCATTTTCAAACATAAATCAAACACTTTTCGAATAAATTCCAAACCAATTTGTTAAAATCTTTTTCTTAATAAAATCTAAAGAAAAGGAAGATTGGGGTATACACTCCATGAAACCTTGAATAATCGGTCCTGAGGCACACATCTCAGTCTTACCGAGCATTCTTTATTCCATTATAAAACACCTAATCAAACTTGGATGAAAAAGGACATTAGAGTTTACACTCCTTGAAACCCCGAACAATCGGCCCCGAGGCACACGTCTTGGTCGTACTGAATATTTGTCTTCCGAAATAACTTTCATAAACAATTTGGCTGAAAAGGGTAAAATGGGGTACACACTTCATGAAACCTCAAATAATCGGCCCCGAGGCACACGTCTTGGACTTACCGAGCATTCGTCATCCACCTAAAATAAACTTAACCAATAGAACTATCATTTCTGCCATAACGTGATATCAAACTATTTTATAAAAGAAATATGATTCATCCATTCTAAGACGATGAAAACAACGCTTTGTTCCTAATATGTGTAAGAAGTTAGAACATTACCCGCTCAAATGCGACGAGAACATAACTCTGCGAGATTCCAAGGTATGTTGTCCATTCTGATGCAATGATAAGGTTCACTTCTCCATGTTTTAGATAGAAAGCCATGTTTTCCAATCGAATGAGACTAAGTAACTTTCTCTAAAATCAATCAACCAACAAACATTTTCTACCTAGAACTATGTAGCCTTGAGTTCCCCATCACACCCAGGGAAATGTAGGAGCGAGATTCAACATCTCGTCAGACACCCTAATAAAAAACTTATTTTTTAATCTTTTCTATTTTCTCTCAAACTTTTAGAAGAAACAAACGAAAGCTAACATTCTAATCGCAAAGTTAACTAAATGGTTATCATTGAGTAAAATGGATGTGAGGGGTGTTAATACCTTCCCATCGCATAATCGTCTATCGAATCCGAATTTGGTTGCAAAGTCTATTTTATTTTTCTTTTAAAGGTTTTATCTATATTTTCCCTATCCTTTTGGAATAAATAAAGTCCGGTGGCGACTTTATTATCATCTCGACCGTGCGAGCGCTCCTGATCATTTTTCGTGCCGCGACAGCTGGTGACTTTACTGTGTACCCTGGTTACCGAAAGGGAGTCAAACCTAGTTTAGTTTTTGTGTATTACTTGTTAGATTTGTTTACTCTCTTTATTCATGATTCATCTTAATGTAATGTTATCTTTACGTGTTCATATGCTATTTGGTTTCCTATGGTGATTGGAATTTTTTGGTTAATGGCGTGTTGTGAGGAAGGCTCTATACCCGAGTCCGAGAAAACACTTAAGCATAAGATGGTTGATGTGTAGTGTTTGATCTTCGAGACATAGGACTCGTTTGATTGGCATAAAAACCCCTCTTAGAGTAGATCTTATTGAGAGTATTATTTTTTATCGAGTAGTCATTATTGCGATAATATTTTCAATTAGGGTCAATGACTTTAGGGACATTTTTGTCCAGAACCCCAAAACTGGTTATTATGAGTCGATGGTTGTGTAATATTCACCTACGAGATGTAGTACTCGTTGGGTTGATGCAAAAAACTCACCCGAAATAGACACTCTTGAGGATATTGTTGTCTGACGAGTAGTCGTCCTGGTGATAGTATTCTCGAATTGAACCTTGGAGCCGATGGTTGTGAAGTATTGACCTACAAGACATAAGACTCGTTGGGTCGACACGAAGACCTTACCTAGAATAAATCCTCTTAAGGATATTGTTACCTAACGAGTAATTGTTATGGCAATAATATTTCTAAGAAGGATCTGTGACTTTGAAAGTTCAAATGGGTTGGTTCATGGAAACCCCGCAAGCTTCATTGAGAGGAGATGTCAACCCTGCACCAACATCTGCAGCATAAATGGTTACCTCTCTACATTCATTTGATGCTACCCCAGGTCAGCAACAGTCCCACATGGCGACCTCTCATTTTACGCCGTATGGTCATCTTCCCGGATACCGTCTTCAACCCTTGCTTCCAAAGCCTCCATATTAGTAGCCTTTGTATGTTCCTCCCATAGATCACCGGAGTCAGAATCAGAATCAGAATAGGAGGAACATGATTTGATTTGACCTGAATCTTGTGTTGTATAGTAAGCTCTACCCATAGTTAATTTAGAATTAATTGGTAACTCCTTGGTATATAGATCCCATGCAATCACCATACCCGCCATGGTACAACCCAAATGTAACATGCGAGTACCATAAAGTGGCAATATGACCTGGCTTGGATACTCTCGTGGCGCTGAAAGCTAAAGTATGACAGTTGATCAACAACAAGAGCCTAGTCTTTGAAGAAGACCATCCAAAGGTCAAGTGCAAATATCGTACTGGAATAGTGGGGAACTCTATCAAAGAATGCAAGAGTTTTAAGTTCAAAGTGCAAAGGTTGATTGACGCAAGGTCACCTACTCTCAAGAAAGAAGGCCTAGATACATATGCCTTAATTCCTAAGCCATGTAGTGAGAAAACAAGGGATTCCTAAAGATCTTGTACCACTAGGATGAGGTTAAACACGTCGCTAATGAAATATCATTGTTTCCCTACGAGAATACTGAGGTAGCACCACATAACTACAATGCCACAACCCACACAAGTGGAAGCAAAGAAGAAATGGGTGATAGATTTGAAAGGGATGTGTTATGAAATGAGGTTGAAGAAAAAGAATTCAGAGACCAAAATACCAATTTCGACGAGTATGCTGACTCCAGCTTTTGGGTGGTTAAAAATTGGCAACCAGCAATGCCTAGAGTGCCACACCAACAACCATGGACCATTCCTCATTAAAATTAGCATGCCCAGGTCCAGGGGTATCTAAACACAAGTCATGGATGATTCAAGCCCCAAAATAACTTGGAAAGGAGGAATGCACTCCTTGATCTAATTCTCATGACATGTAGTCAACTTCTGCCGCATCTGATCCAAAGCTCGCTTGTGCTTCACATATCTATCAAGCCGGTTCCACAACCTTTTCCGACTGGGTATGACCCTAATGTAAAATAAGAATACCATGTTCGATCATTGGGGAACTCAACTGAGGAATGCATAGCTTTTAAAGTCAAAGTACGAGATTTGATTGATCACAAATGTGTGGTCTTCAAAGAAGGGTGCATGTTGGTGAACGACAAACCCTCGCCTGAATGAATACGAATACGTTAGGGAGATCCTCCTAAATCTAGTGGACTAGACAAGAAAAAGCATCCTAAAAAATGTTGATCATTTGGCATTTTTTGCATTTGTAATTTCTTTGCATGCTAAGCACTTTGTTTTATTTTAAACTTGTTTATTCTGAATGGTAAGATTAATGAAATGATTATGAATCTTTTGAATTAACCCATTCGTATTCACTATTTCTATGTTTGTTTCATTTATGCAAAAATAAAAAATAAAAATACTTCCCCCATTCACTTTTCTTTAGCAAACTTTTGATCTAGAAAATATTGAAGAATGCTGAAAATGAAATACCCAAAATTGTTGATGATGAAAGGCATTGTTTTAACTCCCAAATACCGAAGAGATAAGGAGTTGATCCCTAGTCAACCCTTTCGAGCCTAGAAATTGGTGTTTCTTTCGGAATTAAAAATCCTTAATCTTAACCAGGGACAAGGTAGTTGCGTTCAGATAGATTGACTATGCATTCAATCTTCAAGAGAATCAATCCATCTATACACTTCCAATAATAGGTTCAACCAAATTCTCTTCTTCGGACACATCATGAAGTGTCAAAGAAGTCGTGAAAACCCAAACACGTTATAATGGTTGTTTCCTTAATAACCTATAACATGACAGTCACAATCTTTCAACAAAACAAAATAAAAAGAGCGAAAAAGGCCGCTAAGTTAAAACTTGAAAAAACGACTTAGGCAAAAATTAGGGCATCCCAGTGGACTGAAAGCTTCAAAGAAGCGGTCCAGGAAAAATTTAGAGATAAAGGAATTTTTTTTGAAAAGAGAGGTCATCAAAATTCTAAAAAAAACAAACAGATTAGGTGACCACCATATCAAGAATCAAATGGTCACCAAAAATTTGGACAAAAACAAAATATTGTGACTACCAAACAAACTAGGTGACTGCCACCACAAGCAAAATTCGTTGGTTCTCAAACCATCGTATCTTCACCTTCAAAATTCTCTTGTAAGCTGAATGTGTGTGTAGAATTAACTAAATGTAAGACTGGGGATCATCAAGGAGAACAAGGTGGGTTAAAATTAAACTTTGAGCCTTATATATTTTGTTTCAAAAACCGTGAACCAAGCTAAGTTACAACCCTTAAAAGGCCTAATTGAAGCAAGGTTTATTTTGATGGCACACTACAACAAGGTGTGTTAACCTGATTCCAAAGATATTTGCTAATCATCTGTATTTTTATCATGCTTTCGCATCAGTTTTCACACTTTGAATGTCTAGATTAACATTATGTTCTAATCATTGACCTATTCACTGTATTTTGCCAAAATGATCTCAATAACAACTTTGATTTCAAAATTTGCATGAGCATTGCATTAGAATTACCATTTTGAAGGAATAATTTTATCTGCAAGCCGACACTTAGCATCAAAGGGGTCTCAATAGTGTGCAGTCAGTTGAGGAACTTGATCATGTGAAAGTAGTCCTCCCAGGGGAAAATCACTTTGAGAATCAGTTAGTCAAGTGCATAGTGAAGACAACCCCCCTGAGAGTCGGTTAATCAAGGGAAAATTTCTTCAAGGCCCATAATAGGGCAAGCCATCTCAAGTACACAGTGAACTAAACCACTCCAAGAGTTGGTTACTCAAAGATAAATGTCTTCAAATCCCATACTGGGGCAAACAACTCCAAGAGTACCCTGAATCCAACCCTCTAAAGTTCAGCCGGGCAAAAGAAAACCACTATAAGATTCGGTAAATCAAGGGAAGACGGCTTCAAGATTAAAAAATACTGGGGAAATTCATCTCGAGGTCATCTTATGGCAAAGTTACCTCAAAACTCCTTTCAAGGAAAAAACTTCAAAGGACCCAACATAATAGGGAAAGATATGCTACATAGGGCCAAGTCTTCTCCATACTTTCAAGTTGCTCAAGCATACCCTACTCTGCATAAGAAACCACTGAGTTATAAACAAGTTTCAGGAAATTATGCTAGCACCACATCCTGCAACCATTTTCTTTTGACAAGAAGCCTTGTTGCAATATGGGCACCTGTTGAAACATTGAAATCATGACATAAATCATTGTCATGCATTAATTAAGTAACTTTGTTCTAGCATCATGCCATGCATATCATTGCATTCATCTGGAATATTCCCATAGCATAGAGCCTTTTAAAGCTAGCGAAAATATACCCGAATGCATCGCACGTTCGAACATACAACAGAGTTGCCATAAGACGTCTGAACCAAAAGATTATGTTGTTTGACTCCAAAAAAGGGATGAAATCTGAACCCAAGAGTAAAACTAGCATTAACCAATATGTGAGTAGCCAGAGCATTCACCACTATATGGTACGACCGTAAACAAAGAGAATTAAGTGTTTGGTTTCACAAGCAGACACAAGATGAAGCTCAAAGAGATAATGTATTTGGCTCAAAGATAACAGTATATCACATGGAGTGAATGAAGGTAGTAGATATTGAATGTAGGTAGTGATTAATGGGCCATGGAGGTGAATGGAGTGATAGAGAAAAGTAACTAAAGTCCAAGAAATGAAGGGTTTGGTAAAAGTGACCCAAATGTATGGTTTGGAACCAAAGGTAAGGGTATATTGGAATCCATGAAGGGAATGAAATTTGTACCATAGAGGGAAATATGCATATTGGCCAAAAAATAAGGAATAAAATGTTTGTGGACAAGACAAACAACTCTTGGTACAAATGTGGATTGCCAATTAAATCGTCCTAAAAAGGTATATATGGAATTCTTAAGAAAATGGTATTTGGTTTCAAAGAAACAGTATGTCACTATGATGAATGGTTTAATGATTGAAGGTAGATGATGGATCATCAAAGGCATGGATGGTGCCCTAAGGTAGAAGGAATAATTAGGAATGTGCTTACCAAGGATTCACATCCTCGTGCCTACGTATTCTCACTATGCAATGAGAAAGTTAGAGCATTCGTAGTTTGTGGAACCATGAGAACAAAGGAAAGAGATTGAAAGTGATGAAAAATATAACTTGAACCAAAAGACAATGGTAGCACGGGAACCCATAAAGGAAAAATGAACTTTGAACCAAACATCTATTGGTTGACAAGGTGGTCTCCGATTAAATCGTCCCAAAAGGATATATATGGGAGTCCACAAGAAAGTGTTGTTAGGTACAAGGAATAGTATATCACTATAGGGAACAACCAATTTGAAACCAAATAAGAATGATATATTGGATCCATGAAGGAATAAACTCTGAACCAAAGAGTATACAAGAGTATTGGTCAGAAAAGAAGGAATAAAGTGTTTGACATCAAGACAAACATCTCTTGGTTCATAAGATGGACTCTAACTAAATCGTCCTAAAAGGGTGTGCATGGAATCCAAGGAAAAATGTTTTTGATCTTAAAAAGATGGTATTTATTAATGAATGAGGAAATAGTAAATAAGATAGCTCTCGGAGAATCTGAATCCTCATGCCTACATATTCTCACCGTATAATGAGAAAGTAAAAGCTTTCGTAGTTCGGCCCACTACGAAAACAAAGAGAGAGGGAGTTTGAAAGTGATGAAAAGTATAACTTGTACTAAAAGGCAATGGTAGCATGGGAAACCATAAAGGTAAATGAACTTTGAACCAAAGAGTAAACAAACGTATTGGCCAAAAAAGAAGGAATAAAGTGTTTGGCTTCATAGCCAAACATCTCTTGGTTCTCAAGGTGGACTCCGACTAAATCGTCCTAAAAGGATATGCATGTGGCCCAAAGGAAAGTGTTGTTCGGTACAAGGAATAGTATATCACTATAGGGAACAACCAATATGAAATCAAAGAAGAATGTTATATTTGATCCATGAAGGAATAAACTCTGAACCAAAGAGTAAACAGGCGTATTTGCCAAAAAAGAAGGAATAAAATGTTTGGTACATAGGCAAACATCTCTTGGTTTATAAGGTGGACTCCGACTAAATCGTCCTAAAAGGATACACATGGAATCCAAGGAAAAAATGTATTTTGATCTCAAAAAGATGTTATTGATTGATGAATGGAGAAATAATAAATAAGGTAACACACGGAGAATCTGAATCCTCGTGCCTACATATTCTCACCGTGCAATGAGAAAGTCAGATCTTTTGTTGTTAAGCCTACGACAGAACAGAGACGGAAAGATTGAATTGATAAGAAGTGATGAAGAGTATAGCTTGCACCAAAAGACAATGGTGGCCTAGGAACCCATAAGGCAAATGAACTCTGAACCAAAGAGTAAACAGGCAAACCAAAAAGTAAGGGGCCTAAGGCATGGTATCACTCTATTGGAATGACCAAAAACAAAGATAATTAAATGTCTAGCCATAATCCAAACAACTCTTGGTTCACAAGGTGGACTCCGATTAAATCATCCTAAAAGGATAAGTATGGAACCCAAATGAGAATGATGTCAGGTACAAGGAACAATATATCACTGTAGAGAGAACAAGCAATTTGAAACCAAAGAATGATATATTGAATCCATGAAGGAATAAACTCTGAACTGAAGAGTAAAGGTAAACCAACAAGTGAGGGGTCTAAGGCGTGGTATCAATGTATTGGAATGACCAAAAATAAAGGAATTAAGTGTTTGGCAATAAGCCAAACATCTATTGGCTCAAAGGTGGACTCCGATTAAATCTTCCTAAAAGGATATGCATGGAATCCAAAGGGATAAGGTTTTTGGTTCCAAAAATCCAGGAAATCAGTGACGACGGATGTTAATGATTGATGAACGAGATATAATAAATAAATTTTCTCGCGAAGAATCTGAATCCTCGTGCCCACGTATTCTCACTGTGCAATGAGAAAGTCAGAGATTTCGTAGTTCAGCCCACTGCGATTGGAACAAAGACAGTAAGAGACTAAGGCAAGAGAAATGATTTATGATAATGCAAGATGAAGAAGACTTGGCGGTTATTTGATATAAACCACACTAAAGTCTATGAGTAAAGGTGAATACGACGAGCAACTGGGTCATTCGTCTCGTACCCAAAGATATTCAGAATGAGTTATTAGAATTCTCCACTCTCATTTATTCTTTACTACTTAAGGCTCGTGCCATGTGATTCTCATCATAACTTTCAAGTTGCTGAAGAAGAATCCTTGCTGCTTCTCATGATGATGAAGACTTTATCAATCATTTGATTCGAATTCCACTAAAGTCTATGAACAAAGGCGAATACCTTGAGCAACTAGGTCATTCATCCCGTACCCAAGGATACCCTAGACAAGGATATGAATTCTCCACTCTCGTCATTATCTGTTACTTAAGGCTCATGTCACACAATTTGAATCTTGACTGACAAGCTCTTAATGAAACACCTTTGATATGCTTTGTATAATCCACTACTTGATTTGTCTGGGATTAGAATTAGTTGGTAATCATGTACATCCTAATCTAAAGGTTAATAAAATGATATTTACAAACCCTAAGCTAAGGGATCATGCAAAGATTATGATCAAATTAATCATCAATCATCAAAAATCACATGAAAAACAAATGATTAAAAGATCAATTAATCTAAATCAAGCAATAAGCTAAGGGAACATGAAATTCTATGACTAACCCCTAAGGTTAAAATAGTCAATCGCATGGGTGATCCATTAAGGAATTAATTCTAAAATTAAAAACTATTTAAAATCAATTATTCTAATTATATCTAATTTCCTAACTAAAATAATTAATCCTAACACAATTAATATCCTAATTCTAATTAAACTCTAAAATCCTAATTAAACTAATCAATTTATCCCTAATTAAAAGTTCTCTAATCCATTAGTCTAATATCTAATTATAACTTAATCAAAATCTAAAATTTCTATTTAAACATTAATTTCTAATTATCAAGATACCCTAATCAAGAGATCTAATTTAGCCTAATCAAAATTGTAACGAACATCCAGACGTGTGGGCCTTATGGGCAAGGCCCGCTGGAATGTGCTTCAGCTCAGGGGATGTAGAAGCAATGTTATGGTGATAATGCAGCAATTCATGCCTAGGCCCAAGCTTAATAAGGCAAATGGATTACATTCAGGATTCAATTCAAACAAGCTTCACCGTGTTCTAAACAACTCTCTCCACCGGGTAACTCTGGTTGTCGCCTCTGTTGCGCCGGAAATCGCCTCTGGCGGCGGAGGAGGTTCAAACACTCCAAATTACACCTTATCTTCTTCATGTCTCTCTGCTCTGCCTAAACCCTAACTTAATTTCTTTTAATTCTACGCTGAACATCCAAATCGAAGCTTACCATGGATGAACCCTAAATTTCAAACCTTGCAATTGAATGCCATGGAATAATGATCTGGAGTCCAAACCACAGGGTTTGGTTCCTTATACAAAGGTTTACATCATAGTATAGAGGAACGACCAGGGAGAATGATGTTCACCAACCTTCAAAGAAGAGACATGCTTTGGTGTTTGTTGAAACCGGCGAAGAAGACACACCTCAAGAAAATACCAGAGAAGGAAGAATATTCAGGTAACTTAATCCAAATTCTTGCGTTGCATTCAATTCCTCTTCTTCTACCTCTTTTGTAGATCGTAGTAGCCAGTGTGTAACTGTCGCTTGCTGTTTGAGAATGCACGAAGAGAAGAGAGGAGAGTAAGGGTGAGATTAGCTCATTGTGAGAGTGAGGGTGAGATGAAATCAGAGTGATGGAGAATCTGAGATGAACTCAGAGTGATGGCGAATCTGAGATGAACTCAGAGTGATAGAAATGATTTCTAAAGTATGAATCTGTAATTATTAACTCTGACAAACGATGATGATTGAGAGAGAGAACCATGGAGAGATGAATGATTCTTGGATTTCTCTGATTTGTGATGAATGCAGACAGATTGAAGAATTCGTCTTCTGCAGTTCCCACGAAGGACGAAAAAAGAGAGAGAACGAGAAATTATGACTTCAGAAAACCAGCACCTCTCGATCTGTGAGTGAAGATGTATTTATAGAATTTTTCGTTCTTCCCATTTCTGTTAGAGATGCAGATCAAATTCATCTGAAATTCAATAGGTCAGTTAGAAATTAACTTTCTGTTAATTCCCATTTCAGTTAGCTTTCAAAACCTTCTTTCTGTGTGATATTTCTTCTTCTCTTTGCATGTGATTGAGAGGGGTGCAGTGAAGAGTGAGTTTCTAAGCTTTGTGATCTCTGAAGTGTCAAACGTATGAAGAATTTGTGTATTCTCTAAGATTCTGTTTGGAGATTTTTATGAACTCCCTAATCTGAAGCATGTATGCATTCTTTTATAAGACTCAAAAATCTGTTATGAAATTTTACTGAAATGAAATCGAAATTCAAATGCAAATTATCCTGTTAGTTACAAATGAAACAGTTTGTCAGAAAATCAAATTACAATGAAATAATTAGTGAAATACATTAGGTAGTTATCTATTTTTTTAAAATGAATTTGGAGTTAATTGTCAGTGAATTTGAGGTTAGTCTGAAAGTGAATTTGAGAGTCATTTGACAGTGAAACTGAAGTTTATTTTGGAGTTATTTGTTTATTCTGAAATATTTTGCATACTGCTTAGCAGGGAATGTAGCTGGTGTTGATTCCTTCATTTGTCAAATATTGATCCTGATATCTGTCATAGCAGGAATGCGATCATAGTGTTAACTTTTTCTTTTTGTGCTTAGTTTTGGATGAAATCACATGGTGAGCTTATCTTGTCCGTGTGGATGTGTGGTTGAATACTAGTGTTTAGGAACTTGGATTAGGAATTAGAACTTAGGTCACATGGTAGTTTATACTTGTGCTTGGATTTATTCATTTGTAATGTATTTACATGGATTATGTACGTGAACCTTTAATGAATAAAAGTTGAATTTTGAATGAAAATGGAAAGTTAAATTGCATTGAAGACATTTGATATGTATGGAAAGTTTGAATGAAATCGCATTAAATGGATTTTGTAATTTCATGGAAAGTGTATGAATATAAATGGGAAGTATTCATGAATGGAAAGCATATATGGATTGGATTATGGAAAAATGTTTGAAAATTGAATTTGAATTGAATGCACCAAAAAAATGGAAAAAAGGGATTAATGGTTAACGAAGTTGAATGCTTGCTAACCAAAATGCAAATTGGACCAAATGTAAATGATCAATGATGCCAAAATCAAACGGAATTTTGAATGGATGGTTGACTTTGGTCAATTTGGTTGACCAAAAAGTCAATAGTTGACCAAAGCCAACACTGGATTTTGAAACTGTAAACAAGACATGGTTTATGACACAATGATTAATGCTCAAGCCATAAAGCATGAATCAATGGAACCAAACCATGAATGGATCTATCATCTTTGACCATCTGCATTACATGAATGAAGTGAAATTAAGACATATGGACCTATGCATTTGCAAATACCAAAAGACTTAAGTCAATGGCCTAGGTAATGTTAAATATGATGCACATATGGATGCTTGAGCTAAGAATTGAATCATTTGATGTCTCAACCATGTAGTCATGTAGATTTGATGATGGATGATGCATGACATGATAGTCAAACTTCTCTCCCCGGTGAATTAGGTTTTCCAATAGCACAAGATGAAAAGTCAAGCTACAAGGAACATTAGGACCACATATTCCCTAATTAGGGTTTCCTGAGGCATACCCTTCAATCAAATTCTTTGAATCGATCAAGATGATTCATAAGTAAATCTCCAATGTATGAGCCCTCAATTAGGGTTTAGGTAGTCAATACAAGGCCCAAAGCGTATCCACAAGGTGCCATAACCATATCATCAAGAATTAGGGTTTGAATCCCTTGAGGAGTGCCATGATAAAGTATTCTTGAATCCACATATCAAAGATAAGGAAAATTAGGGTTTCACTTCCCGTATGATTAGATGAAGTGCCAAGTCATCATTTTAGATTCGATCCACACACAAACCCTAGCTTTGCAAGTCGTAGAGATTTGAATCTATAGTGATCAACTATCAAGTATCAATGAATGAATGATGCACATAAATGAAACATGAATATGTGCAGATGGATCTCAAGTCAAAGATTGAGTGGAAAAATGAAAAAGGTAGGGCAAATTTTGGGGTTTGACAGTTGCCCCTATTTAATATTCTTAAACCTGAATGTGCAAATTGCGAGAGCTTTTCAGGTATTCGAGGTAGAAGAGGATTAAATACCAAAGTATCCGAAAATTTTCCCGTTGAGAATGAATGTAATGCAACAGGAGTTTTGTGATTTGCCAAGCAAAGATTGGGCTTTGGGCGTGCCAATAAGAACTGGACTTTTGACATGCCAATTAAGAATTATACTTTTGGCTTTTCTTGTTTACAAGGATTCATGCTAGGTTATATGAATGATATGCATGAGCAAAAGGACATGATTTATGCAAGATAATGATTTGCATAATGGTTACACCAGATGCTCATATGGAGGGTGATGGGAATTTTGGGCTAGGATAAGGGTCATACAAACGCGATTCTTTGACACATACTTCAATGGTTGTCGCACCTCTGAACTTGATCTGAAACACGGAGAGAGCTTGTACCTTCGTAGTTAACCTCTACCTCAGTATGTTAGGTATCTGCATGAATTGCCCCAGTTACAAGCTAAGAAGCAGTCTTATCATTTGAAGATCTCAAACTGGCTGGCCCCAGCGTCTTGAAACTGTATCCTCTTGATTAACCATTTTTGTGAGTGATTGACTTCTCGTGCTCTTGGGGGTGGCGTGCCCCAATATGATCCTTGAAGAAACTTTTCCCCTGTCTGGATGATTTAGAGAAATTTGTTGAATCTCGATGTGATTGCCCCATATTGACTGTATTATGAAGAGATATGTGCTTTGGGATATCAGAAGAAATGTTCAACCTTCCCATCATGTAAACTTTCTTGACGTCAAGTGCCTGTTCACAAGTTAGAATGCTCATTTTGAAAATGATAATTGTAATGTCATGCTCATGCAAGTTTTGAAACTCACGTATGTTCACTAAGATTATGACATATAGTGAATGAATCACCAATTAGAATGCCATATCAGTATTAATGCAAATGACAAGCAAATCTTTGGGAGTCAGCGTTGATGCGATCTTACCATAATATGCTTTCGAAATAAACCATACTTCAATTAGGTCTTTTGAGGGTTGTAATGTAGTCTGGTTCACGATTTCAGAAAGAAAGGATATAGGGCTCAAGACCTATTCTAACCCACCCGTTCTCCGTGATGTTCTCTAGTCCTATGTTCAATTAGCTTGAAACAAGCATCCATCTTTCATAAAAGGATTTTGAAATTATGGTTATGAAACCCAATGAAAATTTAGAGCGACAATCACTCACCTTCTATTTTTGTTTGCAACCACATATTTGCTCTTGCTGAGGATTTTTTTTCATTGATCCTCTTTTTGTCTTTTGTTTTGCGTTCCCTTATTTTGCATGGACTTGTCGTTTGGGTTTGCAGTCCACCGGGATGCCCTAACTTTTGCCTAAGTCAATCTTGTTTTCAAGCTTTTGACTTAGCGAGCTTTTGATTTTCCTTTGATTTTTTTCACTCCTATTCATTTTTTTGTGTGTTTAGAGCAAATCATGTGACAATTGCTTGCTTGATTTGTTGCAAGGATCCTGACTGTCTCACTCCTTTTGTAGATAAGGGATAACCATTGTGAATTTGTGATTCCATCCTCTTGTGAGAGATACAATATGATTGATCACTCGATGGGATATTCTCCTTCTGAATTTTGAACGCAAGGTCAAACTAACTGAACACTACCCCGTCCCCGGTTAAAATAGAGGGTTTTATATGTGTCACGATGAGAATCAGTGACCAAGCTATTTGATTAGCTTGACTCGCAAAACATTGATATCACCACTGATTTTTTTTACAAGGGAAGGGGGAAAAGATTCAAAATAAACCCAAAAATAAACATGCATAGCAAATAGTAAAACTAGAAGCAAGGCAAGTAGACATCAAAGGTACGAGGGTCGATTATGCAAAGGGAAAATATTAACACCCTAAACATATGTAGTACTCTACAGGAACCTTTTGAGTTCATCTATGTTTTAGTTTAAAAATTCTTTGCATTTTTGAATGGGAAAATAAAAAGGGTAAAAAATGTTTTGGAAAGTGTTACTTGACTAAAGGTAAGTCAAAGTTTGAGTTTGACATGCTTCATGTGTACTAAAGCATTTGAAAGTGTAATTGAAAACTCCATTGACTAAAAGTAAGTCAAGGTGTGTGTTTGAAATGCCTCATGTGTATCAAAGCATTTTTAAAAATGTAATTGAAAGTCCATTGACTAAAAGTAAGTCAAGGTTTGTGTGGGTGTTTTAGCTTGAAAAAGGGTAGAGTTTGGTTAAGGGTAAATGCATGAATGGACAAACAAATTCAACAAACAAACAAATATCACATGACTAGGAAGTAAACATAAGATCCTTTCCCTTGGATTTATATACATAAATATACATAAATTGGTAAGACATGAAGAAGCTACTTACTTGTTTTTGAGGCATAATGAACATAAACAAGACACGACAAAGGGTTACATAACACCACAAGAGATAACACATGAGCAAGTATGAGATACATGTTCAACATTATGGAAGTTTATCAAGGAAATACTTGAATGAAATGATAAACAATTACATGACATGAATATAACATCACAAATTGAGATAGAATACAAGTGGAGTATTACAAGACATGATTAAACAAGTGTATATTCAAGGTGACTTATGAGTAAAGTACAAAGCAAAACCCTAAATGGGGAGGCATCATTGTGAAGCAAAGACATGTGGGAGACAAGTTAAGTCCTAAGTCCTACCAAGGTATAAACATGTTTACATTTAGGCAACTATGAATGCTTGAATAATCAAGATATAAACAAACAAACCATAGATTAATTCAAAGACATGAAGAGGAACAAACTCAAGTGGAAGTTTTAGTCATGCATGAAGGTGTTCTTGCAAATTTCTTAACCAAAACCCTAATCTCAAGATTGTTTAATCAACATACTTTTCAAGTTTAAGTCATTTTAATCATGGTATGGAAGTCAACAAGTCAAGACACATGTTATAAACAGAGAACAAGGCCTAAACACAACACAACAAAATTATACAAACATTTAAGGTCCATTAGGTTAAGGAAAACATCAAAAGAAAGTCATTTGAAATGCATAAAACACTTAAAAAGGACCAATTTTCAACCTACTAAAAATACATGGAATAAATATTATTTTTGGTATTTTTTTGTGGAATCATAAAATGGGGAGGAGAAATAAGAAGTATGAAAAATAATGGCTTAAAAAGATTAAAAATACTCATAGAAATAAACATTTGAAGTTGCGAAAAAGATAAGAAAAATAAATTTGGTAAAAGAAAAATAATAAAAGGTCTGGGGCGAGGGGGATTCAAACCCCATACCTGAGGCTCACAAGCACACTCCAAACACATGCTTCATCCACTACGGTGTAATGCCCAAGTAATGGACTAACTGGTTGTGCAAATCTATATACCAAATTAACATTTAAAAATTAAAAATGGTGTCACCTATTTCCTTCTTCCTCATTCACGATTTTTCTTTTTTTTTTTCATTTTTTCTTCCAAACTTCCAACACTTATAACTCCTTCATTTTTCAATGAAAATCAAAGTTGTAAAAACCAAACTTGCTCATTTTTTCACAAGGAACACAATGGTATAATTTTAATAAGCTGAAACTAAAATAATAATGCACACAAAGCTCAAAACCAGTCATAAACCATAACTATTCAACTATCAACAACTTCCAACACAAGCATGATAAAGTGCAAACAGTTGAAGGAACACGATCAATATATTAATGTCTATATTTTCACTTTAGAAATCTAGCAGTAATGATGTATGTATGATGAGTTTCAAAGTGCAAGAATCCTTACCTATTGAAGGAAGGTACAATGCCTCTTTTCAAACTTCCAGAAGCAAGATAATGATCCCCTTAGCTTTGTTGAACCTCAAGGAGAGCGTTTGAATGTTTGGTTTGTTGTGCAACTGCTCCAAAGTTTTTGTCTGAATATTCTCGCAAGTGACGATAATGAGGTTTGAAAAGTGATGATATTGATGTTACAAAACATGTTAAAGTGTTTATACAACTTCTAATGGATGTTTAGAAGATGTCTGAATGGTTAGTTGAGTGAAATTTCAACAGAAATGGAACTTGGGATTTTGAGGTAGAGAGAATTTGCTACAAAGGTGTTATTATGCAAGTTCTGGTGTGTGATGATTTGAGGCTTGGCTCTCTATTTATATAGACTCCACATGGTCTAAGTAACTTGTTGAAATCAAGTTTGGTTCATATGGAATAGTAGTTTGATCATTTGGCATAAAAGACAAAAATTGATCATGATGAAATGTGGGGTGAAAAGAGGAGATAAGTCATGCTTTTCTGACTTCTAGAGGTTTCTTTTATCCTCTAAAGATTTCTTATGATCTATAGAAAACAATTTGGAAGCTCCAAGGAAGAGTTGTTGGAAGTTTCCCTTTATGAAAATGGAATGGAGCTTTATGCAAACCTTTCCAAATATGGTATCAAATTTTGGTTAATGGCTCAATTCATTGTGTAATAAAAGTAAGGACTTCTATAACTTTCTGATTAAAGTGTGATTGAGAAGCAAATTAGTATGCAAATAAAGATTATGTAGCATTGGCATGGATTTGCACAAGGACTTGCTATGAAGAATGACCTAAATTTTAGTTTTGGAAGGCTATGCTCATCTTTTCGAAACTCAAAGCTCAAGTGTATTAAATTTGTTATCTTGTAATTTTTAGAAAGCTAGAAACATCCTCTACAACTTTCATGTTTTAAGTTTTCCTTGAATAAGTTTGGATCTTGGTGAAAAATATTGCATAAAGTTAGTCATTTGACTAGGTCAGCATACTGAAAAATTTCACCAAGTGTTTGATCACTTTAAAAGCAAAAAAACCCTCTACTTCATGGCCCCATATCTCCTTATCCATGCCTTTTTAGGGGTTTCATCTCCTAGGAAAAAGTTTAAGTATAAATCAATACATTTAATTTGATCATTGGAGCAAAGAAATTGGTGGCTTGGATCACAAGTTACTGCCTTTGAAAGTTGGTACTTGGACATGATTTTTAGGGACTTTTAGTGAAAATTCCAAATTCTCCATCTTTGCCCCTTTTGCAAGTAATCTTGGTTTTCTTGATTAAACTTGATCAAATGGATTCATTGATCATATTCTCATGATCCTTGACTTGAAAAGTATATAGTTGACCAAAAAACTTAAAAGTCAAACTTTGACTTTAGGCATTTGTTGACTTTTCATCAGTTGTGTTCATAACTTTCATCTGCTCATGAACCTAACTTCTTGAGCCATTTGAATTATATGAGTGGGTTATGAGGACACATTTGAGTACCTTGGATCATACCTCAAGCCATAGGATCATGCTTTGGTCAAAGAGTCAACATTAAGCTGACTTTGACAAAAAAAACTAATTTGGAGTGCCAGATGAATTATGGCTTGATCAACTTGAATTGAGGTGAGTACAAACTTTGATTGTTGATGAAGGGATAATCTTGATCACCTTGAGATATTTATGATCACACTAAGCCTTGATTGATCCATCCCTTGAACTTCTTGATGCCAAAACCCTAACTTGCAAACAAAGCAAAGCAAGACTTATATTTTTTTGTATTTTTGTGGGGTTATAAAAGCATAAGGATATACACAAAAGTATTTGATGAACTTAACGTTATGCAAATGATACAAATCGGAAGGGATATTAGGGGTGAAATTTAGGGTATTACAGCTTTCCCTATTTAAGTTTCCTCCATCCGGAGATATGAAGGTTGAAATCTTCGTCTCGACGAGATTGGAGAGACTTAAATATTAAAATGCATAATTTTTTACCCTAAGATACCATAATGATGCTTATGATATGATGTGAATACAAGACTCTGAATTCTGTGGGTAATGATGCCACATGAGACACACTAGAAACCAAGTAGAGAGAAGAGGGACTAACACCGGGGAATAACACCATGCCACGAATGGGTTTCAATTTCTTCTTTAATCAAGTCTTCCATTTGAAAAAGGTAAATAAACTTCAACAAACGATTCGGGTTGTATGCCACGAACGGGTCTCAATTTCTTCTTTAATCAAGACTTCCTCTTGAAAAGGGAAAATGAACTCTAACAAACTTCTTTGACGAGAATTTTTCGGAGAGATAAGCATATGTTGATAACCTCAATGGGGAAATGCGTAATTATCTTCCACAAACTTCAATGATAGAATTTTCCGGAGAGATGACCATTTAATGAAAGACCATACTAGTGTTAGACAAACTTCTTGAAAAAGAGAATGCCATTTGTCATCCAAAATGAAACAAGCTTCTCAAATAAAGAGGACCCCCACTTGTTGCAGAGTAATAAACTTCAAAATAAAATTCTCTGACGGGAATTTTTCGGAGAGATAACCATTTGATGGAAGAATAAGGAAGTTGATATGTGTGCTAACTTCACTGGGAAGAGACACACTTCTCGGAAAAGAAACTGCCATTTGTCATTCGAAACAAAATTCGGGAACAAAACAAGCTTCTCAAATAAAGAGACTGCCACTTGTTGTTAGGTATGGGTTTCAAAGGGAGTGTTACAAGAACACTGCCGAGGAACCAAATTCGTCTTTGATGGGGAACCATAAACAAGTTTTTCACGGGGGATCAAAGTATTTGGAGGTACAAAATAAATGTACCATCAATCTAGGTTTTTACAGCCTAGAGAGATTCAATATCAGACCTGTCAAAGATCAGGTTTAATCCAGGAATAAGCTGGAGAGGGATAGTCAAACAAGACTCTTCTTAGTGAGGAATGATCTCAAACTTGGGATTCATCCTATCCAAGTATAGAAAGGAGAGCTAAAGCAAAATCTTCCACGAGGAATAAACTCAGTGGGGATTTAGAAAAGGTATACACTTTCTACTTAAGGTCGATGACTCTACTGAATAGACGAAATATATATCACTTAGGGGATAAACGCAACCAAGTTAAGTAAAGCAACACATGGGATACAATATGAATATGAATTATGAATTATGAATTTAATTACGCATGATGTATATGCATATGTGAATGCATGTTATGTTTATGCTGACAAAACATGCAATAGTAGCTGAACTGGAGATGAAATAAACATCTCAGTACAAATGAACACTCGACTAATCTCAACAGGATAGAAACCTCACTTGAGATAAAACAAGAAGTCATCAATGGAGTAAAGTTTGCCTTTAAGCCCAATATTCTCTAGGGATACTAACATAATGGTGCCAAATGGAGGGAAGGTCTCCTAAAGAAGCAAGAATTATCCACTGCTGCAATTCCATTGGGGAATAAAGACATTATTTTAAGAAAGCACTGAGCTCCGTACATCAGGATCCAACCTTTACGCGATTACTGTTGACATTCCTTATTGTGTTCATAAATTAAAATAAACACACACACACACTTCTTAAAAGCAAGAACAAAATATTTTAAACTTTTTGTTTCAAGAATTTCTCATCAAAAGTAAAAAAAAAAGTCATTTTGCAAGAAGAAAGTAAAATAAAAGTTGCAAACAAATGGATAAAGTCTCGAATTTTATTAAAGGAATGATAGTCCGCAAATGGTGGGACTCCATAGATCATTTACAAAGATGAAAAATGGTAAATATAATAAAATTCTACATTAAAATACAATGGCCACTATTCTTCCTATCAACTTTGAAATCCATTGTGTTCGAGCTTCTGGAGAGAGTATTTTGATTGAGAAAACCTTGATGGGCGACGTTGCTTTAAGTTGTCAAGTCTGGTCTGATGCAGTTACTTGCCATAATCCCTAACTTTTTCCTAGATTTCCCTTTGCGGGTGTCAATCTACCGGATAACCATTTTCTGTTTACGTCTCTAACTTTTTCCTGGACCTCCCTTTTAGGTTTTCGTCCACCGAGATGCTTTTTTTTTGCCTAAGCTGCCCTTTCGGGTTTTCAACTTAGCAAGCTGTTCTTTTATTTTTTTAGGCGAAGTATTTACTAACTGCATCATCATTCATAGGACGAATGAGCTCCTCACCATCCATGATCGTAAGGATTAAAGCACCGCCAGAGAAGGCTCTCTTAACAACATATGGTCCTTCATAATTAGGAGTCCACTATCCCCTAGAATCCGTAATGAAAAACAATATCTTCTTGAGTACGAGGTCGCCTTCTCTGAACACACGACGTCGAACCTTCTTATCAAAAGTTTTCTTCATCCTTTGTTGATACAATTTACCATGGCATAAAGTCGTCATCCTCTTTTCTTCAATTAAATTCAACTGGTCAAATCTACTCTGACATCATTCAGCCTTAGACAATTTTGCTTCCATCAAGGCTCTCATTGACGGGATCTCAACCTCCACGGGGAGCACTTCTTCCATGCCATATAAAAGAGAGAAAAGGGTTTCCCCAGTTGAAGTGCGAACAGATGTACGATACCCATGTGGAACAAAAAGGAGCATCTCATGCCAGTCCTTGTAAGTCACAACCATTTTCGGGATGATCTTCTTTATATTCTTATTCGCAGCTTCAACGATCTCATTTATCTTGGATCTGTAAGGATATGAGGTATGGTGTTCAATCTTGAATTCTACACACATTTATTTCATCATCTTGTTATTCAAGTTTGATCCATTATCAGTAATGATCTTACTTGGAATACCATAATGGCAGATTAGCTGATTCTTGATAAATCGGACCACCACTTGCTTGGATACATTGGCATACAGTGTAACTTCGACCCACTTGGTAAAGTAATCGATGGCCACTAGAATGAAATGATGTTCGTTTGAAGCTTTAGGTTCTATCATACTAATCATGTAAATTCCCCACATAGAGAAAGGCCAAGGAGAGGAGATAATGTTGAGAAGAGTTGGAGGCACATGAATCTTATCCGCATAAACCTAACATTTATTGAACTTCTTCACATATCTGTAGCTGTCAGATTCCATTGTTATCCAATAGTAACCTTCTCTTAACATACTTTTATCCATTGCATGTTAATTGGCATGGGTACCAAAGGATCTTTCATAAGTTTCCGTCATCGGCATGTCTGCTTCGTGTCTATCCACGCATCTGAGCAAGACCATGTCAAAGTTTCTCTTGTAAAACACATCTTCATTCAGAAAGAAGGTACCAACCAACCTTCTAAGAGTCTTCTTATCTTTGTTTGATGCCCCAAGTGGGTACTCTTGCCTTTGAATAAAGCATTTAATATCATGATACCATGGTTTGTCATCAATGACCTCTTTTGTAGCAAACATATGAGCAGGTATGTCAAAGTGCATAACATTTATTGTGGGCACATCATTCCACCGGTTCACAATAATCATGGAGGATAAAGTTTCCAGGGCATTTGCTATCTGATTCTCCTCATGAGGTATATGATGAAATTCAATTTGGTTGAATAAAGTTGACAACCTCCTTGCATAATCTTTGTAAGGAATCAAACCAGGATGACGGGTTTCCCATTCTCCTTTGATCTGATTAATCACCAAAGCTGAATCTCCATATACATCTAGAATTTTGATTCTCAAGTCGATAGCCTCTTCAAGACCCATAATGAACGCTTCATACTCTGCTACGCTGTTCGTACAAGTGAATGTCAATCTTGCGGTAAATGAAATATGAGAACCTTGAGGAGCGACAATGACTGCCCCAATTCCATTTCTATAAGCATTAGTAGCTTCATCAAATATCAAGCCCTAATGGGATTCTAGATCTGGCCCTTCACTTGGCAACGGTTCATCACAACTTTTGCTTTTAAGTACATTACATCCTCATCAAGGAAGTCAAATTGAATGGATTGATAGTTGTCAATTGGCTGGTGATCTAAATGGTCAGGAGAGATACTTCCTTTTATTGCCTTCTGGGTATGGTACTCAATATTGTATTCTAACAACAACATCTGCCAACGAGCAATTCTTCTAATTAAAGCAGGCTTTTCAAAGATGTACTTGATTGGATCCATTTTGGAGATTAACCAAGTAGTATGATTGAACATATATTGGCGGGCAGCCCAAGCTAAAGCACAACAAGTCTTTTCGAGCATAGAGTATCGAGACTCACAATTTGTGAATTTCTTACTCAAATAGTAAATGGCATGCTCCTTTATTCTAGTTTCATCTTGTTGACCGAGCATACAACCCATGGAATATTCTAATATGGTCAAATACATAATCAAGGGTCTTCCTTCCACTGGATTAATCAGAATAGGAGGCTCCAACAGGTACTCCTTGATACTATTAAAATCTTTCTGGCAGTCTTCAGTCCACACACAACCTTGATCTTTATGAAGAAGCTTGAAAATTGGCCCACAAGTAGCAGTCGTGTGAGATATAAATCGGGAGATGTAATTCAAACGTCCGAGGAATCCTCTGACTTGTTTCTCTGTTTTAGGTGCATGCATTTCTTGAATGGCTATGACTTTATTAGGGTCCACCTCAATACCTTGTTGACTGGTGATGAAGCCTATGAGCTTTCTTGAACGGACACCGAAAGTACATTTGTTGGGATTTAGACGGAGTTTGTACTTCTTCAGACGTTGAAATAGCTTTAATAAATACTTAACATGCTCTTCTTCATTCTTGGACTTAGCAACCATGTCGTCCATATATACCTTAATTTCCTTGTGCATCATGTCATGAAAGAGCGTTGACATGGCTTGTTGATTGGTTGCACCAACATTCTTCAAACCGAAAGGCATCACTTTGTAGCAGAATGTTCCCCAAGGTGTAATAAATGATGTTTTCTCCCTATCTTCGGGCGTCATTCTGATCTGATTGTAGCAAGAGAATTCATCCATGAAAGAAAAGACCTTTTATTTGGCAGTGTTGTCGACCAACATATCAATATGAGGCAAAGGGAAATCATCCTTTGGACTGGCCTTGTTCAAATCTCTGTAGTCGACACACATTCGAACTTGACCATCTTTCTTTGGAACGAGCACTATGTTGGCCAACCATTGAGGATACTCGGATGTAACAAGAAAACCGACATCAATCTGCTTCTGAACCTTTTCTTTGATCTTAAGAGCCATTTATGGGCGTGTTCTTCTTAATTTCTATTTGACTAGTGGACATTTTGATTTCAACGACAAATGATGCTCCACAATATCATTATCAAGACTTGGCATGTCCTGATAAGACCAAGCAAACACATTTGTCTATTCTCTGAGAAGATCTATCATTCTCTCCTTGACATCTGGGACAAGTGATGCCCCAATCTTGACCTCCTTTCTATCTTCTTTGGAACCCAAGTTAATCACTTTTATTGGCTCTTTGTGAGGCTGAATGGCCTTTTCTTCTTGCTCAAGAATCCAGGATATCTCATATGGAATCTCTTCATCACTTTCTTCTTCTACCTCAAATACGGGGAAATCAAAGTTGGGAAAGGGCATATGATCATTGCTTTCAGTGGGTGTGACATTTATTAATCTGTACACATGATTTATGCTTGTTTTTTTAGGATAAAATAAAAAATGGAATTTGCATGCAGATATTGAAACTGATTTTTTGTTTTGTTTTATTTTAGGTTATCATTTTTTAAAAGTAAAAAAATAAAATAAAATGGAAGACAAAATAAACATTTTTATTAATGATAATGGGAACTTGAAACAAAGCCCAACAAAATACTCTTTCGTCTTGGGCAAAAAGAAAGGATTTTTTTTGAAATAACAACAAAATATTAATTAGAAACATGAACAATTGTAGGAACATCAACAACTATCCAATTTTGGCAGACCATCTCGTGCGTCACGAAGCTTTGTGCATATCTCCGAGATTCTCTTCAATGACAACATTTGTTTCAGGTTGAATAGGGTTGACGAATCCTTCACTTCGGAAAGTCTCTTGAATAGGACGGAGAACCGTGTATTGTTGAACAACCTTTGAAGATGTAGGTGAGAAGCCAAGGCCTTCACGAAATTTGTTTTTAGGGAGACTTACAACTTGTCCCTATCCACCTGCTGAACCATCATTGACTAACTGTCGTGAATCGTTAAAGGAACGAATGGAAGCTCCATTCTCTTGTACATTCTTGTTAGTAATAGATAGAGTCTGAAATTGGGTTCCAACCTCATCCTCGGCATCGACAAAATAAAATGATGATAAGTGACTCACCACTAAAGCTTCTTCTCTACACAATGTGACCAACTTCCCTTCCTTACAAACTGGATCCTCTGGTGAAGAGTTGGAAGGACATCCATTGCCTTATGGATCTACGGGAGACCCAACAAACAACTGTAAGAAGCATGGATGTCCATCACTTAAAAGGTGACTTGAAAGGTACGTGGGCCAATCAGGTGAGAAAACTCCTCCAAGGTAGGCACAAGCTGATAATCTGGAAAGGTAAAGCACTAGTACAATGGATCATAGAACTGAACCAATGTATCAAGAACCCCTTCCCCCATGTTGGTCTTCAAAATAGGCAGAAGTTTCCCATATTTTCCTTTGAAGTCTTCAAAATTAACCACCAGAGATCCTAACTTTCTCAAATTCTCCAATTTTGGACTCTTGAAAGTGTACTTTTGAGTTCTTCTTTTTCCAAAATCCATAGTGAAAAATACCTATGATATTTGCAACAAATGCTTCTAAGTTCCTTGAAGACTTTAATTAATATGATGTTAATGAATACATGAATGTATGAATGCACAAATACGTCAAGATCAACAAACATATGCAAGATGTCAAATACATGGGGTTTATAGGTTCGACTTCACGAGCATGAGGTCATGGGTCTAACTATCCCAACAAGGTAAGTGATAAGGGTTAATCATCAAGACAGGCACCAAGGTTATAAGAAAGTTCCCAGAATCATAATCCCATCTTTCAGATCTTACCGGTTTGGACAACTACTTGTCAACCAATAATATTCTCAAGAGAAACTCATCTGAGTGTAGTATCATGTATCAACTAATTCAGGTTTACACCTTCATAGTCACCACACTACGTCCTAACAAGGCTTAGTAGGGTAAAGGGACACTAAAGTCATCAGCTTCTCGGGATCCCAAGTCAAAGTTAGCAAATGTCTTCATGATTGCTTGTTCAACAAATACTATCCCCAAAGGGGCCTCCACTGATTGGGGGATTCTCAAGTTAGCTTATTCTTGATTACTCCACCCAAGCCAACTTGACTATACCACACTCATATCTCAATATGCACTTAAGTCAGGGTTAGGACTTATCTTAACACAAAGATCACCCAAGCAAATATAAACAAACAAATAATAAAACATAGGTAAAAACAAAATAGGTGTAACCCTTTTGGGGAGTAGTCCTCAGTGAAGTCGTCATTTCTGTTGCGGTGAGAATTGGAGACCAAGCTATTGGAGTAACTTGACTCGCAAAACATTGATATCACCACCGAACTTTTATTTTTCCAAGGGAAGGGGAATATATTCAAAATAAACATGCATATAAAATAGTAAAACTAGAAGCAAAGCAAGTAGAGATCAAAGGTACGGGGGTCGATTATGCAAAGGGAAGGTATTAACACCCTAAGCATATGTAGTACTCTATAGTAACCTTTTGAATTTATCTATGTTTTGGTTTAAAAGTTGTTTTCATTTTTGAATGGGGCAATAAAAAGGGCAAAAAAGTTTTGGAAAGTGTCACTTGACTAAAGGTAAGTCAAAGTTTGAGTTTGAGATGCTTCATGTGTACTAAAGCATTTGAAAGTGTAATTGAAAACTCCATTGACTAAAAGTAAGTCAAGGTGTGTGTTTGAAATGCCTCATGTGTATTAAAGCATTTTTAAAAATGTAATTTAAAGTCCATTGACTAAAATTAAGTCAAGGTTTGTGTGGGTGTTTTAGCTTGAAAAAAGGGTAGAGTTTGGTTAAGGGTAAATGCATGAATGGACAAACAAATTCAACAAACAAACAAATATCACATGACTAGGAAGTAAACATAAGATCCTTTCCCTTGGATTTATATGCATAAATATACATAAATTGGTAAGACATGAAGAAGCTACTTACTTGTTTTTGAGGCATAATGAACATAAACAAGACACGACAAAGGGTTACATAACACCACAAGAGATAGCACATGAGCAAGTATGAGATACATGTTCAACATTATGGAAGTTTATCAAGGAAATACTTGAATGAAATGATAAACAATTGCATGACATGAATATAACATCACAAATTGAGATAGAATACAAGTGGAGTATCACAATACATGACTAAACAAGTGTATGTTCAAGGTGACTTGTGAGTAAAGTACAAAGCAAAATCCTAAATGGGGAGGCATCATTGTGAAGCTAAGACACGTGGGAGACAAGTTGAGTCCTAAGTTCTACCAAGGTATAAACATGTTTACATTTAGGTAACTATGAATGCTTGAATAATCAAGATATAAACAAACAAACCATAGATTAATTCAAAGACATGAAGAGGAACAAACTCAAGTGGAAGTTTTAGTCATGCATGAAGGTGTTCTTGCAAAGTTCTTAACCAAAACCCTAATGTCAAGATTATTTAATCAACATACTTTTCAATTTTAAGTCATTTTAATCATGATATGAAAGGTAACAAGTTAAGACAACATGTTATAAACAGAGAACAAGGCCTAAACATAACACAACATAGTTATACAAACATTTAAGGTCCATTAGGTTAAGGAAAACATCAAAAGAAAGTCATTTGAAATGCATAAAACACTTAAAAAGGATCAATTTTCAACCTACTAAAAATACATGGAATAAATATTATTTTTGGCATTTGTTTTGTGGAATCATAAAATAAGGAGGACAAATAAGAAGTGTGAAAAAGAATGACTCAAAAAGATTAAATGTACTCATAGAAACAAACATTTGAAGTTGTGAAAAAGATAAGAAAAATAAATTTGGTAAAAGAAAAATATTAAAAGGTTTGGGGCAAGGGGGATTCAAACCCTAGACCTAAGGCTCACAAACACACTCCAAACACATGCTTCATCCACTACGGTGCAATGCCCAAGTCATGGACTAATTGGAAGCGAAAAAATATATATCAAATTAACATTTAAAAATTAAAAATAGTGTCACCTTCTTCCTCATTCACGATTTTTCTTTTTTTTTTAATCTTTTTTTCTTCAAAACTGCCAACACTCATAACTCCCTTATTTTTTCATGAAAGTCAATGTTGTAAAAACTAAACTTGCTCAGTTTTTCACAAGGAACACAATGGTATAATTTTCATAAGCTGAAACTCAAAGAATAATGCACACAAAGCTCAAGACCAGTCATAAACCATAACTATTCAACTATCAACAACTTCCAACACAAGCATGATAAATTGCAAATAGTTGAAGGAACATAATCAATACATTAATGCCTACATTTTCACTTTAGAAATCGAGTTGTAGTGATGCATGTATGATGAGGTTCAAAGTGCAATAATCGTTACCTATTGGAGCAAGGTCCAATTCCTCTTCTCAAACTTCCAGAAGCAAGATAATGATCACATTAGCTTTGTTGAACCTTAAGGAGTGCGTTTGAGTGCTTGGTTTATTCTGCAACTGCTCCAAAGTTTATGTTTGAATCTTCTCACAAGTGATGATAATGAGGTTTGGAAAGTGATGATCTTGATGTTACAGAAGTGGTTTAAGTGTTTAGACAACTACTAATGGATGTTTAGAAGATGTTTGGATGGTTAGTTGAGTGAAATTTCAACAGAAATGGAACTTGGGATTTTGAGGTAGAGAGAATTTGCTACAAAGGTGTTATTATGCAAGTTCTGGTGTGTGATGATTTGAGGGTTGGCTCTCTATTTATATAGACTCCACATGGTGTAAGTAACTTGCAAAAATCAAGTTTGGTTCATATGTAATGGTAGTTTGATCATTTGGTTTCATTTTGCACAAAAGACAAAAATTGGTCATGATGAAAAGTGGAGTGAAAATAGGAGATTAATCATGCTCTTCTGACTTATAAAGGTTGATTCTATCCTCTAAAGATTGCTTGTGATCTGTAGAAAAAAA
This sequence comes from Lathyrus oleraceus, assembly GCF_024323335.1. Lineage (NCBI taxonomy): Eukaryota > Viridiplantae > Streptophyta > Magnoliopsida > Fabales > Fabaceae > Lathyrus > Lathyrus oleraceus. The sequence continues at coordinate 236,081,092 of NC_066585.1, forward strand.
TTTGGAAGCTCCAATAAAGAGTTATTGGAAAAGTTGCCCTTTATGAAAATAGATATGGAGCTTTATGCAAATCTTTCCAAATATGGCATCAAATTTTGGTTAATTGCTCAATTCATTGTGTAATACACCAAGGACTTGTGTAACTTTCTGATTAGAGTGTGATTGAGAATAAATGTAACCTTCAAAGAAAGATTATGCAACATTGGCTTGGATTTTCACAAGGACTTGCTATGAAGAATGACCTAAATTTCAGTTTTGGAAGACTATGTTCATCTCTACGAAACTCAAAGCTCAAGTGTGATGAATTTCTGATCTTGGACTTTTTAGAAATCTGGATACATCCTCTACAACTTTCATGTTTTAATATTTCCTTGAATAAATTGGTATCTTGGTGAAAAATTGTCATAAAGTTTGTTATTTGACTAGGTCAGCATGTTGAAAATTTCACCAAGTGTTTTATCACTTTAAAAGTAAATAAATCCTCCACTTCATGGCCCCATATCTCCTCATCCGTGCATTTTTAGGGGTTTCATAACCTAGGACAAAGTTTAAGTATGAAGCAAGACCTTTAATTTGATTACTGAAGCAAAGAAAATGGTGGCTTGGATCACAAGTTACATGCCTTGCAAAGTAGGGTACTTGGACATGATTTTTAGGGACAGTGAAAATTCCAAATTCTCCACCTTTGCCCCTTTTGCAGGTAATCTTGATTTTATTGATGATCAAATGACTTCATTGATCATATTTTCATGATCCTTGACTTGAAAAGTTCATAGTTGACCAAAAATCTTAAAAGTGAAACTTTGACTTTAGGCATCTGTTGACTTTTCATTAGTTGTGTTCAAAACTTTTATCTGCTCATGAACCTAACTTCTTGAGCCACTTGACTTATATGAGTGGGTTATGAGGATACATTTGAGGAACTCGGATCATGCCTCAAGCCATAGGATCATGCTTTGGTCAAAGAGTCAACATTAAGCTGACTTTGACAAAAAAACCCTAATTTGGATTGCCAAATGAATTGTGGCTTAATGAACTTGAATTGAGGTGAGTACAAACTTTGATTATTGATGGAGGGATAATCTTGATCACCTTGAGATATTTATGATCATACTAAGCCTTGATTGATCCATCCCTTGAACTTCTTGATGCCAAAACCCTAACTTGCAAACAAAGCAAATCAAGACATATATTTTTTTGTGTGGGGTTAGCAGAGCATAAGGATATACACAAAAGTATTTGATGGCCTTAATGTTATGCAAATGATACAAATTATAAGGGATCTTAGGGGTGAAAATTAGGGTATTACAGTATGCAAAGAAAGAAACTCCTACTTCAAGGCTCAAAGGGGTTGACTAAGGATTATCTTCCTTATATCTCCAGTGTTTAGGGATTTAAAATAATGCCTTACATCATCAACATGGTTTTATTCAAAATCATACGGATAAAGATCTTGTGCACTTTAATTGCATCATTCTCTTTTGATTTTTCTTGAAAAAGAGTTTGATACTGATAAATAAAATATGAGTGAACATGAAATAATTTAATTAAAACATGCATGTTTATTTCATTATTATTATCACTTGAAAACCAGACAAGTTTTACAAATGAACAATAATTAACGAACAAGAAAAGATTACAAATGCAAATGATTGAACAATCTAATGCTGCAAAGTCTGAGCCTAAGAAGGATTATACTTGAGGATGGTCTATAAAGCACAACAACTTCTGATCAAGTAGCTCTTGAATTTTGTTCTTGAGAATGCGAAAAGCTTTTGTAGAATTCCCCACATATCCAGCATGGTACCCACAAGCAATGTTAGGATCGTGTTTATGATGGTATGGAAACCTGATATGCTTGATCTCCTTGGGCATAATTTCCCCAACATCAATCAATATAGATAGCAGATGTGTGTCTCTTATTGATCATTGTTTCCTTTGTGGATTTTTTTCTACTTCAAATTCTGATTTCCTTGAGTGGGCCTTTGATGTGGCAAGAGATACTGTTCTTGAGGAATAATTGGTAGAATGCTTGCAGTAGCAATTTGTATAATATCTCTCTTCGAATTGTTCTCGAGTCGTTCATTAATTGCAACCCAATTTCGGAAGTCCGTTGTGATGTTGTCCATGAATAGACCCAAGACCATGTCAGCTCTGTCTTGATTGTGATTCACATCCCTCTTGCACATAGTGCTCTCACCCTTTTCCATGATTCTTTGATGATTGGTGTCGGTGAATCATTGTCTTTCTAGTTAAGTGAATGACAAGGTGAGATTTTTCTGGTTGACATGCATGAGATGTAAATGAATGGATGCATATGTTAGGGATGGAATGCAAATAAATATGCAACATCCATATATTCATAGCACTAATGGTGTAATAACTCAAGTTTAAAACTCCGACGTATATACAACAATGCAAAATAATCTGGATAATCTACGTATACTACCTGATCCAGGATAAAAGGTTCGGCGTATCCATGAGAATAAGGTATGTAGAGTCTATGGTTTAATGTAGAAAACCCATATCCCCCTCACAGGTATGATCTAGTCTTCAAAAGGTAGTTCCTAGAAGGTTCCCAAAGTCATCGATCCAAAATGAAAATATCCTGCCGTAGCAAATTCTCGTAGGAAAAAAGCACTTCTAAGTAAATCTAATATGGGTTTGGTTCTCGTGACAACCCAACGCCTGAAACGCAGGTGTACACGACTATCCACGAGTCTATCTTGTGTATGTACTCAGCTCGGGTGTAAAGGTTCTCTCATGTAGCGTAACCCCAACCCAACAGAGAGTATAACATATGATATCCAACATATAATAAATATTTGAAGCAATAAACAATGTGATAAATAAAGCGAGTAAAGCGATAAAGATAAACACCAAAAGAAACGGAGAAGCAAACAAAACTAGGCTCGACTTCTTTTAGCGACTAAGGAGTATCCTAAGTAGCAGAATATCCCCAGCAGAGTCGCCAGTTGAAGCTGGGGATACTCAAGAAGGGATCCCCAACTATAAGAAAGTATCCCCAACAGAGTCGCTAGCTGAAGCTAGCGGAAATATACCCGAATAAATCGCACGTTCGAACATACAACAGAGTCGCCATCAAACTTTATTTATTCCCGAAGGAAAGGGAAAACATCGATAAAAACCGGGGGAAAGAGATAACGGGTAAGGAAGTCGATTATGCGAGGGGAAGGTATTAACACCCCTTACATTTGCTGTACTCAACGGGAACTTTTTTGATTCTTCTTTGCTTGAATGAGTGTGATATCTAAGGATTACTCACGAAAGAATAAAGGGAAAAATAGAATAGATAAAGTGCTTGATGAGGATTGGGGCCTTCATACCTACGTATCCATATAATGCAATAAGGAATTCAGAGCTTTGTAGTTCATAGAACTAATGGTGGGAGGTGAAATAAGTTGTGATAAAGGTATGGTCTGAACTAAAGGATTGTGTTTTTTGACTCCAAAAATGGGATGAAATCTGAACCCAAGAGTAAAACTAGCATTAACTAACATGTGAGTAGCCGGAGCATTCGCCACTATATGGTACGACCGAAAACAAAGAGCATTAAGTGTTTGGTTTCATAGCCAAACATCTCTTGGTTCACAAGCAGATACAAGATGGAGCTCAAAGAGATATTATATTTGCCTCAAAGATAATAGTATATCACATGGGGTGAATGAAGGTAGTAGATATTGAATGTAGGATGTGATTAATGGTCCATAGAGGTGAATGGAGTGATAGAGAAAAGTAACCAAAGTCCAAGAAATGAAGGGTTTGGTAAAAGTGACCCAGAGGTATGGTTTGGAACCAAAGGTAAGGGTATATTGGAATCCATAAAGGGGATGAAATTTGTACCATAGAGGGAAACAGGCATATTGGCCAAAAAAAGAAGGAATACAATGTTTTTGGACAAGACAAACAAATCTTGGTACAAACACAGACTGCCGATTAAATCATTCTAAAAGGGTATATATAGAATTCCAAAGAAAATGGTATTTGGTTTCAGAGAAACAGTATGTCACTGGGATGAGTGGTTTAATGATTTAAGGTAGATGATGGATCATGAAAGGCATGGATGGTTATCTAAGGAAGAAGGAATAATTATGAATGTGCTCGCCAAGGATTCACATCCTCGTGCCTATGTATTCTCACTATGCAATGAGAAAGTCAAAGAATTCATAGTTCGTGGAACCACGAGAACAAAGGAAAGAGATTGAAAATGATGAAAATATAAGTTACACTAAAAGACAATGGTCGAACGGGAACCCATAAATGCAAATGAACTTTGAACCAAAGAGTAAACAGGTGTATTGTCCAAAAAAGAAAGAATAAAGTGTTTGGTTTGATAGTCAAACATCTCTTGGTTCACAAGGTGGAATCTGATTAAATCATCGTAAAAGAATATATATGGGCCCCACAAGAAAGTGTTGTTCGATACAAGGAATTATATATCACTTTAGGAAACAACCAATTTGAAACCAAAGATGAATGATATATTGGATTCATGAATGAATAAACTCTGAACCAAAGAGTAAACAAGTGTATTAGCCAGAAAAGAAGGAATAAAGTGTTTGACATTAAGACAAACATCTCTTGGTTCACAAGGTGGACCCTGACTAAATTGTTCTAAAAGGATGTGCACAAAATCCAAGGAAAAATGTATTTGATCTCAAAAACATGGTATTGATTGATGAATGAGGAAATAATAAATGATATAGCTCGCAGAAAATATGAATCCCCGTGCCTACGTATTCTCACCGTGCAATGAGAAAGTCAAGGCTTTCGTAGTTTGGCCCACTACAAAAACAAAGAGAGAGGGATTGAAAGTGATGAAAAGTATAACTTGTACCAAAAGACAATGGTAGCATTGAAAACCATAAAGGTATGAACTTTGAACCCAAAGAGTAAACATGCGTATTGGCCAAAAAAGAAGGAATAAAGTGTTTGGTTTCATAGCCAAACATCTCTTGGTTCACAAGGTGGACTCTGACTAAATCGTCCTAAAAGGCTATGTATGGGGCCCAAAGGAAAGTGTTGTTCGGTACAAGGAATAATATATCACTATAGGGAATAACAAATTTGACACCAAAGAAGAATGGTATATTGGATCCATGAAGGAATAAACTCTGAACCAAAGACTAAACAAGCTTATTGGCCAAAAAAAGAAGGAATAAAGTGTTTGGCATCAAGACAAACATCTCTTGGTTCAGAAGGTGGACTACGATTAAATCATCCTAAAAGGATATGCATGGAATCCAAGGAAAAAATGTATTTTGATCTAAAAAAGATGGTATTGATTTATGAATGGAGAAATAATAAATAAGGTAGCTCACGGAGAATCTGAATCCTCGTGCCTATGTATTCTCACTGTGCAATGAGAAAGTCAGAGCTTTCATAGTTCAGCCTACGACGGAATGAAGACAAAATGATTTAATTGATAAGAAGTGATGAAGAGTATAACTTGCACCAAAAGACAATAATGGCATGGGAACCCATAAAGCAAATGAACTTTGAACCAAAGAGTAAACACGCAAACCAACAAGTAAGGGGCCTAAGGCATGATATCATTGTATTGGAATAACCAAAAACAAAGAGAATTAAATGTCTAGCAATAAGCCAAACAACTATTGGCTCACAAGGTGGACTGTGATTAAATCGGCCTAAAATGATAAGTCTGAAACCTAAAGGAGAATGATGTATGGTATAAGGAACAATATATCACCATAGGGAGAATAATCAATTTGAAACCAAAGAATGGTATATTGTATCCATGAAGGAATAAACTCTGAAACAAAGAGTAAAGGTAAACCAACAAATGAGGGGCCTAAGGCATGGTATCACGTATTGGAATAACCAAAAACAAAGGAATTAAGTGTTTGGAAATAAACCAAACATCTCTTGGCTCAAAGTTGGGCTCCGATTAAATCTTCCTAAAAGGATATGCATGGAATCCAAAGGGATAAGGCATTTGGTTCCAAAAATCCAAGAAATCACTAACGAGGGAAGATAATGATTGATGAACGAGAGAGAATAAATAAATGTGCTTGCAGAGAATCTGAATCCTTGTGCCTATATATTATCACCGTGCATTGAGAAAGTCAGAGCTTTCATAGTTCAGCCTACTGCGACTGGAACAGAGACAACAAGAGACTGAGGTAAGAGAAATGATTTTTGATAATGCAAGATGAAGGAGACTTAGGAGTAATTTCATATTAACCATACTAAAGTCTATGAGTAAAGGTGTATACGATGAGCAACTAGGCCATTCGTCCCGTATCCAAAAATGTTCAGAATGAGTTAATAAAATTCTCCACTCTCATTCATTCTTCACTACTTAAGGCTTGTGGCATGTGATTCTCATCATAACTTTAAAGTTGCTAAATAATAAACCTTGATGCTCGTCATTTGATTCGAATTGCACTGAAGTCTATGAACAAAGGCAAATACCTTGAGGAACTGGGTCATTCGTCCCTACCTAAAGATACCCTAAACAAGGATATGGATTCTCCACTCTCTTCAATATTTATTACTTAAGGCTCAGGTCACACAATTTGAATATTGACTGACAAGCTCTTAAAGAAACACCTTTAATATGCTTTGTACAATCCACTGCTTGATTTGTCTGGGATTCCTTGCATGAAAGTCTGAAATTGAATCCTTGAAATCCACAACATTAAAGAAGTAGTCATATCAAGTGATCAAGAGACTTTTGATCACTTGAATATACTGAGGGATTATACACAATCAAAGGATTTAGTTAATCAAAATCTCTTTTGATCAACTTAATCAAAGGGAAAGAATTAGTTGGTAATCATGTACATCCTAATCTAAAGGTTAATCAAATGATATGTACAAACCATAAGCTAAGGGATCCTGTGAAGTTTATGATCAAATTAATCATCAATCATAAAAAATCACATGAAAAACAAATGATTAAAAGATCAATTAATCTAAATCAAGCCATAAGCTAAGGGAACATGAAATTCTATGAATAAACCCTAAGGGTAAAATAGTCAATCACATGGGTGATCCATTAAGGAATTAATTCTAAAATTAAAAAATATTTAAAATTAATTATTCTAATTATCTCTAATTTCCTAAATAAAACAATTAATTCTAACACAATTAATATCCTAATTCTAATTAAACTCTAAAATCCTAATTAAACTAATCAATCTATCCCTAATTAAAAGTTCTCTAATACATTAGCCTAATATATAATTTTAACCTAATCAAATTCTAAAATTTCTATTTAACCTAATCAAATTCTAAAATTTCTATTTAACCATTGATTTCTAATTATCAAGAGACCCTAATTAAGAGATCTAATTTAGCATAATGAAAATTCTGAAAACTCTAATTAATCTAATATCCTAATGAAACTATAATTGGATCAATTAATCATGAAAATGGTTTTTAAAAAAATAGATAGGAGGTTTGAAATATGGGAGAAGGAGATTTAACTTATTTTCCTTCTTTCTCATTACTACATTCCTTCCTTCTTATTTATATCAACTCACACCTCCTTGTTCACTACTCACCGCCACCATATTTCCCCCCTTCTTCTTTCAACATCCGAAACCACTACTCCCTCTATCTTACTTCTTCCAGCGAGCCAACCACTACCCTTTTTTAAACTCACTAACGCAAACTCCATAACCACCACACATGTCTTCTATTCCGGCCACCACATATTCCTCCATCAACTCTTATTTACACCTCCAACAACTTCCATTTCACATATCTGATCCACTCTTCAAACCATCCAATAAGCCACTCTTCACCGTTCTAAACAACCACGCATTATCAAACTTTATCACGCCACCACCACAAACGACCTCCTTTCATCCAACAAAAACTCACAACACACACATTCAACTACCTCCAGTAATCTTCCACAATAAACCTCCATTTCCTCCATCAAAATCAACTCATTCCAACATTTCCACTATGAGAGTTTCATCGACCTCCATCAATTTCGTTATCGCCAGCGATCCGTACCACTATTTTTTTCTCTTCCCAAACAAGGAAAATCTCAGTGAGAGACAGTCCAAGTTATCTGGTTGGTGAGACATTCTGCTCTGAGAGTTATGGTTCATGCATAATCGTATACCGCAATATCGCGCCGCAAAAAATACCCAAGTGCATTGCACACTCGAAATACAATAGAGTCACCATTGAATTTTATTTATTCTAATAGAAAGGGAAAATATCAATAAAACCCAAAGGGAAGAGAAAAGTGTAAGGAAGTCGGTTATGCAAGGGGAATGTATTAGCACCCCTCACATTTGATGTACTCAATGGGAACCATTTTGATTGTTATTTGCGCGGATGCGTGCTATTATCTAAAGGTTACTTGTGATTATTTTTAATTAAGGAATTTTTTTTTAATTAATGTGCTCACCAAGATTTCAAAACCTTGTGCCTACGTATTCTTATGGTACAATGATAAAATCAAAGTTTCGTAGTTCGTGGGAAGAAAATGAGTATTTGTTGGTTGATTTTAGGGAATAATGTTATAATCGTATCCTAGAAGTGTTTTAACGTTAGCGGTTTGATCTTGGTTTAAGTACTCTAAGGTGTTAGTCTAACTGCTAAGGAATATATTATAATAGTTATTTTTATGAAAGAAATTGGTGTTTGGTGTCTGAACCAAGGACAAAGAATTCTAAAGGTGGTGTCTGAACCAAGAATTTAATTGAAAGGTGGTGTCTGAACCAAGAACAATAAATAAAGTGGCGTTTAAACCAAAGAGGAAATAAAAGTGGTGTTTAAACCAAAGAGAAAATAAAAATGGTATTTAAACCAAAGAGTAAATAAAAGTGGTGTTTAAACCAAAGAGAAAATAAAAGTGGTATTTAAACCAACACAGGAAATTGAAAGTGGTGTTTAAACCGAACAGGAAATAAAAGTGGTGTTTAAACCAAAGAGAAAATAAGAGTGGTTTTAAACCAAATGGGAAATAAGAGTAGTGTTTAAACCAAAGGGAAAATGAGAGTGGTGTTTAAACCAAAAGGAAAAATATAGGTCAAAAGGAAACTTAATCAATTAAGTAAATCAAGACACACTGGGTCATGAAAAAAATAGGTCAAGCTATGCACATCAAGAACCATGAAATTATGAAGAAACAAACAAAGAAAAGGAAAAGAGAAAGTTGATAAACAGATAACCCTAACTTTGTATTAATTGTAGTCCACTTCTAATTTGGAATCCTAATTCTAATCCTAACATTAATTCTAGTTTAGAATTAAAATCCAATTGCTATTTACAATGATTTTGAAAGTAAAAAAAATTAACATAAATAGAGAAATAAATTAACTTTTCCATGGGGTGTGAGTAGTGAGAGTGTGCGTTAATAGCCAATAAGTGCAAGGACCATGCATTGAAGGCCCATATAAATGGGTGTGTACAGGAGTAAGGGGTATTGGACTTAGATGAAGCCCAAGAGAGGAATTCAGTATGAGGGGAAAGGGAGGAGTGTCCCTCATACGCTCATGTTCATCAGACCAATCTCTTCTCTCCTCTCTACCTCATGACCCTCACTAAAAATCGGTCCCCGCGCTAGAAATTTTCTCTGATGGCGGAGGAGCCCAGAAACACCTCAAACCACCACCATTGAAATCACCCTTCTCTCCCCTTTATGTTTCCAAACTATGTTTCCTTTAATCAACCATCAAAAACCTGATTCTACCCTAAGCACCATGTCGCTACCGGGATTTCGAGAGCGAGGAAACTGGATGGACTAAACAAGAGAATAAATAAAGTTCGATGGTGACTCCATTATCATCTCGAGCATGCAAGCGGTCTTGGTTATTTTTTGCGCCACGACACTAACCATAAAGAACCCATAAGACTATAGGTACCTAAATATGAACTATTTTTTTTTGCATCAAATTTGATTCAATAGAGAAGAAAGCAACAATCTTAGTACCTAGACAATGGCTGCTCACAACATATGACAAGAGAAAAGCATGTGTTCCAAACCCTAACTCTGAAAGATGGAGAAACCGCGGGATTTAGAGGGAACTAGAAAGGAAAGAACATTGGTATGACTACTCTTGGTAACTCATCTATCTTTATAAATAATGTTTTGTTAGTAGATGGATTAAAATATAACCTACTTAGAATAAGTCAATTTTGTAATAGTGGTTATGAAGTTATGTTTAATAAGAATAATTGTATAGTCATGAATGACTCTGATAAGTCCATAGTGGTCAAATGTGGGATAAAAGGAAATGTTTATAAAATTTATTTCTCTAAATTGGCTGATCAGAATGTACTTTTCCTTCTATCGGTGAGTGATGAAAAATGGCTCTAGCACAAAAGGTTATTGTCGGGGTGCGAAAAAAACCTGAGCATAAGGAACGCTCTAAATATAAACAAAATGGAGTCGCCACCGAACTTTATTTATTACCAAAGAGGGAAAGGGAAAATATCGATAAAATCCACGGAAAATAAAAAGAAATGGTCGTCACAACCAAATTGGGTTCAGGAGTCAGTTATGTAAGGGGGAATGTATTAACACCCCTCACATCCATTGTACTCAACGGGACCCATTTAGTTAGTTTCATGCAAGAGTGTTAGTGTGATATTGTTTGCGATCTTCTACCTATCGAGTGAGAAAAAATAAAAGAGGAACATTTTTTATTAAAAGGGTATTTTTTTACATTAATGTGCTTGACAAGATTTCTTAATCCTGCTCCTACGTATCTTTAGGTGGTATGGAGAACTCAAGGCAACGTAGTTCTACTAAAAGAGAACTACTAGTTTGATTACTTTTAGAGAATGATGCTTAGATCCCATTTGAGCGATTAAACCTTTACTTTATGCTCGCCCTTGGAGGCTGAAATCTTTGTTTGTTTTCCGTCGAAATGGATGTAGCATACTCTTTTCAAAAAAACAGTTTTCAGAGTCACAAAAGGGAGGAAAACAAGTTTGACTGATAAAGTTGCTTTTATCATGAATATTTGATCTTTACAGAATGTGAGTAAACATTTGAGTAGAGGTGTACACCAAACGTGCTTTTACTCGGGGTATGCATGAATGTGGTCCCATTGTCCCGTAATTCCAAGTTTGTTTTAACGTGTTTTGATTTTGAAAGGCTAATAGTTGTTTTAAATTCGGTGTGCTCCGAACGCTCAACCACCTAAGGGTCTAAAGAGATGTGCATCTCTTGGTCCTTTGTCTTTCAATTTTATTACGAAAAAGGTTTTTGCATCAACGACCTGACGTTAGATCAAGTGTTGCAAGTTTTTTATAAAAAGAGTTTCGATGTGGTAGGAGTAAGATGCTCGACTTTGCAATTAATTTGGATTTGATTAGGGGAAAAGACCCAACGTTGGATCGAGTGTTTGTTATTTTTTTGTTATTTTTTTTGAAAATGATTGATTTTAATCTTTGAATTAAAAATCAATTGACAATAAAAATAAATGAAAGCGGTAAACTTATTACACAAATTACGGGAATGGGGGTACAATTTGTTGAATGGGGATATAATACAATAATAATACAAGCTCAAAAGACAATTGTAAATAAAAGAATCTCGTTGTAAGAAGACCCAAGAGAAAGCCAAGAGACTCAAAATAAAAATCAAGAAATTTGAACTACATAATTTAGCATTATGTTAAGAAACCTTAAAGTGATTCATGTAGGAATCACCCTATCTGAGGTTGGTAAAAAAAAACTCTATGCCTCTTAACCAATTTCTGAAGTTAAATTGAATTTTTAACTCCAAAATTGCAAGGCATATGTGAAAAATAGTTGATTTAAGCGAGAAAAAGAAATGAAAATTAAACTAAAAGAATATAGCACTATGTTAAGCAATCATAAAGCTATTCATATAGGAATTACCCTATCTGAGACCGGTCAGCAAAACTTTATGCGTTTAAGCAGTTTCTGAAGTTAAATTGAATTTTTAACTCCGAAATTGTAATACATCAATGAAAGGGTCAATTAAATCAATTTTTTTTCTTTAACAAATAAAAATAAACAATTTAATCAATGAATAATAAATAATAAATGACAATAATAATAGACAATAATAATAGACAATAATATAAATAATAATTAGCAATATTAATGATAATATTTAGAAACAATAATTAATCAATAATAATAATTAACATTAACAATAATAATACATAATAATAATTAAATAATAATAATAATAAGCAAAAAATAATAATCATTTAAAACTAATAATAATAATTAAATCATAATAATAATAAACAATAATAAATCAACAAATAATAAATAATAAATACAATAATAATTAATAAATATGATAATCAATAACAATGATCAATAATAACAATAATAATATTTAAAATTCTTAGTAACAATAATAATAGTAAAATTAACAATAATAATCAAGATAAATAATAATAATAATATTTAATCAATAGTAATAATAATAATGGTAAATAACCAAAAACAACAATAATAATAATCATAATAGTTAGTAATTAATAAAAGTTAATAATAGTAAAATGATTATATCTATAATGGCATAATAATGATAAATGATAATAAATAATAATAATAATAATAATAATAATAATAATAATAATAATAATAATAATAATAATAATAATAATAATAATAATAATAATAATAATAATAATAATAATAATAATAGTAATAATGTGGCAGTTTGGGCAGTTTGCTGCTTCAAAAGAGAGACAGATTTTTTTTCAAACTTCAAAAGTCAACCAACAACCTCCTTCAACCGTGTTTGGACACGTGGCAGGGAAAAGAGGAAGTAAAAAAACAAAAAAGAACTCTTATTCTCTTCCGATCTTATGCTCTGTTATCAATTTACAAAAACAACAACTTCCCCCTTTTTTAAAAACACAAAACTCTTCCTTTCCCAAATCTCTCTCTCATTGATCGATCAATCTCTCTCAAATCAAAATGTCTTTCTTAATCATCACAAACAAAGATAAAACTCACAAGAAAACGAAACAAAACCATTGATGATAGAATAATAATAAAAAAAACTCAAATCAACCTCTAATTCATTTCAAACAAAACCCACGAGATGGCGAAGCAAAGGTCAGAAGCGGCGGTTGTGGGGGGTTTTGTCGCGTTTTTGTTGGTGTGGAAATGAGGATGAAGATGAAGGATGGAGGTTGTTGTTGGGTTGGATGTAAATATAACATATGGTGGTGATGGTGTTAAGGTGGTAGTTGTGAGTTTCCTCGAGATGATGGTGAGTATGGTAAAGGGTGTGAAGGCAATTTCGAAGGTGGTCGAGCGTGGGTGTGCATAGGGTGGTGGTCCACGGTGGGAGTTGCGGTATGTTGGTGGTGGTCCATGGTGGGAGTCGTGGTGTGGTGCTTACGTGAGATCGTAGGTGAAGGTAACGTGTTTTGCACAAAAACATATATTAAGGGAAAGTGATTATGTGGTTGGAAATGAAGATGAATAGTTCAAAGAGGATAGGTATTTGAAAGGTGACGAAAGTTGCCATTTATGGATGCAATGAAATGTCATATGCAGGCAAGGGTATGAGGTAACATTGGAAGCAATAGAACAACCTAATCAGGTGGGTCCCCTATATCGGGGTAGTTATAAGTTTTGTGTACATATGAAACCCACTCACTAGGTTAGCTCTAAGAGTTTGAATAAAAGGGTTTCTAGAGTCATGGACCTTAATCATAATTACGCCATGCAATCAGCGAACTATTTTATGAAAAATTGCATGAAAAAGTATCTACTCTAGGTGGGGTCTTTGCATTAATCATACAAGGTGTTTCTCCTTGGGGATCAATACTACACAACCACCATAGATGGATCGGGTTCTAAAAGGTCCTTAGAGTCATTGATCTTAATTGAAGTTCTTCCATGCAACGGGCGAACCATTTTATGACGAACTTGAAAAAAATATCTACTCCAAGTGGGGTCTTCATGTTAGCCATACAAGCTCCTTGGAAACAAACACTACACAACCACCCCATAACTTATGTTTATTCTCTTTTTTTTAAAAGCTCGGGAAGGGAGCTTCACTCAAGTAATAATTCCCAATGCCCTCACATAAATATACATACATATATAAAATGTGATAAAGCAAAAAAAAAGGAACTAAACAAACAAAGAAAAAGAAACAAACAAATCCAACATACAAACAAAAAAACTAACAAAACTAGGGAGGACTCGCTTAGGAAATAATCCTCAGTAGAGTCGCCAACTATCGCGGTGCGAAAAATACCTGAGCGTAAGGAACACTCGAAATATAAATAAAACAGAGTCACCACCAAACTTTATTTATTCCCAAAGAGGGAAAGGGAAAATATCGATAAAACCCATGAAAAACAAAAAAGAAATGGTAGTCGTAACCATATTGGTTTCGGGAGTTGATTATGAAAGGGGAAGGTATTATCACCACTCACATTCGTTATACTCAACGGGACCCATTTAGTTAGTTTTATGCAACAGTGTTAGTATGATATTGGTTGCGATCTTCTACCTATCGAGTGAGAAAAAAAATAAAGGAAGAACATTTTTTATTAAAGGGGTGTTTTTTACACTATATTACTGACAAGATTTCTCAATCATGCTCCTACGTATATCCATGTGCTATATATAACTCAAGGCTACATAGTTCTACTAAATGAGAACTACTTGGTTGATTGCTTTTAGAGAGTGATGCTTAGATCACATTTGAGCGGGTAAACCTTTACTTGATGCTCGCTCTTGGAGGCTAAAGTCTTTGTTTATTTCGCATCAAAATGGATGTAGCATACTCTTTTCTAAAAAACGATTTTTGGAGTCAAATAAGGTCGAAAAACAAGTTTGATTGGTTAAATTGATTTTATCATGAAGATTTGTTCTTTGTGGGAGGTGAGTAAACATTTGAGCAGAGCTGTGCACCAAGCACGTGCTTACTCAGGGTATGCATGGATGCAGTCTCATTGTCCCCTTATTCCAAGTTTGTTTTAACATGTTTTGATTTTGAAAGAATAATGATCGTTTGGAATTTGGTATGCTCCGAACGCTCGACCATCAAGGGTTCTGAAGAGATGTGCATCTCTTGGTCATTTGTCTTTCAATTTTATTATGAAAAAGTATTTTGCATAAACGACTTGGCGTTGGATCAAGTGTTGAAAGTTTATTATAAAAAGAGTTTGGATGTGGTAGGGGAAAGATGCTCGACTTTGCAATTAATTTGGATTTGATTTGGGAAAAAGACTCGATGTTGGGTCGAGTATTTGTTAATTTTTTGTCCTTTTTCTAAAAATGGTTGATTTTAATCTTCGAATTAACAATCAATTGACAATAAAAATAAATGAAAGTGATAAACTTATTATATAAATTACAGGAATGGGGGTACAGTTTATTGAATGAGGATACAGTACAATAGTAATACAGGCTCAAAAGATAATTGTAAATAAAAGAATCTCATTGTAAGAAGGCCCAAGAGAAAGTCAAGAGACTCGAAATAAAAATCAAGAAATTTGAACTACATAATTTAGTGTTATGTTAAGCAATCGTAAAGCGATTCATGTAGAAATCACCCTATCCGAGATCAGTCAACAAAATTATATGCGCTTAAGCAATTTCTGAAGTTAAATTGAATTTTTAACTTCGAAATTGTTAGGCATCTCTGAAAATCCGATGATTTAAGCGACAAAATGAAATGAAAATTAAACTAAAAGAATTTAGCAATATGTTAAGCAATCGTAAAACGATTCACGTAGGAATCACCTTATCTGAGGTTGGTCAACAAAACTTTATGTGTTTAAACAATTTCTAAAGTTAAATTGAATTTTTAACTTTGAAACAATAATGCATCTGTGGAAAACATATAGGACAATTAAATCAAAAAAAAATTCTTTAACAATTTAAAATAAACAATTTAATCATTGAATAATAAATAATAAATGACAATAATAATAGATAATAATATAAATAGTAATTAGCAATATTAATAATAATAATTATAAAAAATAATTAATCTATAATGATAATTAATATTAACGATAATAATACATAATAATAATCAACAATAAGTAATAATAATAAGCAAAAAGTAATAATCATTTAACAATAGTAATAATAATTAAATAATAATAGTTAACAATAATAAATCAACAAAAAAATAAATAATAACAATAATAATAATTAGTAAACATAATAACCAATAATAATGATCAATAATAACAATAATAATGTTTAAAGTTGTTAGTAACAATAATAATAAAAATAAAATTAACAACAATAATAATAAACAATAATAAAAATTGATAATTATAATCAAGAAAAATAATAATAGTAATAATAATGACAATAATAATAATATTTAATCAATAGTAATAATAATAATAATTGTAAATAATCAAAATAATAATAATAATAATAGTTTGCAATTAGTAAAAATTAAAAATAATAATAAAATGATTATAATTATGATGGCATAATAATGATAAATAATAACAATGATGCTAATATAATAATAATAATAATAATAATAATAATAATAATAATAATAATAATAATAATAATAATAATAATAATTAAAAAAAAACAAATAAAAAAATATATTTGTTTGGGCAATTTGCTGCTTCAAAAGAGAGAGATAATTTCTTTTTCAAACTTCAAAAGTAAACCCACAATCTCCTCCAACCGTGTTTGGGCATGTGCAGGGAAAAAAGGAAATAAAAAAACAAAAAAAGAACTCTTCTTCTCTCTTGGTCTCATGCTCTGTTATCAATTTACAGAAACAACAACTTATCCATTTTTTAAAAACATAAAACTCTTCCTTTCCTAAATCTCTCTCTCTCTCTCTCTCTCTCTCTCTCTCTCTCTCTCTCTCTCAAATCAAACTAACTTTCTTCATCATTATAAACAAAGATCAAACTCACAAAAAATAAGGAAATCATGGATGATAGAATAATAAAAAAAACTCAAATCAACCTCTAATTATTTTCAAACAAAACTCACGAGATGGCGAAGCAAATTTCGGAAGCGGTGGTTGTGCGATTTTGTCACATTTTTGTTGGTTTGGAAATGAGGATGAAGATGGAGGATGGAGGTTGTTGTTGGCTTGGTCGAAAACATAACACATGGTTATGATGATGTTAATGTGGTAGTTATGAGTTTCCTTGAGATGGTGGTGAGTATGGTAAAGGGTGGTGAAGGAAATTTCAAAGATGGTCGGACATGCGTGTACGTAGGGTGGTGGTCCACAGTGGGAGTCATGGTGTGTAGGGTGGTGACCCACAGTGGGAGTCGTTGTGTGGTGCTTACATGACGTTTTAGGTGAAGGTAGCGTGTTTTGCACGGAAAAATAAATTAAGAGAAGGTGATATTATGTTGGAAATAAAGATGAATATTTCAAAGAGGATAGATATTTGAAAGGTGAGAAGAATTGCTCTTTCTTTTTCTCATATCCTGAAAGAGAGGGTGATGAAGTTTGAAGTGGAGTTTTGCAGGTTGTTAAAATAAAAGTTTAGAGAGACTTTGAAAAAAAGAAAACGGAGAAGGTTTAGGAATAAGGGTCTACATTTGTTTTCTTCAGAAAATGGATGGTGAGATCAATTCTAAATGAGAGAGAGATTATTGTGAGTTATAGTGGTTTCTCTTAAAATCCAAAGTGAATGGGGAGAGTGCTATGCATATTATCGTGAGAGAGGAGTCAAATGGATCTCTTTTGATTTTCCATTTCTCCAATCTCCTCCTACCATGTGTCGAATAGAGAGTGGAAAGACGTAAGATATTTTTTATTTCTTTCTAAATTCTCTAATTAAAATACTAAAAAAAACTAAACTTTAATAAATAAAAAACCAATAAGACAAAATAAAATTGAATTTAAACACACAATTAATTCTAATTAATTTTACTTACTATATTGGTTAAAAAAATAAAAAATCAGACAAAAATGAATAAAAATCGAGCGTAAAAAATGCTCGAAATATTAAATTGAACGTACCAAAACAATTAGCGCGGAATATTAAATTGAACGTACCAAAACATACGGGTTTTCATTAGATTTTGAAATAAAAAAATGACTGGTTAAAAGGCTCAAGCTGATCAAAATGCGATCAAAAAAGTAGTCGAGAAATTAATTCAAGCACACCAAGTTAAACTACGTGACCTGCAGATTAAGAAAACGAACGTCTGCAAGCTTAATTGTGAAAATTTTCGCCCGCTAATTCGACGTATATTTGAAAATTGATTCAACCGGTTTGTTCGTAGACTCGAAAAATTATTCCGGTTGACATTTTAAGCGTCATACGGAACAAAATGCATGATGTGATGAATATAAAGTGTATATGTCTTAGGGATGTATTGAATTACTTATTGAATAATCATGAATAGATAATTATATGAAAATGAATCGCTCTTGGACCGCTTGCTTCTTATTCCCAAACACAATCAAGACTCTACAAAGATTCAGATGACGATAATACTCTTGATTTTCACCCTCTGAACCTCTGAAGACACGATGCAATAGAATGAATGATGCATTGAGATTGAGAAATCAAATCTTTTGACTTTTTAATCAACAGATGACTGAATGAATGTCATCAAGATCGGATAAAATGTCAGAACTCCCGACTTTTCATCTAAACCATGATGAATGCTTTTGATTGATGGAATGAATGACAAAATGGATCGATTATGTTGTGTTGATGCGACTGAAAAACTTAGGGTAAAAATTAGGGTATGCTAACTGGAGATTAATCTCTAAACTTAGCAAGTTATAGCTTGTTAAAGGATTGTCAAAACTTAATTATGTTTGTGATCGTCCTAAATATCTCTAATTTCTTTTTTAGTCCCTCAAAATATTTTCTTCAAAGAATGGTCCTCCTAAAATTTTCTATCCACATTTTTTGTCACTAATACTAAAATCATCGCTAAAACTGTCGCTAATTCAATCGCTAAGTTTTAAACCGTCACTAAAATCATCGTTAATCCAGTTGCTAAGTTGTAAAAATCACCGCTTAGTTGTTGGAAGGACCAAAGGTGTGGATGAAAACTTTTAGGAGGATCATTCTTTGAAGAAAATATTTTGAGGGGCTAAAAACGAAATTTAAGATATTTAGGAGGACTATAAACATATTTAACCCAATTAACAAAACCTCTTTTAAATTAAAGAACGTTGTTTCTACTTCTAGGCCCTTAGAACTACTTCACATTGATTTATTTAGTCAAGTTGGTACTTGTAAGACCCCAATTTTGACCCTAAGATCCCTCATGCAATTTTATCATATGCATTAGCATTGGGATCATACCTTGGCATCCTCCTTCCCCCTCTTTCATTGGGTTTGTTTTGGAAGAGATCACCAAGCACTATGAGATTGTATCATACTTGTATATTATCATTTTCTAACCAAAATACCAAAAATATGTCTTTGCATTTGCCTAACTCTTTTGTAGGTAGGGTATGATCCCCATAGATCTATCAAATTCACATCTAGGGTTTAAGACCCTCATGGCTAAGATCACAATCAAGGAATGATCTACAATGTCTCTAAGCATCATATGTGAGTCCCAATGATCTCTACATGCTAGTTTGATCAATATTTCTTCAAGATTTTGGAGTTGGTTTGCCTTGGAAACCCTAGTTTGTCGGGGTATCTTGTGTAACTTCTTGAACAAGCTTCCTCACCATTTGATAAAATTCCTCAAGGTACACTTCAAAATTCATCATCTTATGCATATATGATCTACCATGAGCCTAAAGTCAAGAGAATTGCAAGATAGCAAGTTGGTTGATGGTGGTTGGCCAGATGAATTCATCTGATCAAAACTGGGTCTCCCTAGACCCTATCTCTTACAATTTTCATCATATGAAAATTATTACAAGATCAACGTTACTCTAAATGACATTCCAAAAAAGTTTCATGTTGGGGTCTAGAGCTAATTTTTCTTGGAAAGTTATTTTCTATGTTGAAACATTATAGGTGATTTTGTCTAAACCCTAATTGGAAAGTCAACTTCCCAAGGCCATAAATTTCTCAATTTTTATAATATAAAAGATTTCCAAGTTGCACAATCAAATTCAAGATGTGTAATTTAACTTTTATGAGCATTTGATATGAGGATACATTATAGGTCATTTTGGACCAATACCATTGAACAAGTGATTTTCCTCAACTTCAAAAATGCATACGTCTCTCATTCTAAATCCAAATGATGTTAAAAACGTGACTATTTTTAAGGTCTTTGAAAGAGATGCAACTTTGATGAAGGCACTTTTCTCATTTGGAGCTCACATAAATAGTTTAGTAAGGTGGAACATTGAAGTATATGACTTGACACTTAGAAAAGTTTTCAACATGTTGAAACTTACAAACTTCCACCTCAAAATTCACCATGATACAAGTTCCAAATGGAAACATGTTCAACATAATAGTTGTTCCTCTTGATCTAAGCTTTCCAAAGAGTCCTAATTCATTCATTTTGGACCAAGTTTGCAAGGGTTGTGCATGGTGTTAACAGGCCTGCATCAATTGGCAAAATCAAAACTTCAAATGATCATTTCACTTTGCCTTGCCAATCAAGCTTCATTCAGAGTTCAGCATAGTTGAACTTGGACCTTAGTGCATTGCTTCATGGGCCTGTACACGCCCATGCAAGCTTGAACATGACATTGCCAAAAGTTGGAAGAGATTGCAAGTGTGCAAGTAACACTTCAATTTGCTATAAATAGAGACCCTATGAGCTTATTTCAAGGGATCCTTGCGCGCCAACTTTGCCTCCACTCTTCAAACCCTCACAATTTAAAGGAAAACCTGATAGTTTTCACTTGAAAATTGAGTTTGAATCTCACTATTTGGAGATTCAAAAACTCCAGGATCCAAAGCTTTGTACCAATCCTAATCCACTTCTGCAAGCTATTAGAGCAAGATCAAACAAGAATTGAAGCAAGAAAGATCAAGTTTTGCACAACATTCAAGGTATTTTCCAGATTTTTTCTTCTCTTCGATTCTCACTCAATTCTCGTCAATTCTCTTGGATCTTTAGTTGTCTGAAGTCCTACCAATGTAGGCAAGAAGATTGAGTTACTTTGAGGTCAAATCAAAGCAACTCAACTGACACACCTCAAAATTCAACTCCTCATATCTTTCTATATATTTTGAGTTAGTTAAAATTGAGGTCAAATTCGTGCTCTACGCCATTTTTTCTTTCAAATCATGTCCTCTTTTTTCATTTATGTCATGGTAATGATTGGACCAGTCCGGCCAAGGTCGCCTGAGAAGACGACCAACGCTTTGGTCCGACAATGATGTGGTAATGGTAATGATTGAACCATTGATCCAGTTTAAAATGTTTTAATCACAAGCGTTGGTTTAGATGACCAGTTGTGTAGCGCGCTAACTAAGTTCAATCATGGAACGCGCGTTTGTGTCCACTTGATCTGCCACCTCAATTAATGAGGGAGATCAAGTGGTCCACGTTTTTTTGTATTTTCTGATTTTCATTTTATTCCTTTGATTTTCATTAATTCATATTAATTTTAATATTCATTCAAAAAATATGAGAGTTTCACCAATTTTTTTAAAAATAAAATCCTCTTTCATATTTTGAATTTAAATTATTTTTTGGATCATTATTAATATTTTTCATTATTTAATTGATTTTGTGATTATTATTAATTATTTAAAAATACTTTTAAGTTTCCAAAAATTCTGAATTTTTTTCTCCAAGGTCCTTTGACCTTGTTTGACCATTGATAAATCTCATGGCCATTTATTTGGTGTTTTGATGAGGTTTTAGGAAATTGACCAACCATATTTAATTTAATGCACTATTTTTAGTATTTTTTTAAATTGAATAAATGCCAAATAATTGTGTTGAGCCATTTTGATTGGTTTTATAAGTTTGACTTGTGTTGTTGGGCCTTGGTCAAGGTTGATTTGACTTTGTTAGATTAAGATCATTGGATTTAGGGGATTGATGGAATGTACATTCCATCTCCCAAAATGAATGAATGATCTTAATTTGGTAAAAGTCCTCCTTTGTCCAATTTGAGTTTGATATATTCTCCCCTCCCTCTTCATCTCATTGCAAAATCAACATAAGTATGGATGAGATTAGGCCACCACTTTTGCATATTCTTTTTGTGTGTGGTATGTTTCATGAGCATAGTCCATTATACTATGTCTCTAACATGCATTAACACCAAAATTCTATTGCCCGACCTCAAATAGTTGTGACTTCTACATAAGTCCAATTACGATTGCTTAACATAGCGATAAATTTTGACACAAAAGGCATAACATTCTAGTTAGTGAGATTGTAAGTCCCCCCTCTTTCACTGTATTGTGTGGAAACTTGGCCTTTTTCCTTCTTTTGGAAGATGTTTTGGTTCAAAGATCCATGCTTGTGATAAGTGGGTTGAGTGTTCTCCAAAGAATGACTTAAAACAAAAGAAAAGCAAAAGCAATACTAACTTCTAACTCATTGACAACTAACATTTAATTTCAAGTCATTTACTTTAATGCACTTTATTTTTTAAGTCTTATTCATTTTCCATTATTCATACCATTCTAGTTGTTTATGTTAATGTCATTTTCACTTTGTCCACTTGGACCATATGTTGTGATATATTTTGTTTGTGCATATTGTGATTGCTTGTATGGTCTTTGACCATAATGTACATAATAAGAACAAAAACCCTAAAAAATATCTTGTGTGGACTGTTGGTTTGATCTGAGACAATTGGACTTAGAATTTAGGCAACACTCCCTATGCAAAGGACTTGGCCAATGCCCACTTTCATGTAACCAAGTGCTTGTGATCTAAAACTTCATATGATACATCATTATTTGAGTTCATCTGCAACGTGATCATTGTGAAGCTGTTAGTTTGAACCTGTGATTTGTGCCATCTTGAAATTCATCTGCTACATAGGCAAACTTGAAGAAGATCATGGAGTTGCTAAGTTTAGATGTGGCTATCTTTATTTGATGCCTTTCTCTTCAAGTTGATTTTTGTGCATTGTTTGTTGCTTGATTCTAATATCCAAGGGAATTTGGGTTTCTATATGACATTCTTGTCTATTGAATTGCAGCCCATCGGTCAGATCTTTTCAACTCTTAACTTTTAAAGTTATGCTTAAGCTTAATCCCTTCATCTCCTCCCCACTTCTTTAATTTCAAAAATCTCTCCCTCCTTTTTGAAATTCTGGTATCAGATATGAGATGTCGAAGGTAATGTCACGACACTAATATCTGAGTAATGCAAACATAATAAAGATAGAGAATAGTAATGCAAGATACACAAGCAATTGTTAACCCAGTTCGGTCCAACTCACCTACATCTGGGGGCTACCAAGCCAGGAAGGAAATTCACTAAAATATAATCAGTTCAAAGACTCTCCGTACACTTCAACAAGTTACAGTCTTTCTCACCTAATCTCTACCCGTGCAATTTCTACCTAAGTACTCTTAGATATGAGAACCCACTCACTTCCCTACAATCACACCTGTGATCTTAAACAACAATCCCTTGAGAAAAGAAAACCCTTTTCAATAACACACTCTTGATTTTACTTCACAGTTTCAATCAAGAAGACACACTCTTGATCTTGCTTCACAACTTTGATCAAGAAGACACACACTTGATCTTGCTTCACAACTTTGATCAAGTAGACACACACTCTTGCTTAACAACTTTAGAGTGATAAATTACAACCACAAATCAGTCCAATTCAATCATCAAAAGATGACTTGAATGGCTTACAAGTCTTATGACTAAACATACACAAACCCTAGCTCTCTCACTATATTTCGCTCAGTATTGGTTGTGTGTTAAAACAGGTTTTCTAAGTCCCTTTTTATAGAAGCTTTCAGCTAGGCTTGGACATCTTGAAAACCCTAAATCTATTTTCCAATCAAATCTTTTTATAACAGGTGGTTAGATCTCCTTGGAAAATAAGTAAAACAGGTTGTAATCCATGATTGAATGCGCCAACTAATCAGATCTTCAATCATACAAAGATTGCCATTAATTGTGCAATCACAAAAACACCAGACATTCACACTAAATGTTCTGTATACAGGATGTCATGACATCGGGTCTGACATCCTGGAAAAATCCTGCATAATTCAATAATTCCTTTTATAACTTCCAGCAGGTACAACCATATCAGATGCCATGACCTTGTGTATGACATCTTGAAACAATCCTGCATGAACATGTCTTTCATTTAAGCTTCAGCAAGTACATTCATAACAGATGCCATGAATTTGTGTATGACATTCTGAAATAATCCTTCATGATCATGTTCCTTAAGCTCCAGCAGGTACATAGGATATCTTATGTTAAGACATCACACATAACATCTTGTGAACACTCTTTGTTTTACCAAAATTGCTGCCAACACTAAGAATCAACAAACTCCCCCTTTGGCAAATTTTGGCTAAAACATATATTTATCCTTTTTGTTCACAAGGTAAACTATCAGCAGTTAAACAACATAACAATAGTTTAAACAGCAGCAGAAGCAACACAATTACTAACTAGTTACTAGTAATACACACATGCACAAGGGTACTTCTCCTCTCCCTAAATCTGTGTAACAAAAACAGATTTACTAATTATGGATGCAACTAGTAAGACACACAAATGCACAAGGGTACTCCTTCTCCCCTTAAATTTGTGCATACATCAAACATCTTCCATGAACATAACAGCTACTGTAACTCCAACACCTGTACCAGCCAGAATGTCATTCTGACATCTGCTTCAACATCAACACCTGTGCACCATATCAGACATCTTCTTTGACATCTGTAAACAGAACACATTCTGTTTTAACACCTATGCACTTCCTTCAAAAATAGTTGTCCTTCAGTTCAGCTACATACAACTCACGACTCCACAACTGCTTCCACATTCCATATTAACACTTCTCCCCCTTTTTAGTCAAAATTGACCAAAGGTGAACAATAAAACTTCAGCCTCCAACCATCAACAACACATCTTCAGCCACACTAGACCAGTCTTCGCCACAACACACTTCACCTAGTCAGAAATATCCTTTGGGATGAACAAGCCCAAACTCCTTTGCTTGCTATAGGTTCTCATGAACACAGATCCCTAACTTCCCCCTTAAACATTCAAATTGATTGGCATCCAAAGCTTTAGTGAAGATGTCTGCTAATTACTTTTCAGTAGTGACATGCTCCAGAGTTATGATCTTTTCTTCTACAAGTTCTCTAATGAAGTGATGACGAATGTTAATGTGCTTTGTCCTGCTATGTTGAATAGGATTTTTGGAAATATTTATGGCACTCAGGTTATCACAGTATAATGTCATGACTTCTTGTGTGACATTGTATTCAGACAACATTTGCTTCATCCAGACCAGTTGAGAACAACTACTCCCAGCTGCTATGTATTCAGCTTCAGCAGTGGATAAAGATACACAGTTTTGTTTCTTGCTGAACCATGAAATCAGATTGTTCCCCACAAAGAAGCATCCTCTAGATGTGCTTTTCCTATCATCAGCACTTCCAACCCAATCAGCATCACAGTAACCAGTCAGCATGGATCCAGATCCATGAGTATACAACATCCCATAGTCACTGGTGCCATTGACATATTTCAGTATTCTCTTCACTTGGTTTATGTGACTGACTTTTGGTTCAGCTTGATACCTAGCACAAACACCTACAGCAAATGCAATGTCAGGTCTGCTTGCTGTGAGATATAGCAGACTACCTATCATGCTTTTGTATAGGCTCTGATCTACACTGACACCATTCTCATCTTTGGAGATTTTCACATGAGTAGGAGCAAATGTCCTTTTATGGCTTGCATTTTCCATGCCAAACTTCTTCACAATGTTCTTGGCATACTTGCTTTGAGATAGAAAGATAGAGTCTTCCATCTGTTTGACTTGTAGCCCAAGAAAGTAGGTCAGTTCTCCAACAAGGCTCATCTCAAACTCAGATTGGATTTGTCTAACAAAATGTTCAACCATCTATTATGACATCCCACCAAATACAATGTCATCTACATATATTTGTGCTACCATGAGCTTTCCTCCTTCATTCTTCACAAACAGAGTTTTGTCAATACCTCCTTTCCTGTATCCATTGTCAGTGAGGAACACTGTGAGTCTATCATACCAAGCCCTGGGAGCTTGCTTCAACCCATAGAGAGCTTTCTTCAATCTATACACATGTTGTGAAAGATTTGGAAATGTGAATCCTTTAGGCTGTTCAACATATACTTCTTCATTAAGTAGCCATTCAGGAAGGCACTTTTCACATCCATTTGAAACAGTTTGAATTTCAGAATACACGCCATTCCAAGCAATAATCTAATTGACTCAAGGCGAGCTACAGGAGCAAATGTTTCATCAAAGTCTACTCCTTCAACATGAGTATATCCTTGAGCTACTAATCTAGCTTTGTTTTTAGTAACAACCCCTTGTTCATCAGATTTATTCTTATATACCCACTTTGTACCTATGACATTTACTCCTTCAGGTCTAGGAACCAATTCCCATACTTCATTCCTCTTGAATTAGCCTAACTCCTCTTTCATGGCATTGATCCAGAACTCATCAGTCAAGGCTTCCTTGATATTTCTGGGTTCAATCTTTGACACAAAGCAGCCATGTGAGATCACTTCCCTTGATCTAGTAGTGACTCCTTTATCTGGATCTTTGGGATGATCCTTCTGAATTCTGATAGAGGGACCTTTGTTGATTCTGTCATCTTCAGGTTCAGCTTGAGGAGGTTCTTCTTCCTTATTTTTGTCTGAGAGGTTAGCTGGAGACTCATTCAGAGATGTCTCAACATCGTCTGTGACATTAGTCTGTTGGTCATCAACCACAACATTAATGGATTCCATCAAGACATTAGTTCTGGAATTAAAGACCCTGTAAGCTCTGTTGTTTGTTGAATAGCCCAGAAATATTCCTTCATCACTTTTGGGATCTGTAGCGGTGTATTCGTCTGTCATACCCCAAAATTTGCCCATTAATATTTTAAGACATTTTTCAGGGCACTCCGACTCATTTTTATGACACTGATCTTAAAGGAACGAAGGCCCAACTCACGAATGGCCCAATCCAGAAAATGGCCCAAACTAGCCTGTTCGCTACACGTTCGCTACACGCTCGCCTAGCGAACGTTCGCTACACGCTCGCCTAGCGAACGTTCGCTACACGTTCGCTACACGCTCGCCTAGCGAAGCTGACAGATAACAGAAAATTCTGGGCTTCACTCTGAGCCCATTAGATCACAAAAAAGGCATTATAAATACCACAACTCCAGTCAGAAAAAGGGAGGACGAAAAAAGGACGAAAGGAGAACCCTAGCAAGCAAACCCTAGCGCTCACAGACGGAAAACCCTAAAGGAATCCCTGAAGGAAAAGCCGGCGGCAGCAAGGTCACTTCCGCTCAATTCGATCCGATCGGCCAACTCAAGGTTACAATTCGATTACAAACAGGTTGGCATTGCTATTACTACCTTATGTTCTTAATTTGCATATGGTATCATGATTGAATTTATGAAACTATCTTAAGTTTTACATATGAATTTAAGTATGCATGAACACCTGAATGTCTAACCACATAATCTCTGTAATGGATGCTATAAGGTGTGAAGCTTGCTGACATTATGCTGTTATCAAAACCAGAATCCGCAGCCGCTCGCTAGCACATCGCTAAGCGAGCATGCAGCGAGTATTCGCTAAGCCCTCGCTAGGCGAGGCAGCGGCGACCGGGACAGTCGCTGATTTTTCTGTTCTGTCCTTTGCTAACCTGTCATGTTTTTATCATAGCCATGCATTGTTTATCTGACCCTACTGCTGTTCTGGTTTCTTTTGCGGTGCAATCCTTGATTGCATCCTGACTTGGTACTCTAACCCGTTTGCTGAATTTTGTAAAGGTTCACCTTTCCCAGGAAAAGATTGCTGTCTAGGTCTTCCACTTTATTTGTGGGATACCCTTGTGGAGTTTCACCCTAAATTACCTAATTAATTTTAATGTATTAATTTTAATGTATTAATTTTAATGTATTAATTTTAATGTGGAGATTCATCCTAATTACCTAATCGATTGTAAAATACGGCCTCTAAATGTGTGATCTTGGAACTCTCTTTATTGCCTTACGATGTTACGGTATTACGGTCATGTCCCGCGAATGTGGGGATACCCTTAGCAAAGACCCTTCGATTAAATCATCATGTCCCTTTAAAATAAATCATAGTCCCTCGGATGTTGCCTTCGAATATATGATTTTGTCCCTCGATGACCCTTCGGTGTAGCCTACGGTTAAATGATGATCGTCCCTTCGAATGCTAAGGTATCCTTACAACTGTTGCCTTCAATGACCTATCGATGACCCTACAATGACCCTTTTACATCCAAAGGATAAAACTACTTACTTCTCAATAGTAAGGACAGTTTTACCCTCATAAGGATAGGAAATGCCCATAACGACCTTAGGAAGGTATAACTCTCAATTACTGGATCATAACCTAAAACATTTTCCACCCCTCACACTTTGCAAGTCCTAGAAAATCACCACTTGGTATACATTCATACTAGAATCATTATCAAGTTATATTTTTCTAAACTGTTTTTCAAAATCAAACGAGATAAATACTTTGTATACATTCATACGAGAATCATTACAAAGTTAAACTCTCTTTCGAAACATTTTTAAACAATTCACCAACACTTTTCAGACAAAAATATAAGTGATCCAGCAATTAAGAGCCCATGGATAACCATGGATACAAAGGGTGCTAATACCTTCCCTTTGTATAATGTACCTCCCGAACCCAAAATCTATTGAGGTCTTTCCTGTTCTTTTCCACCTTTCCTTATTGGATAAAAGAAAAGTCGGTGGCGACTCTTGCTATCCGCGACATTGCGATAAAAAGCAAAATACCCCAAGTCAGTTCACCGTATGACTGAACTGGCGACTCTGCTGGGGACACTTTAAAAAGAGAGGTTACCTTAAAAACAAGATCACTTATTCCAAATTGTCTGATTTACTTTTAAGGGATTGCTTGGGTATTTTTGAGTGAAAGATCCTACACCCGGATCTAGTGTACCTTAGGTAAGTAGCAATAGATCATCGCGACTATCCGGCGTATACTGGAATGGTTAAAATGATGGCTACGGTTAATGTGACACTTTGGATGTCCTGATGTTCCTCATGTTCACTTGAGGAAAAATTTGGCTTCCGCGTGGTGTCATTAAAGCATTAACCAGACCTTTAGAACCCTAATTGACTCATCCTGGCCATTAGAAAGTAGTGAGATAACTGACTTCGGTTCCGACTGGGGTTGGTTGAGACTCGATACTACACTCTTTGAGATTGGACTTTAGGGAAGCTTCGGTCAACCACTTGGTGTTGCACTGAAGTGGACTTGAAGGAAGGTCAATGATTGGAGATCCTTTTAGAACCCGGTTACTATTCTAGGACAGGTTGAACCAACTAAACTTCAGTGGGGAGGGTACTTACCTATGGAACTCATGCAAGCCTTAAAACCTAGGAATGATGGTTGTGTGACTTGCTTGTGCTTGTTATTTATTTAACCTCATAACATCATAACATCATAACATCATGACATCATAACATTGTACTAACCATTTCAAGGACTTAGGGATTTAACTTTGCTCTGTTTTGTAAGGCTATGGCTCCCAGGAAGACCATCCGGATCAATTTTGTAGCAATCGCTCCTCAACTCAAGAACTTAGTGTCAGAACTTTCCGATCATGCGCAGTTCATCAAGAAACACAGTTCTCTCCTCAATTTGGTTACCACTGGTTTCAAAGAAGATATGATGAGAGTTTTATTCCAGTTCTTCGACCCTAAACATCATTGCTTCACATTCCTGGATTATCAGTTGGTACCTACACTGGAAGAATTCTCCAGACTGCTTGGGATACCTATCCTTGATCAAATACCTTTCAGTGGTTTAGAAAAGGTTTCGAAGTCTGAAGAAGTTGCCGCAGCTTTACACATGACGAAGTCCGACATTGAAGCTAATTGGGTAACAAGGAGTGGAGTTAAGGGTTTACTTGCCATATTCCTGACAAATAAGGCCCGAGAATTCTTAAAAGTTATGAATGTCCGTGCTTTCGAAGACATCCTGGCGTTGCTAATCTATGGCTTGGTGTTATTCCCTAATCCAGACCAATTCATAGACATGAATGCTATTAAGATATTTCTCACTCACAACCCTGTACCTACCTTGCTGGGAGACATTTTGCATTCCCTCCACACTCGTACCATGAAGAAGCAAGGGACTCTCATGTGCTGCATACCTTTGTTGTCTAGGTGGTTTATTTCGCACCTTCCTCAATCAGTCTTGAAGAACGAGCAGAATTTGAAATGGTCTCAAAGGATAATGTCGCTCTCCCACCCAGACATCTGTTGGTGTCCTCAGTTCAAGGAAAATGTTACCATCATTGACCGTTGTGGCGAGTTCCCTAATGTACCACTCCTAGGAATAAGAGGAGGTATTACTTATAATCCTGCTTTAGCTCTGCGACAGTTTGGTTGTGCTCGAAGAGATGGTCCACATGAAATGATCATCGAAGGCATCATGTTCGACTATGACAACGATTCCCAAGGCCTCCGTCAAAGATTTGTACGAGCTTGGGGCATGGTGAAGAGAGGTACGTTAGGACAGAAAAATTCTATTCCTATGGAACCTTATCTCAGATGGGTACGCGCCAGGGCTCGTGAACTTGTCATGCCATATCTTGCAATAAGACCTTAGATTGTCGAACCTGAAGCTGAAGGAGGTGCTCCTCAGATCATTCCTTATTCAGATATGCCTACCAATGTTGAGGAACTAAAGAGATCCTGGATCCAGTTGAGAGAAGAAAGGGATACTTTCGAGACTCAGTTCGTTGCAGAAAGGAAGAAAGTGCTAGAACTTACCAGTCAGCTTAATGAGGAACGAAGACTCAATGCGTATCTTCGCCCAAAAAGAAGTCGCCCCTGGGAGACTTGAGCTTTCATTGTATTTTTATTATTATTCCTTTTGTAATGAACATTGATCAAAGAAATCAGCAATAAACATGTCTCTCTTGTTGGTGATTTACGCAAAGTTAAATTCCAAAAGTCCTTGAAAACATTTCATACATTGCATAGCATAACATAACACTGCATAACAGGTATTCTACAAGTTCAATGTTCTCACGGTCTTCATTACAAACAGAAAAATGGATCTCGAACAAACTGTCAAAGATCTCCAGACTCAGAATGCTCAATTCAAGGAGATGATGCTAAGCTTATCCAAGGGGCAGGAGGAACTGAAGGCTCTTTTGCTCGAAAAGAAGAAAGACAAGAAAGCTGTGAGTTTCATTAACCCGGGAAGAAGGCGTAAAGGACAGGCCACAGGAGTCAAGTTTGGAATCCCGAATGGTCCAGAAGAGGGGGTGGAGAATGATTCAGAGGAAGAGAATGCTGATTTCTCCAACCCTGAGGATGACGATGAAGATTATGAAAATGAACAGTCCTCTCCAAGAGATGATAAGTACAAGTTGCTGGAAGAACGTATGCTAGCTATGGAGGGTCAGAAGGCGCCCGGTCTGGATTTCGAAAGTTTAGGTCTGGTCTCCGATGTGACCATTCCTCGCAAATTCAAAATCCCCACTTTCACTAAGTACGATGGTGTGTCTTGTCCTCAGATGCATCTGAGAGCTTATGTGAGAAAGATTCAGCCGCATACCACTGACAGGAAGCTATGGATCCATTTCTTCCAAGAGAGCCTGTCTGGCACACAGTTGGAATGGTATTATCAGCTTGAGAGCTCTGACATCCGCACCTGGACTGATTTAGCAACAACTTTCTATAAACAGTACCAGTATAACTCTGAACTAGCACCTACCCGGCTACAGTTGCAGAATATGACTATGGGATCTAAAGAAAGCTTTAAAGAATATGCTCAAAAGTGGAGAGATTTGGCTGGCAGAGTCAAACCCCCTATGACTGACAGAGAATTGGTGGACATGTTCATGGGCACACTGACCGGCCCATTCTACAGCCATCTACTGGGAAGTTCTTCATCAGGTTTCACTGAGCTTATATTAATAGGTGAACGTGTTGAAAGCGGCATCCGAAGTGGAAAGATACAGGCGGCTACCTCTGCAAGCACCAAAAGGTCCTATCAGGGGAGGAACGAATCAAATGCTGTGTACGGTCAAAAGGGTCGTAACAAGAAAAACCGTGACCACGACATTGGAGCAGTTACGATTGCAGCACCACCATCTCAAAACTTCCATCCCAAACAAGACAGGCCAAGAAGGCAGTTCACCAGGATCAATATGACCTTGGCACATGTACTGCAGGGAATGCTAAAGGCAAATTTGATCACCCTTAGAGATCCTCCTACAAATCCCAACACTACCTCTTCTCGTTATAATCCCAATGCCAGGTGTGCATATCACTCCGATAGCCCCGGGCATGATACAAACGATTGCTGGTCATTGAAGAATAAGATTCAGGATATGATCGAAGCTGGAGAAATTGAGTTTGAGCCTCCGGAGACTCCTAATGTCATCACTGCTCCTATGCCTAACCATGACAAGACTGTTAATGCTATGGATGACGATTCTCACATTTCCAATGTGGCGGACTTAACATCTCCTCTCCCGATCATAAAGAGGAATTTATTGCAAGCTGGTTTATTCCCAGGTTGTGCTGAAGATTGCAATCTCTGCATACTCCGGCCCGAGGACTGTTTGAAATTGAAGAATGGTATTCAACGGATGATGGACGATCGTACAGTTCTCTTCGAAAGGATTCCTAAGGCGGAAAACCCTATTGAAGAAATATCTGTGATTGCTAGGTCCAAAGTTCCAGTGAAGATTACCGCTACCAGGGCGCCTGTGAAGATTACTGTTGAGCCCAGGGTTGCTCCCCTAATCATCACTGCACCTGGCCCGATCCCGTATTCCTCAAGCAAAGCTATTCCGTGGAATTATGGCGGTGATGTTTACGTCCATGGCGTGAAGCAAGTGGATAATGCTGCTAATACTAGTGGCATTGTTGGGACTAGTAAAATTACTCGAAGCGGAAGGATCTTCTCTCCAGAAATCTCACCTCCTGTCCTTGAAACTCGAGGAAAGGAACCAGTCAATCCTTCTCAGTCAGAGACACCGGTCGAAGTTACTCCCGAAGATGTTGCCAAACAAGAAATGGAAGAAGTGCTGAAAATCATTCGCAAGAGTGATTTTGATGTTGTAGAACAGTTGGGGCATACCCCGTCTAAGATCTCGATGTTATCCTTGCTGTTATCTTCTGAACCTCATGCCAATGCATTGATAAAATTCTTGAAGACCGCTCATGTACCTCAGGAGACATCTGTCGATCAATTCGAACATTATGTTGCTCACTTGGCTGTTGACAATGGCCTGGGCTTTTCCGACGCTGATCTGACACCAGCAGGAAAGAATCACAATAAAGCCCTGCATATCTCCATTGAGTGTAGGGGAATCACTTTGTCTCATGTGTTGATCGATAATGGCTCTTCCTTGAATGTGTTGCTGACAGCCGTGCTGGATAAGCTGGATTGTAAAAGCATTGAACTGAAACCTAGTGACATTGTGGTACGTGCTTACGATGGTGCGTAGAGTGTTGTCCATGGCGAAGTAGTCCTGCCTATCAAGATAGGACCTCAAGTCTTCAACACTACCTTCCATGTAATGAACATTCGTCCTGCCTATTCCTGCTTACTGGGACGCCCTTGGATTCATGGGGCAGGCGCTGTAGCCTCGTCTCTCCATCAAAAGTTGAGGTATCCCACAAAGGGCAAAATTGTCACCGTGTGTGGAGAAGAAGAGTACATTGTCAGTAGTCTGCATACCTTCAGATACGTCGAGATGGATGGTGAATTCATTGAGACTCCTTGTCAGTCATTTGAAGTAGTTCCTCCGACCAATCCTGTCCTTAAGCCAACTTCCTGTGTACCCAAGGTTATTCGTGCTCCTCCTGCTATGATTTCTCTGAAGGACGCTCAAGCCGTGGTTGAAGATGGTGGTCGTACTGGCTGGGGTCAATTGATCGACGTACCGTACAAGTCTGACAAATTTGGCCTGGGGTTCAGCTCTGACAAGAGTCAAATTAATGCTGTAGAAGATGCTGACAGCGATTACGACCTGGATAGCTGGATTTTCCCAACAATTGGTGACGGACTCAATAATTGGAAGGCTGAAGACACATCCCGATTTCCTTTAGTCAGGAGTAATTGTTATTGTCTATTTTAGTGTTGCAAATTTTGTTTTTTTTTTACAATTGAACTTCTCCAAGCGTTGTGTCTATGCCCAGGGCACAATAGCTAATTTGTTAAGGGTTTTGTCATTTTCATAAGCATATTCATATTCAATAAATCAATGGACTTTTTGCATTCAAATATTGCGCTCTTTGTCTTTTCTGTCATCTTCCAAACAAGCTATGTTTTCTTACACACACTCACGTAACAAATTGCAGATCCATACCCACTCTGGATCCTGTTGACAATAGTTCTACTACTGTTCATTATGACTTTGAAAATCCGATCTACCAAGCCGAGGATGGAAGTGTGGAAGATTGTGAAGTACCTGGAGAACTTGCCAGACTGTTACTGCAGGAAGAGAGGACTATACAGCCGCACGAGGAGTCAGTTGAGATTGTAAATCTGGGTACCGAAGTAGACAAGAAAGAAGTCAAAATAGGAGCAGGCTTGGAAAACAGTGTCAAAAGAAGGTTGATTCAGATGTTACATGACTATGTAGAGATTTTTGCTTGGTCTTATGACGACATGCCAGGACTGGATACTGATATAGTAGTACATCGGCTGCCAACGAGGGAAGATTGTCGTCCTGTTAAGCAAAAGGTTCGTCGCATGCGTCCTGAAATGTCTGAGAAAATCAAAGCCGAGGTTATGAAACAATTTGATGCAGGTTTTCTGGCTGTTACTTCTTATCCTCAATGGGTTGCTAATGTGGTACCAGTGCCGAAGAAGGATGGCAAGGTGCGAATGTGTGTAGACTACAGAGATTTGAATAAAGCGAGTCCCAAAGACGACTTTCCACTTCCGCACATTGATGTTCTGGTAGATAACACCGCTCAACACAAGGTGTTCTCATTCATGGATGGATTCTCAGGTTACAACCAGATTAAGATGGCGCCTGAGGACATGGAGAAAACTACGTTTGTGACGCAATGGGGCACGTTCTGTTATAAAGTAATGCCATTTGGTTTAAAGAATGCAGGGGCAACGTACCAGCGTGCTATGGTGGTTTTGTTCCATGATATGATCCATCATGAAATAGAAGTGTATGTGGATGACATGATAGCCAGATCTCATACTGAGGGAGGGCATCTCGATCATTTATACAAATTTTTCGAGAGGTTGAAGAAATACAAGTTGAGGTTGAACCCGAACAAATGCACCTTTGGAGTAAGATCCGGCAAACTCTTGGGCTTTATTGTCAGTGGTAAAGGGATTGAGCTTGACCCGGCTAAGGTGAGGGCTATTCAAGAAATGCCAGTTCCCCGTACAGATAAAGAGGTCAGAGGTTTCTTGGGACGCTTGAATTACATTGCCCGATTTATCTCCCATTTGACCGCCACCTGCAAACCCCTCTTCAAGCTACTGAGGAAAAATCAAGAGATGATATGGAATGAAGAATGTCAAGAAGCTTTTGACAAAATCAAGAAGTATCTTCAAGAACCTCCAATTCTGATGCCACCAGTTGAAGGAAGACCTCTAATCATGTATTTAACCGTGTTAGAGAATTCAATGGGGTGCGTGTTGGGACAACATGACGAGTCTGGTCGAAAAGAGCATGCCATATACTACCTTAGCAAAAAGTTTACCGACTGTGAAACAAGATACTCACTGCTCGAGAAAACTTGTTGTGCTTTGGCCTGGGCTGCTCGCCGACTGAGACAGTATATGTTGAATCACACCACTTTATTGATTTCTAAGATGGATCCTATCAAATACATATTTGAGAAACCCGCTCTCTCCGGAAGGATAGCAAGATGGCAGATGATCTTAACAGAGTATGACATCCAGTATACTACTTAGAAAGCAATCAAAGGAAGCGTGCTAGCTGATCATTTGGCTCATCAAGCGGTGGATGATTACCAATCTATGAATTTTGAGTTTCCAAATGAAGATGTCATGTTTGTTACCAATCATGAAGAACATGGACCGGATGAAGGACCCGCACTAGGATCCCGATGGACTATGGTTTTCGATGGGTCTTCTAATGCATTGGGCAATGGTGTTGGTGTGGTAATCATTTCTCCCGAGGGTTACCATACGCCTTTCACTGCTAGATTATGTTTTCATTGTACCAATAATATGGCTGAGTATGAAGCATGTATTTTGGGACTCAAGGCCGTTATAGACCGGCGGGTCAAGTTTTTGAGTGTGTACAGAGACTCAGCATTAGTAATCAGTCAGATCAAAGGAGAATGGGACACTAAACATCCGAATCTCATCCCTTATCGAGAGAAGGTGTTGTCACTAATCCCATACTTTGGAGAGATTACATTCGAACGTATCCCACGAGAAGAGAATCAGTTGGCAGACGCATTAGCTACCATGTCATCTATGTTCAGAGTCAGATGGGACAATGAAGCTCCCAGGATCACCATTGAGCGACTAGATGAACCGGCATACTGTTATGAACTTAACACTGAGGGAGTACGGGAAAAACCTTGGTTCCACGAAGTAAAAAGATATTTAGAAGCTCAGGAATACCCTGAAGGGGCATCCATCAATGACAAAAAATTCCTGAGGAAGTTCTCCGCTATGTTCTTTCTGAGTAATGGAGTATTATACAAACGTAACCACGATTCGACTTTGCTTCGCTGTGTGGATAAAAAGGAAGCAGAAAAGATTATGGGAGATATGCACGACGGTATTTTTGGGACTCATTCTAGTGGACATACGATGGCCAAGAAGATTCTGAGATCAGGGTATTATTGGTCTACCATGGAAGCTGATTGCCACCATCACTCCAGAACCTGTCACAAGTGCCAGATATATGCGGATAAAGTACATGCACCTCCTGCTCCATTGAACGTGTTGACCGCACCTTGGCCCTTTGCAATGTGGGGCATTGATATGATTGGGGAGATTAAACCTACTGCTTCTAATGGACATCGCTTCATCCTTGTCGCTATTGATTACTTTACAAAGTGGGTAGAGGCCGCCTCATTTGCTTCTGTCACCAAGAATGTGGTGGCACGGTTCATCAAGAATAGTCTTATTTGTCGGTATGGTATCCCTGAAAGGATTATCACCGACAATGGTACTAATTTGAACAACAAGATGATTACTGAACTCTGCACGCAGTTCAACGTAAAACACCATAACTCTTCTCCGTACCGACCAAAGATGAATGGCGCTGTAGAAGTTGCTAATAAGAATATCAAGAAGATCATACAAAAGATGACGGTGACGTACAAAGACTGGCATGAGATGTTACCGTTTGCTCTTCACGGTTATCGCACTTCAGTACGCACTTCGACATGAGCAACTCCTTTCTCTTTAGTCTACGGAATGGAAGCCGTTTTACCAGTGGAAGTTCAGATTCCCTCTCTAAGAATCATGAAAGAGGCGGGCTTAGATGAAGATGAATGGATTCAGACTCGACTCGATCAGATAAACTTGATTGATGAGAAGAGACTTGCGGCTGTTTGTCATGGACAGATATATCAGAAACGCATGACCCAGGCATTTAACAAAAGAGTCAAGAGACAGGTGTATCAAATTGGCGACTTGGTGGTAAAGCGCATCACTCTACCACAAGGTGATCCCAGAGGCAAATGGATTCCCACGTACGAAGGGCCGTTTGTAGTTAAGAAGATATTCTCTAGTGGAGCCATGATACTAGCTACAATGGACGGCGAAGACTTCCCGCATCCCGTGAACGCAGACATAGTCAAAAAATACTACGCGTAAAAGAGACCCGCTAGGTCGACGTATCTAGGCAAAAGTAAGGGCATCCCGGCGAACCAAAAGGGTTCGGGCAAAATTTAGGGATAAATATAAAAAATGTACACCCGGCAAGTCGAAAACCTGAAAAGGCGGCTTGGGCAAAAAGGGGTATCCTGGTGGATTGAAAACCTGAAAAGGCGGTCCAGGCAAAAATTAGGGATCAAAGCGTATGACTATGTCCCGTTCTCAGACAACTTCATCCAAGTTCAAAGGACTGAACAAGCTAATCACTTCTATCCGACAGCAGGAGATGAGAGGCTTGAAGACATAATGGCAGTAGTGGAATTAAAGTCAATAGGACGTTTTCGGCATAGCTTTCTCTTTGTTTTCTTGACAATTTCCTCTTACTAGGATTTTTGTCTCCTTGTACACAAATTGCCTGTTTATAGGCCCTCTTTCGAAATCAATATAATTTTAGTTTCAAAAAAAAATGCTCTTGTTTTACTTTCTCTGTTTTGTTTGCATAAACGTCCATTGATTTAATTCGAATTAATATATGCATTTGGATATGATCGATGTTTACCAAAAATGCGTGCATAAAATAGAAATAGCGATTACTACTAGGCTTCAGGATCGAGGAGAAGGTCTAATCATGCTTTCCAATGAATCCGTTGCTAATCCTATTCCCCAGCAAAGCCAGTCATTCCCAGAAGAGAGTGGCATTACTAGACAAATGGGTCATCTCTTCCACCCCCAGCCGGGCTTCTGTTGAACATTTCTACCATCAGACAGAAATCAAGCATCTCCGGCTAAGAAAGGGTCATCGATACCAGTATCTCCCAACCAGAAGATTGAGATTTATTTTCCCCAGTAGAGTCCCCTGGAAGAACTTTTCCGATGCATAATTCATTCATTACATCATTTCACAACATACGCATGCATACATTGTTCGCATTTAATTTCAGAAGCATAAAACATCTCATGCATCATGACATGGCATGAAGCTAACTTTATTTTTCAGGTTAATTATCCTCCTGATACAGTCAAAATGAAGATCCATTCAGACGGACATCTTTATCGATTACATTCAAGATTCAAATACATTCATTCTGATAAGCACTCTGATATCCTCCTAATGGTGGCATCTTTAAGCCCACCCCAGATATTCATTGCAAATACAGCATCTACAAATACGATCAGATACAGTCTAACGTACGGTTCATTCTGATTCAGCCCAACATATAACTCCTTCCACTCAGATACGATCTAACGGACGATCCATTCTGATCTTCAACTACTCCAACACGGTCTAATGTACGACCCAGTTGGACCTTCATTTCTCAGGTACTGCCTAGCATACGGTCCATCCTGATTCATCTCAACATATGACTCCTTTAACTCAGATGCGATCTAACGTACGATCCATTCCGACCTTCAACAACTCCAATACGGTCCAGCATACGACCCATTTGGACCTTCAAGGCCTCGGGTGCTACCTAGCGTACGGTACCTTCTGAAGTGTAGTCTGGCGTATGACTACCCCTTTATTATCAGATGCAGCCTAACGGATGGCTCGTTCTGCTACTCAGAGACGGTCTAGCTTACGACCCGCTTGGAGGTTCATCCCCTCAAATGCTACCTAGCGTACGGTACATTCTGAAGTGTAGTCTGGCGTATGACTACCCCCTTCATCATCAGGTACAGCCTAACGGACGGCTCAGTCTACAACTCAGATACGATCTAGCATACGATCCATTCTGATCCTTCACCCCCAGTAACGATACAGCCTAACGGACGGCTCGTTCCGCAACTCATATACGATCTAGCGTATGATCCATTCTGATCCTTTATCCCTAGCGGCGTATGACCCATTCTAACTCCCCAGTGAAGTCGACGGCCTAATGAATGACTCACTATACGGTCTGGCGTATGACCCAGTGACACCCATGACTTCAGATATCTTCTAACGTACGACGCACTCTGAAGCTCTCATCATCAAACTTCCTAGATGGCATCTTTAAGCCCATCTCCATCAAGACTAACTAATTGACAAGTGCAAATTTTTGGGGCGTTCTAAGTGTTCAATAATCTTCCACCTCCAGACCACGAATGGCGTACATACCATTCTGACTCTCTCGGTTCAAGAATATTGAACAGGGGCAGCTGTCATACCACAAAATTTGCCCATTAATATTTTAAGACATTTTTCAGGGCACTCCGACTCATTTTTATGACACTGATCTTAAAGGAACGAAGGCCCAGCTCACGAATGGCCCAATCCAGAAAATGGCCCAAACTAGCCTGTTCGCTACACGTTCGCTACACGCTCGCCTAGCGAACGTTCGCTACACGCTCACCTAGCGAACGTTCGCTACACGTTCGCTACACGCTCGCCTAGCGAAGCTGACAGATAACAGAAAATTCTGGGCTTCACTCTGAGCCCATTAGGTCACAAAAAAGGCATTATAAATACCACAACTCCAGTCAGAAAAAGGGAGGACGAAAAAAGGACGAAAGGAGAACCCTAGCAAGCAAACCCTAGCGCTCACAGACGGAAAACCCTAAAGGAAACCCTGAAGGAAAAGCCGGCGGCAGCAAGGTCACTTCCGCTCAATTCGATCCGATCGGCCAACTCAAGGTTACAATTCGATTACAAACAGGTTGGCATTGCTATTACTACCTTATGTTCTTAATTTGCATATGGTATCATGATTGAATTTATGAAACTATCTTAAGTTTTACATATGAATTTAAGTATGCATGAACACCTGAATGTCTAACCACATAATCTCTGTAATGGATGCTATAAGGTGTGAAGCTTGCTGACATTATGCTGTTATCAAAACCAGAATCCGCAGCCGCTCGCTAGCACATCGCTAAGCGAGCATGCATCGAGTATTCGCTAAGCCCTCGCTAGGCGAGGCAGCGGCGACCGGGACAGTCGCTGATTTTTCTGTTCTGTCCTTTGCTAACCTGTCATGTTTTTATCATAGCCATGCATTGTTTATCTGACCCTACTGCTGTTCTGGTTTCTTTTGCGGTGCAATCCTTGATTGCATCCTGACTTGGTACTCTAACCCGTTTGCTGAATTTTGTAAAGGTTCACCTTTCCCAGGAAAATATTGCTGTCTAGGTCTTCCACTTTATTTGTGGGATACCCTTGTGGAGTTTCACCCTAAATTACCTAATTAATTTTAATGTATTAATTTTAATGTATTAATTTTAATGTATTAATTTTAATGTGGAGATTCATCCTAATTACCTAATCGATTGTAAAATACGGCCTCTAAATGTGTGATCTTGGAACTCTCTTTATTGCCTTACGATGTTACGGTATTACGGTCATGTCCCGCGAATGTGGGGATACCCTTAGCAAAGACCCTTCGATTAAATCATCATGTCCCTTTAAAATAAATCATAGTCCCTCGGATGTTGCCTTCGAATATATGATTTTGTCCCTCGATGACCCTTCGGTGTAGCCTACGGTTAAATGATGATCGTCCCTTCGAATGCTAAGGTATCCTTACAACTGTTGCCTTCAATGACCTATCGATGACCCTACAATGACCCTTTTACATCCAAAGGATAAAACTACTTACTTCTCAATAGTAAGGACAGTTTTACCCTCATAAGGATAGGAAATGCCCATAACGACCTTAGGAAGGTATAACTCTCAATTACTGGATCATAACCTAAAACATTTTCCACCCCTCACACTTTGCAAGTCCTAGAAAATCACCACTTGGTATACATTCATACTAGAATCATTATCAAGTTATATTTTTCTAAACTGTTTTTCAAAATCAAACGAGATAAATACTTTGTATACATTCATACGAGAATCATTACAAAGTTAAACTCTCTTTCGAAACATTTTTAAACAATTCACCAACACTTTTCAGACAAAAATATAAGTGATCCAGCAATTAAGAGCCCATGAATAACCATGGATACAAAGGGTGCTAATACCTTCCCTTTGTATAATGTACCTCCCGAACCCAAAATCTATTGAGGTCTTTCCTGTTCTTTTCCACCTTTCCTTATTGGATAAAAGAAAAGTCGGTGGCGACTCTTGCTATCCGCGACATTGCGATAAAAAGCAAAATACCCCAAGTCAGTTCACCGTATGACATCGTCGCTATATGATTTATTGATTAAACCAAAAGCAAAGCATACAATGAATCGAGTCGCAACCGCACTTTTATTTATCCTAAGGACTGGTTAAAAAGCGAACAAAAACCTAAGGAGTTTTACACGTAGAAAACTAATAAAAAGATCAGAGAATCTGGGTAAGGGGTAAATTACGCAATGGGAAGGTGTTAGGCACCCATCACGTCCTAGGTACTCCTAGGGAGCCCTTTTCACACTTGTTGTATAAGAAATATTTATTTGTTTTGACATATTGTGCAAACATGAGTGGGATGACGAGAAAAGAATGTACAAGTTAATTATTTTTGTGTTCGAACGGATGAACCCGTTGCCTACGTACCTTCCATCAAAGGTAAGGATCAAAACGCCGTAGTTCGGCTAAAAGATTTCCAAAAATTAGTGAGTTCAATTTTAAAACACAAGCACTAAGGCTTTTCATTACCAATGGGAGAAAACTCAACCAACATCAACAATCCACCATGCGAGGATGGCTTCAACATACTAGTGAGGGGTTAACCCTATAATAAGTATGGAAGACTTACAATCAACTCACTAAGGATAAGGTAAGAATTACATCAACCACTATGGTAATTAAAACCTACGGCTAATGTATGAAAGCATATTAACAATGGACAAAGCCAAAACAATTGTATGGGTGAAGTTAATTGATTATGATTATTCACAAAATATGGTCAAGGTATGATTAGTATTGATTCAAAGAAGTGTTATGAAAAGTGAAGTTTGAAAAGTCAAGGACTTAAGGTCCAAGTTTCTAATTTGAAAAGAGTGTGATAATGTTTGCACAACAAGCCAAAGTTTTTGAAAGCAAAGTGTGAAAAAGTTTAGGACAAAGAGGGTATGGATGATGGAATGTAAAACTTCTTATAAAGGTTCACCTCTTGAAATCATATAGAAGATGATTCAAGTGTGTCCTTAGGAATGAGGCAACAAAATAAGCAAATAAAAGCAAGGTGATACCGGATGCCATCAATGGACTTATACCAATCTCACAAACAAACGCGGATGTCGGATACCAATAAATGGGTTTACACCAACCTCCTAAAATAAACAATGATACCGGATGCCATCAATGGTCTTATACCAATCTCACAAAAGCAAAAAAGCGGATGTCGGATACCAATAAATGGGTTTACACCAACCTCCTAAAGTAAAACAAAACTTGGAAGTCGGATGCCAATCTATCTGGACTTATACCAACCTCCAAAGTATGGTCATGGGAATACAAATGCCACATCACAGGGACTTACAATTGCATCCTCTCATACAACAAACGAGAGCAAAGAAGATATGAGTGACCAATGAGGTCTTACACTCTATCCTTCCATATCATGGGAGCAAAAGCCAATCAACATGGTCTTACAATTGTCCTCAATGGGCAAACAACATAGATCACAAGGATATACAATAATGATCATACAAGAATTAACAATCAATAATGATGAATGCACAATGGCAAGCAAGTATGTACAAATGCAACAATCAATCAAGCAAACAAAGTCATTTAGCAACCACTATAACCAAACAAGGAGGCTCAATCAAAGGGTTTGACTTAAAAAGTCCACTGGAATAGGTGAATGGCGCTCTTAACCTTGCCATTGAGGGGCTAAGGTGAAGCATATGAAAAGGATATGAGGGGTGTGCCTCATCACTCTTATCTCTGGTCAGAGAGAGTATTGAATATAAGAAGGTGTGGGAGTTCAGAAAGATGGAACTCTCTCCACAAATTAGACTCGATGGATCTTGGGTTTGGATCTCAATGCTACAACCATGTAATGGGAGCAAGGAGAAGACACACCGAATAGTGGGAGATAGGCTACATATCTCTTATATCCACCAATTGCCTCAAAATGAGGACTTTTCCTGCTTGGGACAAACATAAACAATCACAAACATTGCCTCTTAAGGAGGACTTCAGACAGTTGCCTGGCTAAATAACAAGCCAGGTCTTCCAGACTACATGGAGACAAGAGAGTCTACCTCAATGCAAATGCTATACAAGCAAAGCAATGCAAGTTCTTAAGAGAACTGAGCAACTAAAGGGTACCTGAAATCAATCAAATATAATCAGCATCCCAGCATAAACAAAACAACAATATAATGATCAACAACAATGTACAATCAAACAATAATGTGCATAGCACAAATCTCAAGAGAACCAAGCACCCTACAACACAAACAAGTTAGTTCACAATAGTCAAATGAAACAATTCAACTTGCATTAATTCCTTTTAAGCACTTTGCTTCTTAACCTGAAAAGTCAAAGTCAAACTCAAACATGAGTAACAAGACCACT
The DNA here is from genome assembly GCF_024323335.1 of Lathyrus oleraceus. Taxonomy (NCBI): domain Eukaryota; kingdom Viridiplantae; phylum Streptophyta; class Magnoliopsida; order Fabales; family Fabaceae; genus Lathyrus; species Lathyrus oleraceus. Next base: position 236,125,434 of record NC_066585.1, read on the forward strand.
AGGACAAGCCTAGGGTCCAAAGGATGGAAAAATCTTAAAACAGCAAGTAAAACATGATCAAAACCAAGGTTTATCAATTAAAAAGAAGGACCAATTGGCCTCACATCCAAACTATGCACTAATTTCATTTTATGCACAATTTAACTCAAAGTAAGCAAATGTGAATCATAAATGAGCAAACAGAATGATTACATCCAAACAAATATCAGAACAGCTCAATTAATCCCACAAAAATTCTATTCTAAACAGAACATATTCAATGAGCTACATGTCAATTTTCATAGCATTTGGACATATGGAAGTAGGGAAATTAAATTCAACATGTCATGGCATGCAAAAATCAACCTAAGCTAGGTCACAAAACAAGTGTCAACTCCAATCAATTGTAAAACAGTGATATCACATGGGAAATGAATGGGACCAAAGCCAAATTATAGCTAAACATGTTAGGAAGCACTCCACCAAATTTCATATGCATAGGATAAGGGATGAGTATTTAACAAGTCATGTAAGTTTGCTACTCAAGAAACAATCCAAAAATGTTAAACAGCAATCAAAAATCCAAATCAATTAGAAAATGGATCAATTAAATCCACAAAAAATCATGGTGAAACTTAACATATAAAAGTCACCTCATGCAAAAAATCAGAGCCATAGGCCTAGTATAAGCATGGAAAAATAAATCATGAACTCAGCATAGTATAGTGTGACACATATTGTCACACTCAAAATGAATAAATCATATCTAACAAACCAGAGATCCAAAAATTACAAATTATATACCAAAATCTCCAGGCATGAGTCAAGAATCATCATATTAAATTTCATTAAATTTGGAGCTAGCATGATTATTTGGTGATTAAAATGGTAAAACATATGAAAATAGCACACATTACAAGAATCAATAAGCCACTCCAAAATTCTACCAGGCACAACATGAACTATTATGCCTAAAAAATTCTAGAGAAAAATTGGGATCTAACAAAAAAATTCCCAATTAATTTGGACTAAAATTGGATTTTATATGATTTTTTAAAGATTTGTTAATATGTGAAATAATTATTTAAGGAATTAATGTGAATTAATTGATTAATTATAACACGGATGGCACAACCGTAATAATCCAGTTTTGGCCAAAACGACACAGTAGCATTTTAATGTGCTGGCGCCACGCGATTGGACCAAACAGGCGGTAAACAGAAATTGAAATTGGCAAGGCGCTGCAGCGGATCCAGCACGGTGTTTTTCCAGATTTTTCACGTTCATCCGCGTGTTCATGTTCTTCATCAACTGCAGAATTGGTCACGAGCTTTTCTTCACCAAAACACGCAAACGACATACCGATCTCTCCGTCTTTCCACGTAGGTCATGAATATGGCAATGATTTTGGCTAAAGGTTATCACACACAAAGATCCAATCGAAAGAAGTTTTGTCATGCAAACTTTGATTCAAGATTTCTCCATGAATACTCGATGATTTAGCACGATTCGAATTGCAATCTACTCTACGTTGTACGCTCTACAAAAGCCATATCGCGATTTTAAGTATGGTGAAAATCGAGATTTGACCTTAGTGATGGTAACGGTTGGATTTCACGCGATTCAGCTCCGATTTGTGTGAAACAGATGATGTAATATGCTGTAGGAGGTGGCTGGTGGTGATTGGCAAGCTCAAGAGTGCACGATCATGACGATTCTTCCAGTTGCCATTGATGAACAAGCTTTACAACAGTTGGTATTTGCACGGTTTTCTCCTCCGATTACCACAAACAGAACTCCAAAAGCACCTGCAAATGATGAATACAGCAAAAAATTGCACAAAGATTGATGGATTCTTGATGAATTGATGAAAAAAAGTTTGTGTGAAAAGTGGAAAAAATTGAGAGAATTCTAGAATTTTTTGTGATGAATCTGAAAAAGTGATTATGGACCCTGAGTTTCTGTTAGAATTAAGCTTTTATATGTGCTCTTAATCCCATCTTTAATCATGATTAGCAAAAAATGGTAATTAGCAAAATGTAGCTTGTAGTGCATTTTGGCCTTTTTGCCCTTGGATGACTAGAACCAATGTAACAGTGATTTTTCAATTTGAACAAGTCACAAATCTCATTTGGAAGCTATTGGAATTGGTCCCATGTCAAAATTCCATGTAATTTGAGTTTTGGACCATTTTGCCCTTGGTTTTTTAATTAGTACACTTGAAAAATGACCTTTTTATGTGAAGGCTTTTGGCAAAATGTGATGATGGATTATGAAAGTACATGTTAAATGGGATTTTCTCAAAGAAGAACCATCCAATTTGGCCATTCCATGTGAAAGTTATGCCACTTTGAATTTAGGCATTTTCTGAAAATGATTGGACCATAACTTGCCAACCATAAATGGGAAATGAGTGTTCTTGGACTTTTTGGAAAGGCAAGAACAAGATCTTCAACTTTCATGTTGGACAAATTTTGATTTGAAGCTTGGTTCATGATGTAATTTTGAGGAGCATAACTTTCCATTTTTGGCAAGTGAAAATTACAGGTCATTTCCATTTTGGGAAACTTTTTGTCTGACATCAAATCCTTCAACCTTGATCTTTGAAATGCCAAATGAGGCTCATATGGACATGTATGAGACATTTCCAACCATCTCACACCTTCCAATTCCTGATTAAATGTACAGTTGACCACAATTGACCACAGTTGACTTTTCTAGGGTTTTGGTTGACTGAGCCATGTTCTGATGAATTCCAAGCTTCTTTCAATTGAGATCTTGATACCAAATGATATCACAAGTTATATGAACTCTTGATGAATGATCATGGTGCCCAAATTCTTCAAGAATGGTCACCATCCAGCTCAATGGCTTGCTTTTGACTGTTTGACTGATGATTGCTTCAGCTGCAAGAAACAAGGTTAGATGACAATATTTTTGTACTTTTGGTTAGATAACATATGAAAAGCAATGACCTACAATGCAATACATGCTTGGTGATCAAAAATCACACTCACAAGACACCCAACCCACTAGGAGGGAAGCTAGGGCATGCACTGATCCTTGAGGCTATGATATGATATGATATGAGCCATGAGGGATCTTAGGGCAAAAATTGGGGTCTTACAGGATCCATCTTCCTTCTTTGCTCACGATCAACCAAGATATAGCATTTGCTACCAAATACATGGAAGTATTTGACTGTAGGTTTTCTTCCTTTCCAGACTTCATAAAGGGTTGTGGGAGTCCCTTTCTTTAATGTCACTCTGTTGTGAACATAGCAGGCTGATTCTTGAAGAGTTCTATTTTTTCTTTCCACCGCACCATTTTGCTGGGGAGTGATGGGAGATGAGAACTCATGATGAATTCCTTTTGAAGAGCAGAATTCAGCAAATTTGCTGTTCTCAAACTCCTTCCCATGATCACTTCTAATTTTGACAACAGGACTTTCTTTTTCCCTTTGAAGTTTCAGACAAAGCTCCTTAAAGACTTCAAATACATCAGATTTTTCTCTTATAAAATTCATCCAGGTGTATCTGGAGAAATCGTCCCCCACCACATATGCATACTTCTTCCCACCAAGACTTTCTACTTGCATGGGTCCCATCAAGTCCATATGAAGGAGTTCCAAGACTTTGGTAGTGGTGTCATGTCTGAGCCTCTGGTGTGACATCCTTGTTTGTTTTCCAATCTGACATTCTCCACAGATTTTTACCTCATCAATCTTTAAGTTGGGAATTCCTCTAACAACTTCAACTGATATGATCCTCTTCATACCTTTAATGTGTAGGTTGCCCAATCTTTGATGCCATATCTTCCCTTCTTCCTCTTTGGCTAAGGTACACATTGACGAGTATCCAGTTTCTTGAGAGCTCCACATGTAGCAGTTGTCTTTGGACCTAACTCCCTTCATGATTACTTCATTTTACTTGTTAGTGTAATACCCCAAAATTTACCCTTCATTTTTCCTGGAAGCATACGCTTTACACCTCATGCATGCATTCATTTTTAGGTCATTTAACATTAGATACATTGCATTTCATCATGTCAATCAGAATTAGATCCAAGAAAAAAAAACGAAAAAAAAAAGGTTAAAAATAAATAAATAAATAAATAAATAAATAAATAAAATTAATTAAATAAATAAATAAAATATAACAAATTTTTTTTTTGGACTTGGGTCTCTCTCATTTGAGCCCACAAAGCCATGAAATTCAGTCTATAAATACCAAGGCTTCACTTGAGAAAAAGGAAGGGAGGCAAAATACTCTGAGGTTTCCTTGGAACAAAACCCTGAGGAAAAAGATAGTGAGAGAAGAACTAACAGAGTTCAGAGTAGCCTCCAAACCCTGAAGGGAACTCAACTGCACAGAATCACCTCTGCCTCACATAAACCCTAAAGATTGTTTTATAAACCTCATGGGTACAACTCAATTTCAATCAAGCTCTCCAATCAGGTTTGCCCTATATCCATCATCTTTATGCCTTTAATTTGAATGCTCTAAATGTATGAGGTATTATGGGTGAATTTGATACCCTTTTGATGCATGTGTTTGACAAGAGGTTTAGGCCTCCTACCCTTGGTTGTTTTTTGTGAGCTTTTTGTGAATTTTGATGGAATTATTCATGTGGTTACATTTTGATTTGGGGGCAACTCTTGGTTACCCTATCTTGTTTCACTAACCCTTTTGTTGAGTTTTTATGAAGGCACATGACTTTTGCAGGGATAACTTGCGTGGTTTCCCACTTTATTTGTGGGATAACCCCTGGAGGTTCATTCCGATTACCTTTACTGACCCACTTTCTTTGATGATGTTAGCTTGGAAGGATCTCAGGGTTTCCCATTCCTCTAATTGTTGTTACTTCGGATCTTTATCCGCGTGGTACTTTTACATTTTTCCCGCATTTTACTGCTTTCCTAGCTGGAAGACCTCGATAGGAGGCAATGTTTTTGTGTTTACTTTATGCAGGTTCCTTTGTCCAGGGTTAAGAGCTATGAGGTCTTATCCTCATTACCCTTTTGCATGCGCGTTCCTACAATGCAAACAAGCCCTTCATTGATTTTTCTTCTCCATAACACACGTTTACTCCTTCTACTACAGGCGAGTAAGTCTCCAAAGGTCGAGCATCCGGTAGATTGCGTAGTGACGTCGTTCGTCCAAAACCCAATCCACAACCCCATAGTTAGCCGAACTACGGCTTGCTCTGATTCTCATTCCAGATGAGATACGTAGGCATAAGACGCGATGTCTTAGCGAGCACACATCCCCCAACCCATAGGTCAGCCGAGCTACGAAGACTCTGATTCTCATATTCAGATGAGATACGTATGCAGTGGATGCGACATCCGCGCGAGTCATTTTCATTTAACCCTTTTTTTTGTTGTAAACAGCACAAGATAAACTCACACCCTTTAGACAAGAACTACAAAAGTGGATCCCGTAGAGTACTACGGATGCGTAGGGGTGCTAATACCTTCCCTTCGCATAATCGACTCCCGAACCCAAGATTTGGTTGCGAGACCCCGTCTTGTCCTTTCCTTTTTCAAGTTTACTTCGAGCGTTTCCTTTCCCTCCTTTGGGATGAATAACGCACGGTGGCGACTCTCCTGTCTTTTTCTTTCGCCGGTTGTTTTTTCGCGCACTGTATTTTTCAGGTTGCGACAGCTGGCGACTCTGCTGGGGACTCCACTGGGGACACTAAGAAGTTGACCTCTTGCTGGTCCATCTTCCCTAAGCGAGTCCCTCCTAGCTCGTGTGATTTCTTGTTCATTGGGTGTTCATGCTTTTGTACATTTATTTAATTACTTGCTTGCATTCGTCTGCTGTATCTGTTGGAGCTGTTGTTTGTTTGTTTGTTGGGATGGGATGTTCTACGAGAGATAAGCCCATTACCCAGGCTTGAGTGCACACACAGGTTTTAGAGTGGATGATCATGAGGCTTGCGTGGCATGTTGCTACGTTAAGTCGTTCGTGAAGAACCACACCCAGACGAGGTTTCTCTTGGATATATTATGTCCTACGGATGTTCCGTAACGACATGATGTTCCTTTAGAAATCGTCGACTCTGGTGACCATTTCCCGAGAACTCAGTCGAGGCCTCTCCTCCGAGACGTGATTATGTTAGCTCTGGTGGGCGCATTCTCGCTGATCAATCCGAGGACCCCGAGACTGGGAACTTGCTTTAGGATGTCTTGTTGAGGGGAGTTAGTGGAGGTCTTTTATCCCGTAATAATGCCAAACCTTCAGTGGTAAACGTATTATTCGCGACTGAAGGGCTGAAGTTGACGAACTTCTGTTCTTAGAACCTACCAGTGAGGGGCGGGCTAAATTCAGGAAACCTTAACCTCCAACCAACCCGGTTTTCTGGAGCAGAGCTTTGATCTTGTATTATATTCCTCAGTGGTTTTCTCTTCAGACAGTGTAACCCGACAGATGTTCAAGCAGATACAGCAATCCTGATTGACATACCACTGCATTGCATTCACATCATCACATCATTTGCATTCATATCATTTAACACATGTTTATCCTTTTCAAGGGGGTTTAAATCTTCTTCTTGATTCTAGTCGGGGTTTTCTTCTTACACTGTTTATCAAATGTGAGACTGGAATCAAGGGGGTAGAATGCCTTTTGGAATTGATAAACATGTCATTGCATTTGCATAGTCATCCGCATGTCTTGCATAACAGGTACCGCCACAGTGTTCTCAGTTTGTTTGGTGTCCCACTAGCAGGATAGCTGACTCAGGCATTCACCGATACGGTACCCGAAGGAATCAACAGAGAGCGATGGAGAGCCTACAAGCAGAGCTCGCCGAGATGAAGATTCGCATGAATCAATTCATGGATTTGGTTCAAGGGGTGGCTCAAGGACAATAGAAGCTTAGATTGTTGGTACAGAGGGATCCCCCTATTACTCAACCGGAGATGTTGGCTGATCCTCCAGCTGGAGAGGCTAATGGTCCCAATGGACCGGGGCCTATCCCGATCCCGCATGTCAACCTAGATCAACAACCCATTCAGGATGGTCAGGATGATCAGTTCCCCTTGCTTCAGGAAGACTTTGGCATGGACCCCATGTTTAGAAGATTAGAGGAGAGGCTGAAAGCTGTGGAAGGACAGAATCTTCTGGGAGTAGATGTTGCTGACTTGGGGCTGGTCCTAGGTGTGAGAGTGCCACCAAAATTCAAGGTCCCGATATTTGACAAATACCATGGCAGCTCTTGCCCCAAAACTCACGTGCAAGCCTATTTCCGTAAAATGGTTGCATACTCTGATGACGAGAAGCTACTTATGTACTTCTTCCAGGATAGCCTAGCTGGGGCATCCTTGGAATGGTATATGAGGCTGGACAGAGCCCACATCCGTTGCTGGAGGGATTTGGCAGAGGCTTTCGTGAAGCAGTATCAGTATAATGCAGACATGGCTCCGGACAGAACTCACTACGCCAAAAATGACTTTTAACAGCGCATCTTAGACAGCGCTTTTAAAAGAAAGCGCTGTCTAAGGTTAAAATTAAAATAAAACACGGAAAATGTTCCAAAAAAATAATGAAAGCGCTGTCTAAGGGGGGGTCTTAGACAGCGCTTTCTAAAACCGCTGTCTAAGACCCCCCCTTAGACAGCGCTTTTAGAAAGCGCTTTTAAATATAGACCTTAGTCAGTGCTTTTGATAAAGCGCTGTCTAAAGTCTTTAAATTAAAAAAAAAATTAAAACCAAAAGCGTGTCGCAACCTGAAAAAATACAGTGCGAAAAAAAAACAACCGGCGAAAGAAAAAACAGAAGAGTCGCCACCGTGCGTTATTCATCCCAAGGGAGGGAAAGGAAACGCTCGAAGTAAACCTGAAAAAAGGAAAGGACAAGACGGGGTCTCGCAACCAAATCTTGGGTTCGGGAGTCGGTTATGAGAAGGGAAGGTATTAGCACCCCTACGCATCCATAGTACTCTACGGGATCCACTTTTGTAGTTTTTGTCTAAAGGGTGTGAGTTTATCTTGTGCTGTTTACCCAAAAAAAAAAGGGTTAAATGAAAATGACTCGCGCGGATGTCGCATCCACTGCATACGTATCTCATCTGAATATGAGAATCAGAGTCTTCGTAGCTCGGCTGACCTATGGGTTGGGGGATGTGTGCTCGCTAAGACATCGCGTCTTATGCCTACGTATCTCATCTGGAATGAGAATCAGAGCAAGCCGTAGTTCGGCTAACTACGGGGTTATGGATTGGGTTTTGGACGAACAACGTTACTACGCAATCTACCAGATGCTCGACCTTTGGAGACTTACTCGCCAGTAGTAGAAAGAGTAAACGTGTTGCTTTGGGTTTTAGGGTTTGGGATGCTCGAGGGCAAAAGGCAGTCCTTGACGAAGGAACCGCGCTACATGTGGGGATATGAATACAAAACACAAAACATGTATCTCAAAGTAAAATGCCACCAAGGGGCTCAAACATTGCCTCCTATCGAGGTCTTCCAGCTAAGAAAGCGATAAAGTATGAGAGAGGGAAAAAATTACCACACGGATAAAGATCCGAAGTTACAGCAATTAAAGGAATGGGAAACCCAGGGATCCTTCCAAGCTAAACACCATTAAAGAAAGTGAGTCAGTACAGGTAATCGGAATGAAACCTCCAGGGGGTATCCCACAAATAAAGTGGGAAACCACGCAAGTTATCCCTGCAAAAGTTAGGTGCCTTCACAAAAACTCAACAAAAGGGTTAGTGAAGCAAAATAGGGTAACCAAGAGTTGCCCTCAAATCAAAATGTAATCACATAAATCATGCCCTTTCAATTCACTAAAAGCTCATAAAAAGCAACCAAAGGTAGGAGGCCTAAACCTCTTGTCAAACACATGCATCAAAAGGGTATCAAATTCACCCATAATACCTCATATATTTAGAGCATTCAAATTAAAGGCATAAAGATGATGGATATAGGGCAAACCTGATTGGAGAAGAAAAATCAAATGGCAGGGTTTGCTTGAGCTGAAAGTCTGTGAGTCAGAATGAACCTTTCAGAGTTGCCTGGAGGTTGCTGCAGAGTAGCTTGTAGGTTTCCCTTCAGGTTTTGTCCAGTGTTTTGTTCCAAGGAAACCTCAGAGTATTTTGCTTCTCTCCCTTTTCCTCAAGTGAATCTCCCAGTGTAACTCCAAGTGTCTTTTCCTCTACTGAAACCTCAGTATTTATAGACTGATTTTCGTGGGTAATGGGCTCAAATGAGGGAGACCCAAGTCCAAAATAATTTGTTATATTTTATTTATTTATTTTAATTATTTAATCAATTAATTAATTAATTAATTATTTTATTATTTTTTTTTTTTCGTTTTCGTTTTCGTTTTTTTTTTTTTCGTTTTCGTTTTTTTTTTTTTTTTTTTTTTTTTTTTTTAGGAAAAATGAAGGGTAAATTTTGGGGTATTACAGCTGCCCCTATTCAATCAACTGGAGACCCGGAAGGAAGATGACAGCTGCTTTCGTGCTTTCGAGGTATCAAGGGATTGAATACAATAAAAGCCCAAAAATTTGCACTGAAGTGAAGTGAAGTAACAATGTCTGTCAGAATCGGCAAAGAGGTGGTCTTGAAAGAAGAATCCGTTTGGTACGGTGAAAGTCAGTCTGAATATCGAAAAAAGAATGTTAAACTGGATACCAAAATAAATGGTAACACAGAAATAACCATGGCCTGAATGCCGCTCAACAGTCTGAATACTGGAAAGGATTTCGATCTGAACATCGGAAAATTGGCCTGAATGCCACAAGTCGCATCGACCTGAACGTCGGAAACTTCTTCGATCTGAACATCGGAAAAACTTGGCCTGAATGCCACTTCGGTCTGGATACCGGAAAATCGGCCTGAATGCCACTTGGCGCATCGACCTGAACGTCGGAAACTTCTTCGATCTGAATATCGGAAAATTGGCCTGAATGCCACTTCGATCTGAATATCGGAACATTGGCCTGAATGCCACTTCGATCTGAATATCGGAAAATTGGCCTGAATGCCACTTCGGTCTGGATACCGGAAAACTGGCCTGAATGCCACTTCGATCTGAATATCGGAAAATTGGCCTGAATGCCACCTCGATCTGAATATCGGAAAATTGGCCTGAATGCCACTTCGATCTGAATATCGGAAAATTGGCCTGAATGCCACTTCGGTCTGGATACCGGAAAACTTCATGCCTGTCAGCATTGGCAGAAATAGGGAATGATAATAGAGGCGGCGCATGGGCCAATGACACTTGCTGGGGATAACAAAGGTAAGTCATGAACAATCTTCAGTCTGAGTACTGGAAACAACTTCTAGCTTATCACTTGGGATACCGAGAATGTTTTATGCTTACATGCGTATGTTTGAATTTTTCAATGGCGTAATGCTCCATGAAAATGGAAATGCTACGCGATTTGGAAGGATGCAATGCAATATGATTCTACATGCAGGGATGCGAAATGCTGGGTAGAATGCCAAGCCGGGGCAAGGGGATCTGCTGGGGAAATGATTACCATCCTCTGGGCTCTGGCCAGGCTGCTGGAGATACACACCATAATGAACTCTGTGGGGAGATGACTAGCCATGCGGTGTTCTGGCCATACCGAGACTCTGATCGGGGAAAGAATGACATTGGAAGCCTGCTGCTGAGGAGAGCTACAATGATTCTGGCAACCACGGTTTGCGAGAGATGACTCAGGAGGGGGAGCAAACACTGATACGGTACCGAGGTTCTGCTTCAAGAAAAGAAACCATGGATCTGGCATTGGGATTATCGATCTGGCATCGAACTCTAAGGAGCAGCCACTTCTGTTGGGAAGATACAGTCTGGCACTGTCAACTCCGCTGGGGAGTGTATGATCTGGCACTGTCAACTCTACTGGGGAGTGTATATTCTGAAACAACCGCTTGGGGAAGTACGGTGGTGAGAAACAGCTGGGGATTGAAGAATCCAACGCTCTGATCAGCTCTGCAGGGATAAGACACCGAATTTGTCTGTTGGTGACTTCACTGGGGAAGATATTTACGATCATCTGCAGGGAATTTTAAGGAAATGCCCCGAGGGTATCTGTTTTGAATAGACGATCCAAAGCACTTAAAATTTACAGCAATTTTAAATGTTTATTAAGCATGTACCTGTAAAGCCCTTATGTGTCATGATGCAATGTTTATCAAAAATTCGGACGTCATTTTTGCAAACAAAACAGTAAAATGAAAATGAAAACAGAGATATACTGAATAACATGATTTTATTGATTGAACAGCCTGAATAGGCATTTACATCAGGAAGCAATCCCTAGAAAGAGGTAATCGCACAAAAGATAAAAACAAAAATTAATCTAATGGCAATGTGAAATGGATTTCTATTGGGTTCCAATTCTGCTATGACTTGCCCGTCTTCAAGATCCTCTAGATGATCAGCTTTCTGAAAGAGTGATTGGACTGTTTCCTATCCTTCAAAAATTTCCAGTCATTGGCACGAGATGAGATTCAGAACTACTCAGAACGCAGTCATTCGCTTAATCCCTAACTTTTGCCTGGATCGCCCTTTTCGGGTTTTCAATCCACCGGGATACCCATTTTTGCCTAAGTTGCCTTTTCAGGTTTTCAACTTACCGGGTGTACAATCTTTTTTTTATTTTTGTCCCTAATTTTTGCCCGAACCTTTTCATTTTCTTGGTTCGTCGGGATGCCCATTTTTGCACGGACTACTCTTTTTTACTGTCCAGCGGGTCTATTTTATGCGAAGTATTTTTTAACTGCGTCTGAGTTCACAGGGGAAGTGAAGTTTTCACCATCCATAGTTGCAAGCATTAAGGCCCCACCATCAAAAACCTTGGTGACAATATACGGTCCATCATAGTTAGGAGTCCACTTGCCCCTGTGATCTGTCTGAGGAGGAAGGATCCTTTTCAACACTAAATCTCCGACTTGGAAACAACGAGGACGCACCTTCTGATCAAAAGCTCTCTTCATCCGACTCTGATACAACTGCCCATGACAACTGGCTGCCATTCGCTTCTCTTCGATAAGACTTAACTCATTGAACCTTGTCCGAATCCATTCAGCTTCATCTAACTTGACATCCAACAGGACTCTTAGAGAAGGAATCTCCACTTCAACAGGTAGGACCGCTTCCATACCATACACCAGGGAGTAAGGGGTTGCCCCGGTCGATGTACGTACTGAAGTGCGGTACCCATGCAAGGCGAAGGGTAGCATCTCATGCCAATCTCTGTACGTGACGACCATCTTCTGCATAATCTTCTTTATGTTTTTATTTGCCGCCTCAACAGCGCCGTTCATCTTAGGACGATAGGGGGAAGAATTGTGATGCTGAATGTTGAAGTTCTGACACAACTCCTTCATCATTTTGTTGTTGAGATTAGAACCATTATCAGTAATGATTCTTTCGGGAATCCCATAGCGACAAATGATTTCTTTCTTGATGAAACGGGCAACCACATGCCTGGTGACATTCACGAACGACGCTGCTTCGACCCACTTGGTGAAATAGTCGATGGCAACAAGGATGAAGCGATGCCCATTGGAAGCAGTCGGCTCAATCTTTCCAATCATATCAATGCCCCACATGGCAAACGGCCACGGCGAAGACATCACATTCAGAGGATTCGGCGGTACATGCACCTTATCAGCATAAACCTGGCATTTATGACACTTCCGAGCATACTTGAAACAATCTGATTCCATGGTCATCCAATAATAACCCGCTCTCAATAATTTCTTAGCCATTGCATGTCCGCCGGCATGAGTACCGAAGGAGCCCTCATGAACTTCTTGCGTCAACATGTCTGCTTCGTGTCTGTCCACGCATCTGAGCAAAACCATGTCGAAGTTCCTCTTATACAGCACATCGTCTTTGTTCAAGAAGAAGCTGCCTGCCAATCTTCTCAAAGTCTTTCTGTCATTGTTGGATGCCTCTGCAGGGTACTCTTGATTGTTCAGAAAGCACTTGATATCGTGATACCAAGGCTTGTCATCGACTACCAGTTCAGCAGCAAACACATACGCGGCCCTGTCAAGGCGCATCACATCGATCCTGGGAGCATGGTTCCAACGAATTACCTTGATCATGGAGGATAGAGTAGCAAGTGCGTCTGCCATCTGGTTCTCATCACGAGGTATATGATACAATTTTACCGTTGTGAAGAAAGTCAAAAGTCTTCTCGTGTAATCTCTGTAGGGGACCAGAGTGGGCTGGAGAGTATTCCAATCACCATTCACTTGATTGATCACCAGAGCTGAATCTCCGAAGATGTCCAGAGTCTTGATTCTCAGATCAATGGCTTGCTCAATGCCCAAGATACAGGCCTCGTACTCAGCTTCATTATTGGTGCACTCGAAAGTCAGAGGAGCGGTGAAAGGCATGTGGGCACCTTTCGGAGTTGTAATGACAGCACCAATTCCACTTCCTCTAGCATTGACAGCCCCATCAAACAACAAAGTCCACTTTTCGTTTGGATCAGGTCCCTCCTCAACAACTGGCTCTTCACAGTCTTTCATCTTGAGGAACATGATGTCTTCATCTGGAAAATCAAACTTCATCGGCTCATAATCATCAATCGGCTGCTGAGCAAGATAGTCTGACAGGATACTCCCTTTGATGGCCTTCTGTGACGTGTACTGAATATCATACTCTATTAAAATCATTTGCCAACGAGCGACCCTTCCGGTGAGAGCTGGCTTCTCGAATATGTATTTCACTGGATCCATCTTAGAAATCAACAAGGTAGTATGGTTCAACATATACTGCCTCAGTCGGCGAGCAGCCCAGGCCAAAGCACAGCAAGTTTTCTCAAGCTGCGAATATTTGACTTCACAGTCGGTAAACTTTTTGCTAAGGTAGTATATGGCATGCTCTTTTCGACCAGACTCGTCATGCTGTCCCAATACACACCCCATCGAGTTCTCAGTCACTGATAGGTACATTATCAGAGGTCTCCCAGGAACTGGAGGTATAAGGATCGGAGGTTTCTGTAGATACTCTTTTATCTTCTCGAAAGCCCTTTGACAATCTTCATTCCACCTGATAGCCTGATCTTTCCTCAGCAATTTGAAAATTGGCTCACACGTGGTTGTTAGGTGAGAGATGAACCTTGCAATGTAGTTCAACCTCCCTAAGAAACTACGAACTTGCTTCTCTGTTCTTGGCTCAGGCATTTCCTGTATCGCTTTTACTTTGTCGGGATCCACCTCAATCCCTTTTCCGCTAACAATAAAACCCAGCAATTTTCCCGATCCCACCCCGAAAGTGCACTTGTTCGGATTAAGTCTCAGTTTGAATTTCCTCAAATGCTCAAACAGTTTCTGCAAATTCACCAAATGTTCTTCTTCTGTCTGAGATTTGGCAATCATATCATCCACATAAACCTCGATTTCATGATGAATCATATCATGGAACAGAGTTACCATAGCTCGTTGATATGTTGCTCCGGCATTTTTCAGACCAAACGGCATCACCTTGTAGCAGAAGGTGCCCCATGGGGTTATGAAAGTTGTCTTTTCCATGTCCTCTGGTGCCATCTTGATTTGGTTATAGCAAGAAAAGCCATCCATGAAGGAGAATACCGAGAACTGAACTGTATTATCCACCAAAACGTCGATGTGAGGTAATGGGAAATCATCTTTAGGGCTAGCTCTGTTCAGATCCCGGTAGTCGACACACATCCGTACCTTTCCATCCTTCTTAGGTACTGGGACGATGTTTGCAACCCATGGTGGATAATTGGTGACTGCTAGAAACCCTGCATCCAACTGCTTTTGTACTTCTTCCTTTATCTTGACAGCCATCTCTGGTCTTGTTCTTCTGAGTTTCTGCTTGACCGAAGGACAACCTTCTTTGAGAGGCAAGCGGTGTACCACGATGTCTGTGTCCAGCTCAGGCATGTCCTGATAAGACCAGGCGAAGATGTCAACGTATTCTTGCAGCAATTCAATCAGCCCTTTCTTCACATCATCTCTCAAAACAGCCCCTATCTTGATTTTTCTCTTGGCGTCCTCGGTGCCGAGATTAATCACTTCAACAAACTCTTGATGCGGTTGAATGACCCTTTCCTCTTGTTTTAATAACCTAGTAAGTTCTTCAGGGAGTTCACAGTCTTCATCATCCTCTTCTTCAGCTTGAAAGATTGGATTTTCAAAGTCGAAGCGAGCCGTAGCAGAAACGTTATCAATAGGATCCGGTGATGTGCATCTGCATGAGTGATGGCATGTGCTTATGAGTGTGAAAGAAAAAAAGTGGAAACTAAACAAAACATTGCCATTTTTTTTATTTTGAAAAACTGCAAAAATAGAAAGACAAGGAACGAAATATTTGAATGCAAAAAGACGTCCTTTATTTATGATAAAAAATGCAAGTGTCACATAGATGGGCCCTACAATGAGTCATTACGCCCTGGGCAGGACGTAAGACTTGGATATGCATGAATAAACAAAGAAAATTACTCTTCAAGAAGAGTGACTTGGATAATCTCTTCAGAAGACCAATTGTTGATGACTTCACCCGGGATCCTCGGATGCACCCAGTTGTCGATGTCGCAATCACTATCCCCATCTTCATTGTTGACCGCAGAGACTTGACCATACTGAATGATGCCAACACTGGAGAAAGTGATCGGCCCCTGAAGTGTTGTAGAAGTCAAAACTGGCTGATACCTGTAGCACCTCAAATTTGCACCTATCATTGTACATACATTCTCATATTAGGTCATAACATAACATGGTCCATTGCATAGCATTGCATTGTCCCAGTTGCCTCAAGTGCAAGCAAGTCAAGAATTAGGTCAAACTGATCAGGAGATCAGTCAACCAAGCAAGCAAGGGTGTTTCTCAAGGAGCCAAGGCCCTAGGGTTTGTCCAACAAGTTCACATGACTTGGAGGTCCATTTGAAGTGTTTAAGTCAAGGGTTGGATGTTCAGAAGTCATCAATTCACGCACAGTCAGTCAGAAACCCTAGAAATTCAAAGTTGGTCAACTGTGGTTGATTTTATGGTTTTGATGGATGGAAATGGTCTGAAAGAGCTTATTCATGTCCCAATAGGCCTCATATATCATGGCAAACAACATCATTGAAGAATTTGAAGCCAATCAGAAAATTTCCAAAAATAGAAACTGGACCTGTAATTTTAACTGCCAAAAATGGAAACTTCTTGATCCCAAACTTGCATCATGATACAAGCTTCAAATGAATTTTTGCCCAACATGAAAGTTGAAGATCTTGTTCTCCCATTTCCAAAAAGTCCAAGAACTCTCAATCCCCATGTATGGTTGTCAAGATATGATCAAATCATTTTCACAAAATCTTGAACTTCAAAAGGCCATATCTCTCAAACCATTTGGCCAATTTTGGTGGGGTTTTTTCCTACAAACCACATTTCATCTCCTCTTTCCAAAAATATAAACTTCATGAGCCAAAACATTGCCAATCAAAATGGCATTTTTGAACCTAGCACATGTGAAATTCAAGTGTGGACCAAAGTCGACTTTTTGATTTAGCAATTTTTAACACTTTTGGCCATTTGGGATTTGATTAAGGTGATATTTGAGACTTGTCTAAAGCCCAAACTCGGGCAGACTTGCACACTCCATTTGCCTTTGGTGCAAAATTAGCAATTTTGCAATTTGATTCATTTAAGCAAAGTTTGATTAACACATGATTAGCATTGCTTAAACAGTCCATATTTAAGACATTTTCTGTCATTTGAAGCAACCCTAGCAGCTGAAAACACTCAGAAATTCACTCTCTCTCAAAATTCATCTTTCTTGCCTTTTCCAAAAATCTGCCAAATTCTCAAAAGAACCAAGCCTTGCCTTGCTCGATTCACCATTCAAGCAACATAGTGAGCATTTTTCAGCCATCATTCTACATCTGGAAGCTCACTTTCCCAACTGTTTTCAAAGGCACTCTACCATGGCAGATCGGATTCAGAGCTAAATTGGTGTGTTTCAAGCCAAAGTTCTTCACACATTCTTCATTTGGGACCTTAAAGGGCAACTGTTGCAGGCATTAAAGACCAAACAACACCTGAATCTTCATCTGCTCTTCAACAGGGGTTGGTTTTCGAATCTTTTGTTTCTCAAATCTTTGCCATGCTTAGTGTAGGTCTTGGTATGCTGATTGCTGTGAACTTTGTCTCATGTGAAATGGTTAAGTAGTTTGCAAGAAATCTGAAAATGAAGATTGATGGTCATATGCTTTTTTTGCTCGATTCTCTTTCAATAGTGCGTTTCCATGAAAATTGATGTTGGATTTGTCTTTACTATGCTTGGATGAACATATTGATGTACTCATTATTCATTTCTGGAAATTTTTGTTCATGAGCAAGTTTTGGTGTTGAATGTTCTTTGGTTCGATTCATGATGCACAGCATGTTTTAATGAAAACTGATGATGGATTGTTGCTTGTCTTGCCTTGCTGAACGTTTCTATGTTTTCAATTTGTATTTCTGGGATTTTTTCTGAAATTCGATTTGAAGGTGATGAAGATGCATCACTGTTCCATAAACCCTAATGTTCATAAGCCTTGCCAGCTGTTTTTGTCTTATTCGTCTGCATGCCACTGTAGCTTCATGCACCAATTAAAACATTTCATTTCAGCGAGAAAAACGACGCCGTCCCATTTAGTGGAGTCCCAAAATTACAGCATTACCATTCTCGGTTATTTTAAATCCATATTAATTCATTTATTTCATATATTATTTCATTTGATCATCAATTTTGAAAAATTCATAACTTGCTCATTTTAATTCCAAATTCAGTGGGAATTTTTGCATCATGTCCTGTTTGATGTCTAGTTTTTTGTCATGATTTTTAATGAATTTTCTGATCATTGGTTTTTAAATGGCCTTAGGGTTTGTATAATGTGACCAAAAATGATACATGTTGCCAAATCTCTTGTGAAATAAGGAGGATGCATCCATTTGATCTGAAATTTTTTGTGCTTAATCTACACTCATTCATGTTTATTTTGGTGTAAAGATCATGATTTTATCATATGTGGTTTGTGAGATATGAATTTTTGAAGTAGGGTGTGACAACTTGTGTCACACCAATGATATGTAATTTCATGATTTTTGTTGACATGCTTCCTGGCCTTCAATTAATGTGAAATTTTACATGATCCCTCTCTTATATGTCTAGTTGACTTGTGATTTTTCCTGGATTTAATTATGCCATTTTTTAATTGTTTGAGATTTGTCTTCCCTGCCTAGTCAATTGTTGACTTTGTGTGATACATCTTGCCATTTCATTTGGGAAATTCTCATATCTTATTGGTTGATCATGAAATTTTACATGTGCATACTAGACATCTTGAGCTTTGCATTGGTGTTAATCCCATTCATTTCTCATCTGTTTTCATTTAGTTATGATTTTTTGAAGATTGACACATGTTTGTTTGACTTCTTTGTACATGCTTGAATGGGTTTTGACTTTCTGATTTTTATTGACCATCTTCGCATGATCCAATTGAGCTGAAATTTTATATGCATGTCATGTTATGAATTGTGATTGAGCATGAATTATTTGGTGATTTTTGGAATTGATTATGTTCACTTTTGAGCTAAGTCTTGCTGTTGACTTCATTGAGCATGTTCAAATTTGCTTTGACTTCATGATTTTCATTGACTGCCTTCCACTTGTCCAAATGTGATGAAATTTGACATGCTTACCATGCTAGGTGTTAGGATTGAGTATGAATTATTTGATGTTTTTTTGAAAATGTTTGAGTTGACTTTTGATGCAAGTCATTCTGTTGACTTCTTTGAGCCCTCCCTTGCCATGCTTTGACTTCTTTTGCTTGTGAATTGATGATGATGCATGATATAAACTTGAGACCAATTGAGCTTGCTTCTTAAATGTTTGAACTTGATTTTGTTTGACTTTCATTTGCTGTTTTGACTTTCTCATTCCTTTTTGACCCTAGGCTTGTCCTAGTGGTCCAGTTACTCACTGTTGAGCTTATGTTTTCAGGTTGAACACCAAGTGACTAATGAGATCAATTTCTTTTGATCAAGCTTGACTGCTTATTGTGAGCTAACCTTTGTTTTGTAGGTGGCTTGACTCATGTGATTTGAGTCTTGTGCATTGCACATCTGATTACCTGATTTGTCTGTTGTTTCTCAATTCCTTTTGCTTTAGCTGTTGAAATGTGTACTGATTAGTTTGACTATTTCAGGTACCATTAGTTGCTTAAGTTCTTTGAACTTGCTTTGCTTTGCTATTTAGCAACTTGCTTGAGGTATAATTCCTTTTTCTTCATGTAGTTTGGAAGACCTGGCCTGTTACTTGGCCAGGCAACTGTCTGAAGTCCTCCTTAAGAGGCAATGTTTGTGTATGGTTAAATTGTCCTTGTACAGAGTCAAAGACCTCCTAAGTGAAGAGGCAATTGGCAGAACCAAGGGATAAGCAACCTATCCCCTGCTATTCAGTGTGTCTTCTGTTTTGCTCACACCACTGTGTTGATGCATTACAGATAAAAACTCAAGATCTTGTGCAATTGCACAGTTGAGTCAGTTTCAAATGTGTAGAAGGGTTCCCACCTTCTGAACCCACACATTCTTGTCTTAAGCTCTCCCAGGCCAGGGATAGAAGCTGTGAGGTCTCATCTTCACTCACCTTTCATCTGCTTCACCTTAGCCCCTCAATGGCAAGGTTAAGAGCACCACTCACCCCATTCCAGAGGTTTGTTTGTTGAGGTTGATATGACCCCTCGACTAAAACCTAACCCATGCTTGAGCCCCCTTGTTGGTGTGTTTATTTTATGCTGGATGTGCTTGTGTATGCTTGTGTGATGTGACTGTATCCCCTAGGTTGTTAGACTCCGCGTAGTCTCGTTTGCATGTCAATTAAGGTAGCACGGTTCCTTCGTATAGGACTTCCTTTCTTGCTTGAGCTTTTTTAAAAACACAAACAAACATCATCCCCTCTTAAGGATACGTTAACTCCTTCTACTACAGATGAGTAAGTCTCCAAAGGTCGAGCATCAGGTAGATTGTGTAGTGACGTTGTCCACTTAAAAAACACAAACCAACAGTAATAGTTTGGCCGAACTACGGCAACTCTGATTCTCATGTCCAGATGAGATACGTAGGCACGAGATGCGATGTCTTGTCGAGTTTGACTAACAACTAACACTAATCCTTTTCTCTCGCCCTCGTTGCGATTGAGACCTCCCCTTTCTCTTGCCCTAGTTGCAATCGAGACCTTTGCTTCCTGTGCAAGTTAGGTTAGGTGTGGCTTGCTTCCTGTGCAAGTCATGTCTAGGATAGGTTGGCCCTTGTGCCATTTAGCTAGAAACCTTAACTTAGGGTTGATTTTGCATGACAACATCTAGGCTCGAGTCGTAGTCTCCCTAGAGTTGTGTCTCCCTCTGTTATCTGGTTAGGCCAAGTCTTTTGTCCCTGCGTAGGGGAACTACATCGCCCTGATCTTCATACCAGATGAAGTATGTAGGCAGGAGATTGAGCTGATCTCTCCGGGCGCCTTTTCTTTTCTTTTGTGTGTGTTGTTTGACAGTTATAGGCTCGAGTCCCCGACTCCCTATCAACTTGTTGTGTTGTTGTGTGCTTGGAAGCCGATATAAGTCCATCGAGTGGCATTTGGGTTCCAGTGTGTGTGTGTTTTGGTTCGGATGCTGATGTAAGTCCAGCGATTGGCAGTCGGGCTCCACGTTTGCCTTTGCCTGCTTTTGTTTGTGTGCGTTTCAGCCGAGCTACGAATGCTCTGATTCTTCTCTCGTCCGAGAAGATACGTATGCATAGGATGCGATATCCTAGCGAGCATGTGTCGTTTCCCCAGTCCGAACTACTTCGACTCTGATGTCTATGCCTGATAGACTAAGTAGGCCCAGGATGCGACATCCTGCCGAGTCAGTTTCAGTCAGTTTCTTTTGTCTCTTTCAGCCAGTGTGTGTGTGTTTGAGCAGTGTTTTAGCAACCATTTCCCTTCCTATTGTGCGTGGATCCCGTAGAGTACTACGGATGCGTAGGGGTGCTAATACCTTCCCTTCGCATAACCGACTCCCGAACCCATACTCTTTGGTCGCGAGACCATGCTTTTTCCTAGGTTTACTCTGAGCGTTTCCTTTCCCTCTTTTGGGATAAATAACGCACGGTGGCGGCTCTGTTGTTCTTTCTTTTCCCGCCGGTTTTTCGCGTAATGCGACAATACCCAATCCCGAACTTATCTTCTTTCACTGGTAATTCCAACAGACGCCCCCAACCGGGAGCAACACCTGAATCCACCACGGCCAGTGCCTGCTTAAAGGATGAGATAGAGGCACTCGCTTTAACCTCTTTCACAGACTCTTGGACAGACAAATCTTCAACCTGGAGGATACCTTTGTCGAGCAAGGCCTGGATACCTTGTTGTAGCTTCAAACAACCTCCACTCTGAGTGGCACAATCCAAACAACCCTTCCCACAACCGGGGAAAACGTCAGCCTTCAACAAGCATCCTTTGATATCCAACAATGGAGTCTTCAACTTCAACACATCCTTAATGGACTTGGCTTCTCCCTCTACCAAATTAACATTTGCACCACCATGCTGGGGCATGGGATTGTTGACGACATTCGGAGCCGGTGCAAGGTCGATGGCCTTTGAATCTATGAGGTCCTGAACTACGTGCTTAAAAGCTTTGCAGTTCTCAATGTCATGGCCAGGTGCCCCAGAGTGGAAGCTACACCTAGCGTTGGCGTCGTAACCCGCCGGAAGTCTACCAACAGGAGGAGCCAGAGTGCGCAATTGCACAAGTTGTAGTTGTTGAAGACTAGAAAGCAACTGGGCGTACGACATTGGAAGGGTGTCGAAACGCCGGTCCATCGTCCTTTGCCTCTGTTGATAAGCGGGTCTGTTACCCGGTTGTTGCTGCTGTTGATACTGAGCTAGTTGACGTTGTGATTGTTGTTGTTGTAGTGGTGCTGCAGCTGGAATGGTCACCCCTGCGGCAGTACCTGTTATGCAAGACATGCGGATGACTATGCAAATGCAATGACATGTTTATCAATTCCAAAAGTATTCTACCCCCTTGATTCCAGTCTCACATTTGATAAACAGTGTAAAAAGAAGACTAAGCCGTTGATGAGAACCAAGAAAATTCCGACTAGAATCAAGTGGAAGATATAAACCCCACAGAAATGGATAAACATGTGTGAATGATTATGAATGCAAAATGATGTGATGCAAAATGATGTGAATGCAGTGCAGTGGCATGTCAATCAGGATTGCTGTATCTGCTTGAACATCTGTCAGGTTGCACTGTCTGGAGAGAAATTAAGAGTACACCAAACAAAGGTCATGGGATGGATCATGTTATCCTTAATATCAACCACCCATTTTGGTGGATTATGGTTTACACCTTATCAACACCCGAGTTTCATTGATATTAAGGATACCTGATCGGATTAACCATGAATCAAGGGTTTGTTGCAAGTCACGAGCATGGAGTTTAGGTTAAGAACCACCCAAAAGGAGTGTACTAAGGTTTAAACCTGCCAAACATGTTCTACAAAAGGTTCCCATAGTCATAATCCCATCTTTCGGATATTATCAGAGGAACGACTACTCGTATTCCAACAATATTCTCAAGAGAGACTCTTATGAGTGTAGTATCGCGTAACAATCGTATCAAATCTTACATTTGAACGACTTTCGCACTACGTCCTACGAATAGGCCAAGATGGGTTAGGTAAACTAAGGTCCTTGGCTTCTTAGGTCTATATTGGAACAAGTAATGTCTAACCACAACTTACTTATGTGACATTATTGATCTCAACATGACCTCCACCAAGTGAATGGGCTTGCAAGTCAACTCGCTAAGGAATACTCCACACAAGTTGACAGGACTATGCCATTCTCCTATCTTAAGTGCACTCGAGTTCGGGTATAGAACTCATCTCACAAAAATCACCAAGCAGCCATAGCCAACCAACAGATACAACAATGATATGTACACAATGTAATAAGGTAAAGCAGGTAAATAAATAACTGTACAAAAGCATGAACACCCAATAAACAAACAAACTACAAAAGCTAGGAGGGACTCGCTTAGGGAAGATGGACCAGCAAGAGGTCAACTTCTTAGGGTCCCCAGCAGAGTCGCCAGCTGTCGCAACCTGAAAAAATACAGTGCGAAAAAAAAAACAACCGGCGAAAGAAAAAACAGAAGAGTCGCCACCGTGCGTTATTCATCCCAAGGGAGGGAAAGGAAACACTCGAAGTAAACCTGAAAAAAGGAAAGGACAAGACGGGGTCTCGCAACCAAATCTTGGGTTCGGGAGTCGGTTATGCGAAAGGAAGGTATTAGCACCCCTACGCATCCATAGTACTCTACGGGATCCACTTTTGTAGTTTTTGTCTAAAGGGTGTGAGTTTATCTTGTGCTGTTTACCCAAAAAAAAGAGGGTTAAATGAAAATGACTCGCGCGGATGTCGCATCCACTGCATACGTATCTCATCTGAATATGAGAATCAGAGTCTTCGTAGCTCGGCTGACCTATGGGTTGGGGGATGTGTGCTCGCTAAGACATCGCGTCTTATGCCTACGTATCTCATCTGGAATGAGAATCAGAGCAAGCCGTAGTTCGGCTAACTACGGGGTTATGGATTGGGTTTTGGACGAACAACGTTACTACGCAATCTACCGGATGCTCGACCTTTGGAGACTTACTCGCCTGTAGTAGAAGATGTAAACGTGTTGCTTTGGGTTTTAGGGTTTGGGATGCTCGAGGGCAAAAGGCAGTCCTTGACGAAGGAACCGCGCTACATGTGGGGATATGAATACAAAACACAAAACATGTATCTCAAAGTAAAATGCCACCAAGGGGCTCAAACATTGCCTCCTATCGAGGTCTTCCAGCTAAGAAAGCGATAAAGTATGAGAGAGGGAAAAAATTACCACACGGATAAAGATCCGAAGTTACAGCAATTAAAGGAATGGGAAACCCAGGGATCCTTCCAAGCTAAACACCATTAAAGAAAGTGAGTCAGTACAGGTAATCGGAATGAAACCTCCAGGGGGTATCCCACAAATAAAGTGGGAAACCACGCAAGTTATCCCTGCAAAAGTTAGGTGCCTTCACAAAAACTCAACAAAAGGGTTAGTGAAGCAAAATAGGGTAACCAAGAGTTGCCCTCAAATCAAAATGTAATCACATAAATCATGCCCTTTCAATTCACTAAAAGCTCATAAAAAGCAACCAAAGGTAGGAGGCCTAAACCTCTTGTCAAACACATGCATCAAAAGGGTATCAAATTCACCCATAATACCTCATATATTTAGAGCATTCAAATTAAAGGCATAAAGATGATGGATATAGGGCAAACCTGATTGGAGAAGAAAAATCAAATGGCAGGGTTTGCTTGAGCTGAAAGTCTGTGAGTCAGAATGAACCTTTCAGAGTTGCCTGGAGGTTGCTGCAGAGTAGCTTGTAGGTTTCCCTTCATGTTTTGTCCAGTGTTTTGTTCCAAGGAAACCTCAGAGTATTTTGCTTCTCTCCCTTTTCCTCAAGTGAATCTCCCAGTGTAACTCCAAGTGTCTTTTCCTCTACTGAAACCTCAGTATTTATAGACTGATTTTCGTGGGTAATGGGCTCAAATGAGGGAGACCCAAGTCCAAAATAATTTGTTATATTTTATTTATTTATTTTAATTATTTAATTAATTAATTAATTAATTAATTAATTATTTTTTTTTATTTTTTTTATTTTCGTTTTCGTTTTCGTTTTCGTTTTTTTTTTTTTTTTTTTTTTTTTAGGAAAAATGAAGGGTAAATTTTGGGGTATTACAAAGCGCTGTCTAAAGTCTTTATTCCCTCCATGTCACGAAAAAAAAGTTATTCCCTCCCAAATCCTAAAAATCCTACATTCTTCTCCCAAACCCTCAATCAGAGCTTGCTTCTCTTTCTCCCAAATCCACTCCCCCTTCTTCCAACCCTCAATCAGAGCTTGTTTATCCTGTGTGAAAGATTCTTCCCCTAAACCCTAACCCTTTCCCCCATTATATGTATGATTCTTATCCTGTGTGGTTTTTCACTACTGATTGGATCCGTGCAGGCTCGCTTCATAAACATGCTTCCTTCTATTACGAGCTCTCCTTCCCCGGACGAGCTTCCTTCAACTTGTAAAAACTCTCCTTCAACTTTATTTGTTCTCTCTGTATGAATCTAACCCTTTCTTTTTCGCAGGTCTTAAACCCTAACTATTAAAGACTTTGTTTGTTCAAAATTTCTCAAACCTCAAAGAATTTTTGAACCTTTCATTACTAGTAAGTTATTTTTTTCCATTCGGTAATGTTATTCCTAACAAAAAATGGTTATTTCTACTCTAGTTTCTTATTTAATAAATTTTTCTTCTTCTATTTTAAATTTTGCTCTACCTTGCTAATTGGTACTACTTTCCCTATTCTTTCCATGATATTTTCGTTTTGAATGCAGGGGATGAAACATAAAATGAGTGTTAAATTGGTTTTAAATTTGGGTGGTTAGAGGTTTTCATTATATAGAATGCCAAGATGAGAAGCTTTTGGTATTTCTTATGACATGATACTAATCTGTGTGTTCGACAAGGATCAAAATGGTTTCATCACTGCAGCTGAGCTCTGTCATGTTATGACAAATCTTAGCTAAAAGCTGAAATATGAAGAGGTTGACGAGATGATTCGCGAAGTTGATGTTGACGGTGATGGTCAGATCAACTATGAGGAGTTCGTTAGAGTCATGATGGCTTATTTGTTTTTAAAATAATGTGTTTCAAATATTGTGTATAATTAAATTTTGACTTTTAATGTCAATAACGGCTGAATGCTTGCCCTTGGTCTTATAGGAATAAATAAATTTGGGACTGCTCTAGTTTTATTGTGTAAGTGTCATGCTACTATCACTTCCCTCAGCGTGGTTGATACCCATAAGAGGTCTTTGGTACTAAGTACATGGTAGTTCATTTTTTAGATTCTATTTATTGATCACATGTTCTTGGGTTTACTATTCTATTCTAATTATGTGTATTTTTATTGTGTTAGTCGGAAGAGTTTAATTTTGAGTACATGGCAGTGCATGTCCCCAAGAGCAACACTGCAACTTTTCATTTCTTCACAAAGAAATTACGGTACAACAATGATGCTGAGGAGGAGAATGCTTATGTCATAAGGAAGCAACTTAAGGTATATGATCCTATAATCCAATTCACTATTTACTTGATGGTTGGTCACTAGTCTGTAGGGAATGATAATTTGCTTTTCAACTAGCTAAATTCCTTTTGATGCAATGTGTTACTCTTATATGGATGAATGTTCTTAGTATGTATTTGGTAACCGTTATGCCTGTTGTATTGGAAGACATATTCAACTTCAACTCTAGTATATTATTCTATTAGAAAGCTCAAAAGAACTAAGTAAGAAATATCCTATGGTGCTAGTTCTCATATAGATATGTTAAAATTTCGTAGGACTTTGTCAAAAAGACACTTTCATACCTATTAACTTGGTCCACAATTACGTAAGCAGAACTTGAAAAATAATGTTATAATTTCGTAGGACTTTTTGAACTTTTCATGACCACTGTCGTGGGTATATCTCTAATTCTTTATTTTCTTGCTGCTATGCAAATCAGCCACCCATAAGACTATTGATGAATGACGAGACATCAAGCAAGAACTAGTGAGGTGGAACTACTCAAGTGCCTTCACAACTTACAAGGGCACTAAATTCTTTGTATTGATGCCAATTGGATTTGTCTCCAAGAGGTAAGTATCTATTAAAATTGAAATCAAATTGAAGGAAGTATTGGAATCAAATTGAATTCAAACCTAAATGGGACAAATTTACTTACTTAAGTATTCTGCTTGTTAAGTGTTTCAGAACACTCTGTTTTTATACTTAGATGACACTTCATCTACTTTGTTTTTACAAGTGCAGAAGCTCCTAACCAATTTCTCATTGAAGATAAATGTTGGATTGGAGAAGGAAAATATGAGATATGTTGCTCCTGTGATGGCTATGTAGTATTGAAGATCTTTCTACATTTCGCTACAAGTATTGGTCATGAAAGAGAGAATCATCAATATATGCTCCAAATAATAATCATGTAAGGTTGAATTGTTTTATGCTTTACATTCTAATTATTTTATAGTCTTCAAATAATAATATTATTTCAATTATATTACTTTTATTTTGCAGATTATGAATGATGATATTGATGAAGATTTTCAATCCATTGAAGATGAAGAGATTAAATTTTTAAATTTTTTTAATAGATGATGGTCATTTTAAAGATGTTATTTTGATTATAAATGATAATTGACATTAAGATATATACAATGAAGATGTTATTTTGATTGTGAAGATGTTATTTTGATTGTTAATGATGTTTTTATATTAGGTTTTTGTATGACAAATTGATGCGCCCCAATGGTTTGGACGTGTCATTCGGATTCTTAGCACCCGCGACCGTCAACTTAGGTTTAATCTTAAGTAGACCGGATACCGTGACGGAGTACGTTCTTCGGATCCTCATGGACAATAAAGATGCGGATGTTATACTATATACCAGTCTGACTTGTATTATGCTGACAGTTGATTGTGTTTGCAAAATTTTGTAGATGGTTCTCAATGGTGAACCACGCCGGGCAAGGCAAGTAGTAAAGGTTCTCAACAGCGATGGGAAGGTTATTGCATATGTAAAGCCTCGATACCCAATGGTAACTCTTTGCATGGCCGATTGTTACCTTGATCAAGTGGAGCCAATTTGGTGCTTCACACATTTTTCTCAATGGTCTATTTGTCATATATCACTCTCACTTATGCTACTCCCACCTACAGGTAAAAGGAAGCGATACATCTACTGCTGAATCAGGGTCAGAAGCTGAAGATATAGCTTCTCCAAAAGCAAGGAAGAGCTATTCGAACCTTAGGTTGACCCCTGTTCGTGAGGAAGTGAGTCTTGATCTGTTATACAAATTTCTATTTGCTTTAGATATATAAGAATAACTAATTTGACAGGATATTGTGGTGTTGTTTGATCTACGTAGCTGACTCCATATTGTGGAAAAAGGCTTTGGCTGTTGTTGTTGTTTGTTGCAGTCCACAATATTTAAAGATATTGTGAGACGACGATGATGTAATCAAAGTATAACATTAAGATTCTCATTCACTTTGTGTTTTTGTCAGGCTAAGGTGGTAGGAAAGACAAGCTTTGCTAATAACTTGTCCGGGTATGATGAATACGTTCCAATGTTAGACAAACCTGTTGATGCTGAATGGAAGAGGCAGGTATCTCTACAGAGGACTTATACCTTTAAAGGTTGGTGACTTCTTGGCATTTATTGATGCACCCTTTTGATCTATCTTCTTATTTTTCTTATTCACTAAACTTTCACCCAATTGCACAAATAGGTCTATGATGACTGTTTCTGGACTATGCCACTATAACTTAGGTTTAGCGTTCATGGTTGTAAAGATTATTTATATTGCACTTAAATTTCAAAAAGACTTTTGATGATAGTGTCTGTTTAAGATCTAAACCATTCGTCGACTTATATTCCAAGAGTTCTAGATTTTTGGAGAGTTGGGGATTGTAGGCATTGCTTAGTTTCTTGATGTGAGTTAGTATTTAATATGATTTTGTCCAGCAAAGATTAACAATGATTTTCAATACAGGAACACGTCCTCTTCCTGACATTCAGAATACTCCAGAAGGGGTTAAAGCTCAGATTTGGGTAGCACTAACTGCCTTTTTCTTGATGGTATACCTTAGACAGCGCTTTTGTAAAAAGCGCTGTCTAAGGGGGGGATTAGAAAGAGCTTTAGGCAAAAGCGCTGTCTAAGGGGGGGGGGGGGCTTAGACAGAGCTTTTTGAAAAGCGGTGTCTAAGGTATACCTAAAAAAATTAAAATAGGAGGGTCTTAGAAAGCGCTTTTGGCCAAAGCGATGTCTAAGGGGGTGGGGCTTAGACAGCGCTTTTCAAAAGCGCTGTCTAAGGTATACCTAAAAAATTTAAAATAAGAGGGTCTTATAAAGCGCTTTTGGCCAAAGCGCTGTCTAAGGGGGGGGGGGGGGCTTAGACAGCGCTTTTAAGATTTAAAAAAGCGCTGTCTAAACCTTTAGCAGCGGAGGTTTAGACAGCGCTTTAAAGCGCTGTCTAAGGCTAAAAAAAGCGCTGTCTAAGGTCTTGTTTGTTGTAGTGACTCAACTTCAGAATCTGTCTCTTAAAAGCAATGAGTGCTTCAGGGAATACGCTCAACGCTGGACGGAGATAGCTTCCCGTGTTCAGCCTCCTATGTTGGAAAAGGAAATGGCCAACATGTTCATGAATACGCTGCCTGGACCTTATCTGGAGCGTCTGGTGGGGTGCAATTCCTCCAACTTTGCTGATGTGGTCTCTACCGGAGAGAGGGTAGAGAATTACCTGAAGACCTGCAAGATCCAAAATGGAGTTGGATCTTCATCAGGGGTAAAAAAGTCATTCATTGGAGGGCATAAGCAGAGAGAGGGGGGAGTGAATTCTTTGACTTCCTATCGGAACAGAGGTGTTAGAAGGAACAATTTCCAAAATTATCATCAACAACCGTATGTTGCGGCTATGACCATTCCAGCTGCAGCACCACTACAACAACAACAATCACAACGTCAACCAGCTCAGTATCAACAGCAGCAGCAACCGGGTAACAGACCCGCCTATCAACAGAGGCAAAGGATGATGGACCGACGTTTCGACACCCTTCCAATGTCGTACGCTCAGTTGCTTTCTAGTCTTCAACAACTACAACTTGTGCAGTTGCGCACTCTGGCCCCTCCTATTGGTAGACTTCCGGTGGGTTACGACGCCAACGCTAGGTGTAGCTTCCACTTTGGGGCACCTGGCCACAATATTGAGAACTGCAAAGCTTTTAAGCACGTAGTTCAAGACCTCATAGATTCAAAGGCCATCGACCTTGCACCGGCTCTGAATGTCGTTAACAATCCCATGCCCCAGCATGGTGGTGCGAACGTTAACATGATAGAGGGAAAAGCCAAGTCCATTAAGGATGTGTTGAAGTTGAAGACTCCATTGTTGGATATCAAAGGATGCTTGCTGAAGGCCGATGTTTTCCCCGGTTGTGGGAAGGGTTGTTTGGATTGTGCCACTCAGAGTGGAGGTTGTTTGAAGCTACAGCAGGGTATCCAGGCCTTGCTCGACAAAGGTATTCTCCAGGTTGAAGATTTGTCTGTCCAAGAGTCTGTGGAAGAGGTTAAAGCGGGTGCCTCTATCTCATCCTTTAAGCAGGCACGGGCCGTGGTGGATTCAGGTGTTGCTCCCGGTTGGGGGCGTCTGTTGGAATTACCAGTGAAAGAAGATAAGTTCGGGATTGGGTATCAGCCAGTTTTGACTTCTACAACACTTCAGGGGACGATCACTTTCTCCAGTGCTGGCATCATTCAGTATGGTCAAGTCTCTGCAGTCAACGAAGAAGATGGGGATAGTGATTGTGACATTGACAACTGGGTGCGTCCGAGGATCCCGGGTGAAGTCATCAACAATTGGTCTTCTGAAGAGATTATCCAAGTCACTCTTCTTGAAGAGTAATTTTCTTTGTTTATTCATGCATATCCAAGTCTTACGTTCTGCCCAGGGCGTAATGACTCATTGTGGGGCCCGTCTATGTGACACTTGCATTTTTATCATAAATAAAGGACGTATTTTTGCATTCAAATATTTCGTTCCCTGTCTTTCTATTTTTGCAGTTTTTCAAAATAAAAAAATGGCAATGTTTTGTTTAGTTTTCACTTCTTGTTCACACTCATAAGCACATACCATCACTCATGCAGATGCACATCACCGGATCCTATTGATACGTTTCTGCTACGGCTTGCTTCGACTTTGAAAATCCAATCTTTCAAGCTGAAGAAGAGGATGATGAAGACTCTGAACTCCCTGAAGAGCTTACCAGGTTATTAAAACAAGAGGAAAGGGTTATTCAACCGCATCAAGAGTCTGTTGAAGTGATTAATCTCGGCACCGAGGACGCCAAGAGAGAAATCAAGATAGGGGCTGCTTTAGAAGACAATGTGAAGAAAGGGCTGATTGAATTGCTGCAAGAATACGTTGACATCTTCGCCTGGTCTTATCAGGACATGCCTGGGCTGGACACAGACATCGTGGTACACCGCTTGCCTCTAAAAGAAGGTTGTCCTCCGGTCAAGCAGAAGCTCAGAAGAACAAGACCAGAGATGGCTGTCAAGATAAAGGAGGAAGTGCAAAAGCAGTTGGATGCAGGGTTTCTAGCAGTCACCAATTATCCGCCATGGGTTGCAAACATCGTCCCAGTACCTAAGAAGGATGGAAAGGTACGGATGTGTGTCGACTACCGGGATCTGAATAGAGCTAGCCCTAAAGATGATTTCCCATTACCTCACATCGATGTTTTGGTGGATAATACAGCTCAGTTCTCGGTATTCTCCTTCATGGATGGCTTTTCTGGCTATAACCAAATCAAGATGGCACCAGAAGACATGGAGAAGACAACATTCATAACCCCATGGGGCACCTTCTGCTACAAGGTGATGCCGTTTGGTCTGAAAAATGCCGGAGCAACATATCAACGAGCTATGGTAACTCTGTTCCATGATATGATTCATCATGAAATCGAGGTTTATGTGGACGATATGATTGCCAAATCTCAGACAGAAGAAGAACATTTGGTGAATTTGCAGAAACTGTTTGAGCGTTTGAGGAAATTCAAACTGAGACTTAACCCGAACAAGTGCACTTTCGGGGTGAGATCGGGAAAATTGCTGGGTTTTATCGTTAGCGGAAAAGGGATTGAGGTGGATCCCCACAAAGTAAAAGCGATACAGGAAATGCCAGAGCCAAGAACAGAGAAGCAAGTCCGTAGTTTCTTAGGGAGGTTGAACTACATTGCAAGGTTCATCTCTCACCTAACAACCACGTGTGAGCCAATTTTCAAATTGCTGAAGAAAGATCAGGCTATCAGGTGGAATGAAGATTGTCAAAGGGCTTTCGAGAAGATAAAAGAGTATCTACAGAAACCTCCGATCCTTATACCTCCAGTTCCTGGAAGACCTCTGATAATGTACCTATCAGTGACTGAGAACTCGATGGGGTGTGTATTGGGACAGCATGACGAGTCTGGTCGAAAAGAGCATGCCATATACTACCTTAGCAAAAAGTTTACAGACTGTGAAGTCAAATATTCGCAGCTTGAGAAAACTTGCTGTGCTTTGGCCTGGGCTGCTTGCCGACTGAGGCAGTATATGTTGAACCATACTACCTTGTTGATTTCTAAGATGGATCCAGTGAAATACATATTCGAGAAGCCAGCTCTCACCGGAAGGGTCGCTCGTTGGCAAATGATTTTAACAGAGTATGATATTCAGTACACGTCATAGAAGGCCATCAAAGGTAGTATTCTGTCAGACTACCTTGCCGAGCAGCCGATTGATGATTATGAGCCGATGAAGTTTGAATTCCCTGATGAAGGCATCATGTTCCTCAAGATGAAAGACTGTGAAGAGCCAGTTGTTGAGGAGGAACCTGATCCAAACGAAAAGTGGACTTTGTTGTTTGATGGGGCTGTCAATGCTAGAGGAAGTGGAATTGGTGCTGTCATTACAACTCCGAAAGGTGCCCACATACCTTTCACCGCTCGTTTGAATTTTGAGTGCACAAATAATGAAGCTGAGTACGAGGCCTGTATCTTGGGTATTGAGCAAGCCATTGATTTGAGAATCAAGACTTTGGACATCTTCGGAGATTCAGCTCTGGTGATCAATCAAGTGAATGGTGATTGGAATACTCTCCAACCCACTCTGGTCCCCTACAGAGACTACACGAGAAGACTGTTGACTTTCTTCACAACAGTAAAATTGTATCATATACCTCGTGATGAGAACCAGATGGCAGACGCACTTGCTACTCTATCCTCCATGATCAAGGTAATTCGCTGGAACCATGCTCCCAGGATCGATGTGATGCGCCTTGACAGGGCAGCATATGTGTTTGCTGCTGAACTGGTAGTCGATGACAAGCCCTGGTATCACGATATCAAGTGCTTTCTGAAGAATCAAGAGTACCCTGCAGGGGCATCCAACAATGACAGAAAGACTTTGAGAAGATTGGCAGGCAGTTTCTTCTTGAACAAAGACGATGTGCTGTATAAGAGGAACTTCGACATGGTTTTGCTCAGATGCGTGGACAGACACAAGGCAGACATGTTAATGCAGGAAGTTCATGAAGGTTCCTTCGGTACTCATGCCGGCGGACATGCAATGGCTAAGAAATTGTTGAGAGCGGGTTATTATTGGATGACCATGGAGTCAGATTGCTTCAAATATGCTCGGAAGTGTCATAAATGCCAGATTTATGCTGATAAGGTGCATGTACCGCCAAATCCTCTGAATGTGATGTCTTCGCCGTGGCCGTTTTCTATGTGGGGCATTGACATGATTGGAAAGATTGAGCCGACTGCTTCCAATGGGCATCGCTTCATCCTTGTTGCCATCGACTATTTCACCAAGTGGGTCGAGGCAGCGTCGTTCGCGAATGTCACCAGACATGTGGTTGCCCGTTTCATCAAGAAAGAAATCATTTGTCGCTATGGGATTCCCGAAAGAATCATTACTGATAATGGTTCTAATCTCAACAACAAAATGATGAAGGAGTTGTGTCAGAACTTCAACATTCAGCATCACAATTCTTCTCCTTACCGCCCTGAGATGAACGGCGCTGTTGAGGCGGCAAATAAGAACATAAAGAAGATTGTGCAGAAGATGATCGTCACGTACAGAGATTGGCATGAGATGCTACCCTTCGCCTTGCATGGGTACCGTACTTCAGTACGTACGTCGATTGGGGCAACCCCTTACTCCCTGGTGTATGGTATGGAAGCAGTCCTACTTGTTGAAGTGGAGATTCCTTCTCTAAGAGTCCTGTTGGATGTCAAGTTAGACGAAGCCGAATGGATTCGGACAAGGTTCAATGAGTTGAGTCTTATCGAAGAGAAGCGAATGGCAGCCATTTGTCATGGGCAGTTGTATCAGAGTCGGATGAAGAGAGCCTTTGATCAGAAAGTGCGTCTTCATTGTTTCCAAGTCGGAGATTTAGTGTTGAAAAGGATCCTTCCTCCTCAGACAGATCACAGGGGCAAGTGGACTCCTAACTATGATGAACCGTATATTGTCATCAAGGTTTTTGATGGTGGGGCCTTAATGCTTGCAACTATGGATGGTGAAAACTTCACTTCCCCTGTGAACTCAGACACAGTTAAAAAATACTTCGCATAAAATAGACCCGCTGGACAGTAAAAAGAATAGTCCAGGCAAAAATGGGCATCCCGACGAACCAAGAAAATGAAAAGGTTCGGGCAAAAATTAGGGATTAAAAATAAAAACCTGAAAAGGCAACTTAGGCAAAAATGGGTATCCCGGTGGAATGAAAACCCGAAAAGGGCGATCCAGGCAAAAGTTAGGGATTAAGCGAATGACTGCGTTTTGAGTTAGTTCTGAATCTCATCTCATGTCGATGACTGGAAATTTTCGAAAGGTAGGAAACAGTCCAATCACCTTTTCAGAAGGCTGATCATCTGGAGGATCTTGAAGACGGGCAAGTCATAGCAGAATTGGAACCCAATAGAAATCCATTTCACATTGCCATTAGATTAATTCCTGTTTTTATCTTTTGTGAGATTACCTCTTTCCAGGGATTGCTTCCTGATGTAAATGCCTATTCAAAGGCCATTCAATCAATAAAATCATGTTATTCAGTATATCTCTGTTTTCATTTTCATTTTACTGTTTTGTTTGCAAAAATGACGTCCGAATTTTTGATAAACATTGCATCATGACACATAAGGGCTTTACAGGTACATGCTCAATAAACATTTAAAATTGCTGTAAATTTTAAGTGCTTTGGATCGTCTATTCAGAACAGATACCCTCGGGGCATTTCCTTAAAATCCCCTGCAAATGATCGTGAATATCTTCCCTAGTGAGGTCGCCAACAGACGAATTCGGTGTCTTATCCCTGCAGAGCTGATCAGAGTGTTGGATTCTTCAATCCCCAGCAGGTTCTCACCACCGTACTTCCCCAAGCGATTGTTTTAGAATATACACTCCCCAGTAGAGTTGACAGTGCCAGATTGTATACCCCCAGCGGAGTTGACAGTGCCAGACTGTATCTTCCCAACAGAAGTGGTTGCTCCTTAGAGTTCGAGGCCAGATTGATAACCCCAATGCCAGATCCATAGTTTCTTTCCTTGAAGCAGAACCTCGGTACCGTATCGGTGTTTGCTTCCCTTGCTGAGTCATCTCTCGCAAATCGTGGTTGCCAGAACCACTATCGCTTTCCCCAACGGCAGGTTTTCAGTGTCGTTCTCTCCCCAGTCTGAATCTCGGCATTTCGTCATTGCTAGAACACCGTGTGGCGGGTCATTTCCCCACATAATTCTTTGCGCTGTGCATCTCCAACAGCCTTGCCAGAGTCCAGAAGATGGTGATCATTTCCCTAATAGATCCCTTTGCCTCAGCTTGACATTCTACCCAGCATTTCGCATCCCTGCATGTAGAATCATATTGCATTGCATCCTCGCAAATCGCGTAGCATTTCCATTTTCATGGAGCATTACGCCATTGAAAGATTCAAACATACGCATGTAAGCATAAAACATTCTCGGTATCCCAAGTGATAAGCTAGAAGTTGTTTCCAGTACTCAGACTGAAGATTGTTCATTACCCACCTTGGTTATCCCCAGCAAGTGTCATTGGCCCATGCGCCGCCTCTATTATCTTTCCATATTTCTGCCGATGCTGACAGGCATGAAGTTTTCCGGTATCCACACCGAAGTGGCATTCAGGCCAGTTTTCCGGTATCCAGACCGAAGTGGCATTCAGGCCAAGTCTTTCCGATGTTCAGATCGAATAAGTTTCCGACGTTCAGGTCGATGCGACTTGTGGCATTCAGGCCAGTGTTCCGATATTCAGATCGAAGTGGCATTCAGGCTAGTTTTCCCGATATTCAGATCAAAGTGGAATTCAGGCCAAGTCTTTCCGATGTTCAGATCGAAGAAGTTTCCGACGCTCAGGTCGATGCGACTTGTGGCATTCAGGCCAATTTTCCGATGTTCAGATCGAAGTCATTTCCAGTATTCAGACTGATGAGCGGAATTCAGGCCATGGTTATTTCGGTGTTACCGTTTATGTTGGTATCCAAGTTAACATTCTTTTTCGGTATTCAGACTGACTCTCACCGTACCAGACGGATTCTGCTTTCAAGACCACCTCTTGGCTGATTCTGACAGACATTGTTACTTCACCTCACTTCATTGCAAATTTTTGGGCTTTTATTGTATTCAATCCCTTGATACCTCGAAAGTACGAAAGCAGCTGCCATCTTCTTTCCGGGTCTCCAGTTGATTGAATAGGGGCAGCTGTAATACCCCAAAATTTACCCTTCATTTTTCCTGGAAGCATACGCTTTACACCTCATGCATGCATTCATTTTTAGGTCATTTAACATTAGATACATTGCATTTCATCATGTCAATCAGAATTAGATCCAAGAAAAAAAAAAGAAAAAAAAAAGGTTAAAAATAAATAAATAAATAAAATTAATTAAATAAATAAATAAAATATAACAAAAAAAAAATTTGGACTTGGGTCTCTCTCATTTGAGCCCACAAAGCCATGAAATTCAGTCTATAAATACCAAGGCTTCACTTGAGAAAAAGGAAGGGAGGCAAAATACTCTAAGGTTTCCTTGGAATAAAACCCTGAGGAAAAAGATAGTGAGAGAAGAACTAACAGAGTCCAGAGCAGCCTCCAAACCCTGAAGGGAACTCAACTGCACAGAATCACCTCTGCCTCACATAAATCCTAAAGATTGTTTTGTAAACCTCACGGGTGCAACTCAATTTCAATCAAGCTCTCCAATCAGGTTTGCCCTATATCCATCATCTTTATGCCTTTAATTTGAATGCTCTAAATGTATGAGGTATTATGGGTGAATTTGATACCCTTTTGATGCATGTGTTTGACAAGAGGTTTAGGCCTCCTACCCTTGGTTGTTTTTTGTGAGCTTTTTGTGAATTTTGATGGAATTATTCATGTGGTTACATTTTGATTTGGGGGCAACTCTTGGTTACCCTATCTTGTTTCACTAACCCTTTTGTTGAGTTTTCGTGAAGGCACATGACTTTTGCAGGGATAACTTGCATGGTTTCCCACTTTATTTGTGGGATAACCCCTGGAGGTTCATTCCGATTACCTGTACTGACCCACTTTCTTTGATGATGTTAGCTTGGAAGGATCTCAGGGTTTCCCATTCCTCTAATTGCTGTTACTTCGGATCTTTATCCGCGT
The DNA here is from genome assembly GCF_024323335.1 of Lathyrus oleraceus. Lineage (NCBI taxonomy): Eukaryota > Viridiplantae > Streptophyta > Magnoliopsida > Fabales > Fabaceae > Lathyrus > Lathyrus oleraceus. The sequence continues at coordinate 236,162,763 of NC_066585.1, forward strand.
GGTACTTTTACATTTTTCCCGCATTTTACTGCTTTCCTAGCTGGAAGACCTCGATAGGAGGCAATGTTTTTGTGTTTACTTTATGCAGGTTCCTTTGTCCAGGGTTAAGAGCTATGAGGTCTTATCCTCATTACCCTTTTGCATGCGCGTTCCTACAATGCAAACAAGCCCTTCATTGATTTTTCTTCTCCATAACACACGTTTACTCCTTCTACTACAGGCGAGTAAGTCTCCAAAGGTCGAGCATCCGATAGATTGCGTAGTGACGTCGTTTGTCCAAAACCCAATCCACAACCCCGTAGTTAGCCGAACTACGGCTTGCTCTGATTCTCATTCCAGATGAGATACGTAGGCATAAGACGTGATGTCTTAGCGAGCACACATCCCCCAACCCATAGGTCAGCCGAGCTACGAAGACTCTGATTCTCATATTCAGATGAGATACGTATGCAGTGGATGCGACATCCGCGCGAGTCATTTTCATTTAACCCTTTTTTTTTGTAAACAGCACAAGATAAACTCACACCCTTTAGACAAGAACTACAAAAGTGGATCCCGTAGAGTACTACGGATGCGTAGGGGTGCTAATACCTTCCCTTCGCATAATCGACTCCCGAACCCAAGATTTGGTTGCGAGACCCCGTCTTGTCCTTTCCTTTTTCAGGTTTACTTCGAGCGTTTCCTTTCCCTCCTTTGGGATGAATAACGCACGGTGGCGACTCTCCTGTCTTTTTCTTTCGCCAGTTGTTTTTTTGCGCACTGTATTTTTCAGGTTGCGACAGCTAGTAATCAGACATTCAGTTCTGGTGAAGTTTACATTCAGACCTTGATCACACAGTTGACTGATGCTTATAAGATTAGCAGTTAATCCCTTAACAAGTAGGACATTGTCAAGATCAGGAACTCCAGGGAAATCTAGCCTACCCATTCCCTTAATTTCACCCTTTGCACCATCACCAAAGGTAACATAACTCATGGCATGAGGGTGAAGTTCAGTTAACAGATTTTTGTTCCCAGTCATATGTCTGGAGCAACCACTGTCAAAGTACCAATCTTCTTTGGCTGAAACTCTGAGGGAAGTATGAGCTATTAGACTTGTAACCTTTGTCTTAGGAACCCATTGCTTTTTGTTGAAAGTCCTGTGATTCTTGGATCTTGATTGGTATTGAGACTGAACAGGGCTAGGATACCATATAGCTTATAGCAGAAGGGCTTCAGGTGGCCAAATTTTCCACAGTATTGGCATCTCCATCTTTGATGTTTCCCTTTCTGCTATTGTGACATCTGATGTGACATCTCAGGTCTGCTTTTAATATGGCTGCACTTAGGTTTGGATTTTGGTTTGCAACCAATGTAATTGCACTCAGTCTTGAATCCAATGCCAGATTTGTTCCCTGTTATTTGGCCAGTCTGGAGAATCTTGTCTAAGATGACAAATCCATTGTTAAGCATTCTTACAAACTTAGTCATCTCATCCAGTTTGGAGTTTAAGAATATAGCTTCAGTCTTTAATTTTGAGATGGTTTCCACATACTCTTCCTTTTCATTTTCCAGCTGAGCTATCACTTTCTTCTGGCTTTCAACTTGTCTGCACACTCTTGTACTTCTGTGGCACAACTCTTTGTAGGTAGTGGGCAACTCTTCAAAGGTTCTTTCATCATCAATTGACTCTTCCTCAGACCCCCATCTTCCTGTCAGTGCAGTCACATGGAGTTTTAATATGACCATACCCATTACACTCATAGCACTGAACTTCTTTGGGCTTTTCTTCAGACTTTGTTTTCTTACCAAAGCTGTTGGATTTACTGATGTCAGATGCGATGTTCTTGACATTGCCCTTTGCTCTGACATCTACCTTTTTCACCAGTCTGTTGAACTGTCTTCCCAGCATTGCTATCTCATTTTCCAGATCTTCATCAATATCTTGACCACCTTCCTCATCTGCCTCTTCAGTGTTTGACATGAATTCTATGCTCTTGGCTTTCTTTTCAGCTCCATCACATATTCCCATCTCAAATGTTTGGAGGTATCCAATTAGCTTATCAACTCTCATATTTGAGATGTCTTGAGATTCTTCTATGGCTGTTACTTTCATTGCAAATCTATTAGGGAGTGATCTGAGTATTTTTCTTACTAACTTTTCATCTGACATTTTCTCTCCCAAAGCTCCAGAGGCATTGGCAATTTCAAGGATACTCATGTAAAATTCATGAATATTTTCATCTTCTTTCATCCTTAAATTTTCAAACTTGGTGGTGAGCAGCTGTAGTCTGGACATTTTCACTCTAGAGGTGCCTTCATGAGTGGTTTTAAGAATGTCCTAAGCATCTTTAGCTACTTCACAGTTGTTTATTAATCTGAAGATGTTTTTATCCACTCCATTGAAGATGGCATTCAATGCTTTAGAATTTACAAGAGCTAGGTCATCCTCCTCCTTGGACCATTGTTCTTCAGGTTTTTTCTCAGCAGTGGCTTCTCCTTCTTTAGTAACTACAGGGTGCACCCAGCCTGTTAACACAACTTTCTAAGCCTTGTTATCAAGAGTTTTTAGAAAGGCTACCATTCGAGGTTTCCAATAGTCATAGTTTGAACCATCCAAGATTGGTGGTCTATGAACAGATCCTCCATCTCTCTCCATTGTACCAGAAATTATTATCGCTAGATCTCACTCAGAACCAGAGCAGGATGCCCGCTCTGATACCAATTGAAATTCTGGTATCAGATATGAGATGTCGAAGATAATGTCACGACACTAATATCTGAGTAATGCAAACATAATAAAGATAGAGAATAGTAATGCAAGATACACAAGCAATTGTTAACCCGGTTCAGTCCAACTCACCTACATCTGGGGGCTACCAAGCCAAGAAGGAAATTCACTAAAATAGAATCAGTTCAAAGACTCTCCGTACACTTCAACAAGTTACAGTCTTTCTCACCTAATCTCTACCCGTGCAATTTCTACCTAAGCAATCTTAGATATGAGAACCCACTCACTTCCCTACAATCACACCTGTGATCTTAAACAACAATCCTTTGAGAAAAGAAAACACTTTTCAATAACACACTCTTGATTTTACTTCACAGTTTCAATCAAGAAGACACACTCTTGATCTTGCTTCACAACTTTGATCAAGAAGACACACACTTGATCTTGCTTCACAGCTTTGATCAAGTAGACACACACTCTTGCTTAACAGCTTTAGAGTGACAAATTACAACCATAAATCAGTCCAATTCAATCATCAAAAGATGACTTGAATGGCTTACAAGTCTTACGACTAAACAGACACAAACCCTAGCTCTCTCACTATATTTCGCTCAGTATTTGTTGTGTGTTAAAACAAGTTTTCTAAGTCCCTTTTTATATAAGCTTTCAGCTGGGCTTGGACATCTTGAAAACCCTAAATCTATTTTCCAATCAAATCTTTTTATAACAGTTGGTTAGATCTCCTTGGAAAATAAGTAAAACAGGTTGTAATCCATGATTGAATGAGCCAGCTAATCAGATCTTCAATCATACAAAGATTGCCATTAATTGTGCAATCACAAAAACACCAGACATTCACACTGAATGTTCTGTGTACAAGATGTCATGACATCGGGTCTGACATCCTGGAAAAATCCTGCATAATTCAATAATTCCTTTTATAACTTCCAGCAGGTACAACCATATCAGATGCCATGACCTTGTGTATGACATCTTGAAACAATCTTGCATGAACATGTCTTTCATTTAAGCTCCAGCAGGTACATTCATAACAGATGCCATGACCTTGTGTATGACATTCTGAAACAATCCTGCATGATCATGTTCCTTAAGCTCCAGCAGGTACATAGGATATCTTATGTTAAGAAATCACACATAACATCTTGTGAACACTCTTTGTTTTACCAAAATTGCTGCCAACACTAAGAATCAACACTTTTAAAAAACTTCTTTCTTTGTGCTTGTTTTCTAAACTTAGACCATTTTGCAAACTAGAAACTTTGGCCTTAAGCCATTGCATTTTCAAACTTCATTTCTTAATCAAACTTTTAAATATACTTAACTATACTTGACTTAAAATTTTCAGAAAGCCAAAAAGAATTAACTCATTCAAACCATTTTTAGGCCTTTGTGCCTTTCAAACCTAATTTTTGTTAAAAGCAATGCATCCACTTTGAAATTTATACCACGAACTACGAGGTTTTGATCCCTCATTTTTATTATGGTACGTAGGCACAAGTCCGAAGGTCTTGTCAAACACAAAAATATAATAAATGAATTATTTTCTCATCCCCCCATTCTATTTATTTGTAAACATCATTTTCTACAAAATATATATGCACACAAAAAAGGGCTCCCTAGGAGTACCTAGGACACTTTGGATGCTAACACCTTCCCTCTGTGTAACCAACCCCTTACCTGTAATCTCTGACATTTTATTAGTTTTGATTTGAAAACTTCTTACTTTTCCCTTTTCCCTTGGAAACAATAAAAGCGCGGTGGCGACTCTTGTTATTTGATGTCTAGCTTATATATAGATTGATGATCATGAATTTACCGCTACAGTACTACATTAGTTAATGGGAAGAAATATGGTTTGGTCATAGTTTATGACTATAATAGATGTGCTTGGGTAAGTTTCCTCTGAACTAAAGATGAACCATATGATGTGTATAAGCATTTTTTGCATACAACTGAAAAAGAATAAACGATTTTAAAAGTCATAAGTGATCATGGAGGAGAATTTGAAAATGAGTCATTTGAAATATTTTGTGAAAAACATGGAATTATCCATGAGTTCTCTGATCATATAACCCCATAGAAAAATGGATTTTTAGAGATAAAGAACATATATTTACAAGAAATGGCTAGATCCATGATCCATGAATATAATTTACCTAAGTACTTGTGGGCAGAAGTTGTAAACACAACATGTTATGTTTAGAATAGAATCTATACTAGACCCATTCTGAACAAAACTTCAAATGAGAATTTTAAAGGAATAAACCCAAGCATTTCGTATTTTCATCAATTTGGATGTACATGTTACATCTTGAAAAATAAACTCTATCTAAAGAAATTTGATGCCAAAAGTCATAAGGGTTTCTTCTTAGGATAATCTGAATGCTCAAAGTCATATAAGGTGTACAAATCTAAAACCAAAATATTTGAAGAGTCAATACACATCAAATTTGATGATAAAGAGCCTGTCAATATAATGTCAGAGCTAGTTGAAAGTTTTTCATATTTTCACGTGTCTAAAGACACCTCAGAAGTTGGACTCAAGCAAGCTTCTAGATCTTAATATGAGAGATTGCACCATTTCATATTAGAAAATGGTTTTCAAAAAGGGAAAGTTGACACTACATTATTCAAAAAGACTTTGAAAAATGATATCTTAATTTTCCAAGTGTATGTTCATGATATTACTTTTATTTCCAATAACACTACTCTTTGCAAAGAATTTTCTGAGTCAATGTAGGATGAGTTTTAAATGAGCATGATGGGAGAGCTAGAGTTTTTCATTGGAATTAAAATAAACAAATGCAAGGATGAAGTCTATGTTCATCAGTCAAAATACACAAAGGAGCTTCTGAAGAAATTTAAGCTAGATGACTATAAGATCATAACTACTCCAATGCATCCAACCTGCAATCTGAGCAAAGAGGAAAGTAGCACCAAAGTGTGTTAGAAACTGTACAAAGATATGATTAGTTCTTTACTTAAACTAACAACTTCTAGGCTAGATATTTTGTTCAGTGTATGTATGTGTGGAAGATTCCAGTTAGATCCTAGAGAGACTCATTTAACTGTTGTTAAGAGAGTTTTTAGGTATATGAAGGGAACTAATAAAATAGGACTTCTTTATAAAAAAATCCCTAGATTACAAGCTAGTTGGACTTTGTGATGCTAACTATGCTTGGGATAAAATTGAGAGAAAATCCACTAGTGGAAACTGTCAATTCATAGGTGAAAACCTAATATCTTGGACTAGTAAAAGACAAGTAACTATTTCTTTGTCTACAGTAGAAGCAGAATACATCTCAACTGCTAAGTTTTGCACACAACTTCTCTATATGATATATTGGTTAGAAGATTATCAAATAAGTGGAAGCATTATTCCGATTTTCTGCGATAATACTATTGTTATTTGTTTGACAAAAAATCCTATTCAACATTCAAGAACCAAGCACATTGAAATTAAACATCATTTTATTAGAGATTATGTTTAGAGAGGTATAATAGATATATAATTCATCAATACTGGCAATCAATGAGGTGATATATTTATTAAACATCTAGCTATTGAAAGATTTGATTTTATGAAAAAGAATATGAACATGCATTTTGTAAAAGAATAGTGCGTTCTTATGAATGAGAGATCATAGTTTGATGATGATTAGAAGTCACTATGATCAGAGCATGTTTCAATCTCTAATAAATAGTATCCTCTGAAGCATCCCCTTCTCTGATGCTCAGAATCTGATTATTTGCCTCTAATAACATTTAAATGGAATTTTTTTTTATCTTCCTAGTGACATTTGTCCCATTTAAATGACACATATTTTAAAAGTTTTCTAAAGTGGATATTAGCTAATGGGTTATAAATGTTGGGTAATTATGAAACTATTTTGAATACCATGTCTCACGCCCATTTGTCATTAGTTTTTGTTTAAATCAAAACAAAACAAAACATCTTTTCACTCAAAACACTTAATCATTTCAGCTTTCACACACTTCTCACATTCTACAACTCACCTTTTCGTTCTAAAGCCTTCTCTGAAAAACAACCCATTTTTTTACAAAACTCCTTTAGAACCCTAAAATCTCCAATGAAATGGCATCTACATCATATTCTCAAAAAACCCCCATTGACTATCGAATCAGGAAAGGGATTCCATGTTAAGCCTAGAACTATGAAGATCAGAGAGAACGATCTCAAGTTGATTACGGAAGAAATTGTTAATTTCAAATGTTTTGAGGTAAATGAGTATCCTCTGAAAGAAAACTTCGAAGTTCATAGTTGGACTCACTTTTTTAACATACTTAATGGTCCAACCGATCCCTACTTGGTTAAATATTTCTAGTTTATGGCTAAAGTCTATGATAAAGTGGCTGCATATTTTGAAGAAAGAGGGAAGATTGCTGAAGATGAAGCGAATAAAGGGAAGTCAAAAAGTGAGATGGGTATGAAAGAGTTTAAAGAAGTTGAAATCAGATCAACTGTGATGGATGTTGATGTTACCATCACTCAAAGGGATATTACTAAGCTGATATGTGTATCTAATGAAGGAATATGCATCATGAACACTAAAGATGGAAGTAAATATTTAAATATGATCAAGTCAGACTTATTTAGTAAATCTGATTACTTTGGAAAAGTGAAAAACATGAAGATTCCCTAGAAATTTCTGTTCAAGATTCTCATTGGTTGCCTGATCCTAAGAGAATGGAGTTCTTATCAGATCTTCTGGGATCACAAGCATTTCATCTAGTTCCCGTTGAATCACGAGAGGATAAAATTGGTTGCCTACATCTTCAATCATCTATGTGATGTTATCAAGGAAAGCCAAAATCATAACAAGAAAAATGTTTCTTATGCTAGACTGTTATCTAAACTGCTCCATCAAAGCAGACTGATTAATGTTATGAAGAAGGATGTGGTGAATCCTGAAGCAAGCTTAACATCAGAAGTGGGAAGGCTGCCTACATTTGAGAATTTTCCATTCATTTCCAAGCTAGATAACCTTGAAATGATTCAGGAATTTATAAAAATAATAAGAGAAGATACTGAAATCACTCTGACTTTGGATGTCATTCTATATGCTCTTGAAAATGCTTACAAGCCTTCAAGGAAGAGGAAGCAGGCTGCTTCTGAAACTCAGAAGGAGATTCAAAAGCCACAAAAGAAAAAGGTGTTTGGATCCATTCAAAAGGAGATAATGGAAATAGTCTCTTATACTGTCTTGATGCCTACCAAGACCAGAAGTGGAGCCACTAGAAAAAGACTCCTCATAAGACAATTTCTTCTTCTATCAAACCAGCACCTACAAAGAGAGTAAGGAATATGATACTTCATGTAGACGAAGAAGAAAAAGAGGAGAAAGGGAAAGATAATTCTCATTTGGTTAGAAATAAAAAGGAAATAAAAAAGTTGGCTTAGGACGTATTGAAGGAATCTGCTATAGAATGAGCAAAAATGATAACATCTACTTTGTGGGAAAAAGCTTTGGAAAATCCTTTTGAATATGATGTTTTGATGGAGTAAGCTCTACAAGTAGAGTATAATGTAGACTCTATTTTGAAGGATTTAGAGGGAGTTGATGGTGCTTCAAAATCTTAGGCTCTTGAAGTTTCTATGGAAGAAGACATCCATGTTAAAGCTACAGTTGGTGTAGAAGCTTCAGATGCTGTAGAAACTGCAACCATAAGTATGATTTCCGATTCTATCTCTGAGTCATTTTTAAATTCTTCCATTCATCAACCTAAAACCAAAACACCAACCCCTTATAACTCACCAACCCAATCCTCGGAACACACTTCCTCACTAAAACATGGTCAGGTTCTACCTTTAGAATTTGTAATGTCTTCCCCAAAACCTTCTGATGATTCTGATTCTCACACAATTGCTCAGATGTTACGCTCTTTCTAGAAATAATTTATTATAGATATATTGTAAAGGCACCTATATGGTGAGTTCTCTTCAGAACACCCATCTGAAAATAACCATCTAATGTGTATCTATGAATCTGAACAACCTACCCCCTAAACACCATCACTGAAATTGGTCAACTTATAAACATATTAGAAGATTCAGAAGAAAAAAAATCTTTCCCATCATCTATCTCAAGTTCAAGCTCTAATCCTAATGAATCAGACTTCAACCCTACAGATGTTACACCAATTCAAGCCATACCCCTTAAAACCATACCTTCTGACCCATAATCAGAAGACCAATTCAAATTTGACTATGAACCTCAACCAAACCTTGTTCAAAAACAATCAGAAGTTGAAACTCAATATGAACCCCATCCTCAACAAGAAATCTCTGAACCAAAATCGCCTCAACCAGAAGTCGTACTAGACAAAACTGTACTAGAAACACAAACTTAACATCAACCATCATATGGAGATAATGTGTCAGATTCTAGCACAATACTAGTTTCCTTCTCATAAGAAATAACCTCACATATCCCTTCACCCCTTCCTCAAACCTTCAATCTAAACCCTCCACCAAATATCCAAACCCACATGGAAGAGTTTAGAACTATTTTCTATGATAGGATACATGAATTGGTTGCAGATACACTCATTGCATCTGACCCAGTTCATTATGCTGCTAAGTGAGATTCTTTCATAACCTCTATGGACTCATTTCTGTAAAACCTGAAGTCCTTCACTTTTGAGACTTTTGCTTCTACCAGTTAGAGGCAGAATGAATTATAGGAGAAACTAGTTGCAGTAGCAGATAAGTAAGACAATATGGATACTCAACTACAATTTATGATTTCCAATCAAAATTCTATAGGGTCTGACATCAAATCCATCTTGGAGATTTTGAAGAAACTACCCTAGACTTTAGGCTTAGTACCACTTGTTGTCCTTTATTTCGAACTTCCTTGAAATTTTTTATGCAATATGATAACTTTTTTGTTTGGTTTAAAATTATTTTTTCTTCAGTATCTTTTTCTGCTTCCTTATTCTTTATTCTTTTTGTTGATGATAAAAATAGGGAGTAAATATATAACTATTTAAGCGCCTGAATTTGATAGTTAAGAACTATTTTTGCTTAAATTCTAAAGATTAATTTTTTGTAGTTTAATGATAAAAATTAATTAACTTGGATAGAACTTAGGGGGACCTTATGAACCTCACCTTGTGGACTATTAGACTCAGGGGGGCTTACAAACATCACACCCTGAATTCAACTTGTTAATTAAATTAACAACCATTGTTCTTAAATACTTGTGTTTGTCATCATCAAAAAGGGGGAGATTTTTAGAACAAAATAAGTTTGTACCATATTTCTAAAGTTTTTATGATAACAAAGTATTTAAAGAACAATCAAATATACTAACAAATGTTCAAGTGCGCGTGACCATAGACTAAAATTTATGAAGAAAACCTAGAACTAGTACTGAGAATGGACATTTAAAGAGAAGCTAAAGATCTGGATTCTGGAAGATCAAAAGCTAAGGAACAGACTCTGAATGACTTCAGCCTTTGAATAACGTCAGCCTTTGAAGATCCTGGCTCTAAAGGTCCAGACTCTAAAGCGTTAGCTTTTGGAGATTCAGACTCTAAAGATCTCGTTAATGCAAGAATCGAGGAGATTCTGATAGGTCTCTATCAGACTCTAAGGATATTTTGTCTTCTTTTGATCACATGAAGACTTAAGCAAAACTTTGCAGAAGACAACAAAGATGTAACATATAGTTCCTTTTGTATCAAAGGGAATTCAAATGAGATTTCGACGGTATTAACCATATCAAGAAACATATTAACGTATTTGAATCAAACATCTCAAAGAATCTCTTGTGCAAACTCTTTAATGACTCTTTTCTTTATCTCTATATAAGGAGCTGAAGACTTTAAGAAAAATAACAAGCTATTGATATTAAAGAGTTGTTACTCTTTCAAACAAAAAGCACATGTTGAACTTAGAATTTCTTAACACTTGTATATTATAGAAATTCTTAAGTCTCTAAGAGTCTTTCTGTGTTGTATGTTGTCTACACCTCTGATTGTATATCAAGTGTAGTTTTTCACAATCTCTTAACTATAAGTTAGAGTTTAAGAAGTTCTTTCCAAATGCTTGAGCATTTGAAGTCTCTTGTTTGCGTGCTTGAGCATTGGAAGTCTTTTTCCTGCGTGCTTTAGCATTGTAAGTCTCTTGCTTGTATTCTTTAGCATAAAAGTATCTTACTTGTATGTTTAAGAATTTGAAGTCTCTTTCTTTGTGCTTGAGAAAATGTAATTAGTTTTGGTTATAGTGAAAATTCCTTAGAAGTGAAAGGGGACTGGACTACTCTTGATTTATGGAGGAACTAGGATAATTGCTTGTGTCTCTCTTGCTTTCCTTTCTACCTCTGAACTACTTTATTTCGCTGCTAAAAACTTTACTCTGACTCATATTCTAGACCTTGTATTCATGATCTGATAAGATATTTTCATATAAGAAAAAGAAAGCTAACACAATTCAACCTCTCTTCTTCTGTTTTTCTCACCTTCAGTTTTATGTGTTTTATGATGTTGTGTATTGTGCAACGTTTCAAGGGAATCACAAGCAATTGAAGGAAATCGTTTATCACACTTTACTTTTTACATTCCTTAATTCATTCATTCTTAAGTTGTTGTATGATTGTTCATATATTGCATTAAATGTATTTTTAAATGTGTGTTGTTAATTAAGTGCATTTGAGCATTATTATGTTGGTCATGCATTATTTAAATCTTCCATATATATAAGTTTTGATCAAATGTCGTATTTTTGTTATATAGTTACATGTTTATTTGCTTATTTTTTTGCATTTAGCATTTAATCTTTGTACTATGTATTCGGTCTTTGTTGTTGTACATTCTTCATAGCTATTTTTAGCTCATGAGTTTCCCCGGAATATCATTTGTGTTACTGGTTTTGTTTGCGTTTAGGCTCATTCACATCTATCTATTTTTTATCTTGTCAAACGGGGAGAAGTTGTAATGTGAGTTATATCTGTTTTATGATGTTGTGTATTGTGCAATGTTTCAGGGGGAGAAGAAGCAATTGAAGGAAAATACTAATATGTTTTTCTTTTGCTTGAAGTCGAATGAATTACAAGTGAAAGCTTGCCAAGTATAAAAAAGGGAGAGACTGGAGTTGCATGTCTCTACTACATTAATGGGGAAACTTGCATGTCTCTGCTATATGGTTTTGTTGCTTGTCTTTTAAGCTTTATTTTTGGTTTTATTTTGATGTAATTTATTGTCCTCTTCAATTGCACATTCATTGGATCAAGTTTCAGATTCATGTTTTAGCATGCATAATTCAAATTATTTGTGTTTCAATATGATAGTTATGATTTAGTTCAATTAGTCGAGTTTTTTGATCAAGAACCATATTTGAGATTGATTCAAGTTAAGACATCAGTAAAATCTCAAAACATCTTCAAATTGCAAAACAAATTTGATATTTTAGGCATGTGATTTAAATCGCACACCCTCTGAGTCGAATCAAAGCAAACATAGGGAAATCAATAAATTTTGTGAGTCTGTGAGTTGAATCACAGTTTGTGAATGAATCAAATCATGAACCATGTGACTCGAATAACAAATTGTTCATGAGTTGAATCATGAAATGTTGGCATACCCCTGTCTTGTTTGAGTCGAATTATAGCTTGTCCTTGACTCGAATCAAGCCATACGTGACTCAAATCACATCATTTTCTTTCCTCAAATTATTGCAAACATGGGTTTCTCATAAGTGGAGATCTTGTTCCAAACTACTTTCCCACTTGACTCAAATCACACAAGTGCTCATGACTCGAATCAAGCATGATTTTTCACTATCTTTTGTGTTTTATCTCCAGCAACTATAAATCATTTTCTCACTCAAATATTTCATAATGTTAGAAAACACATACTTCCATTGTTAGAAAAATCCTACAAACCACTTGTTCTTTCATTTTTCAAAAGAGTTTTGGAACTTTTATGAACACTTGCAAACGATCTCTATCATCTTCTACCTCATTCTTATTCCATTGTTGCATGGATCTAAATCTTATCTTTAAAGATTCGTGATTGAGGAGAGTCTTTTTTTAATTTAACGTTTCTTTGAATATTTTTCTAAGATTTAAGATGTTTGGAAGGGTGTGTGATGTTGTGATTGGTTCTGATAATTTCGATGGAAAATAAGGAGGTTATTCTCTCCAAGTTGACCTTGGTAGTGCTTTGTAGAAGCTTACAAACAGGGTAGTAGTTCTTCTCAATCTTCTGACAAACCAACACTAAAGATACTAGTGGAGTCGAGTAAAGATTTCCGCAAATACTAAGGAGCAGGTTGATGGGGCTGGAAGATTCAAGATGCGAATTCGAATAATGATTTCGCATAGAGTTCAATTCGTAGATTGTGTACAAATCAATGATCCAGAAAGAAAAATAGTTTGGACATTGTAATTGTATGAACTCTAGTAATTTTGTTACAAATCATATTCGAAGACCAACTAATTTTAAATGGGAAACCATTGGAGAGTGAATTAAGCATAAAGTGAGGACATACATGCCAAACCTCTCTCTCTCATTTTAATTTTATAGTTAATTGCATGATTAGTTTATTTTTTATTTTTTATAGAAATTGCATGCCATTACGATTTCTATTGGTAGCGATTAATCGTAAAGGTGTAGGTTTTATTAGAATTGGTAATTCAATTTGATCTTGTTGACGATTTAACCTGAAAATGTGGTTGTAGATTTCATTGTGTATAATTGTTGTTAAATTACAGTTCTCATGTAATTTAACAATTGATCAGTACATTGTTAGTTTGTACATTTTGGTCATAATTTTTTATCAGCCTTATTTGACCTTGAACAATTTGAGTTGACATATAACAACTTCAATCAATAAGCATAATCTCCTTTAAGGTAAAATTTGATTCCGCCACCCAAAATCACTTTTGTTTTACAAACTCTAATAGAAAATTTGAAACTATTTTTCAAAGAAATTTTATTTGGGAGGTCTATCCCCCCCCCCCCCCCCCCCCCCCCCCCCCCCCCCCCCCCCCCCGCCTATAGACTGTTTATCGTACATATTCTCACCCAAGACTAATGTCTACCACTATAGATTTCAATAGTATATATGAGGGGTTGTGAGGTTTCAATATCCCTTTTTCATCTTTCGTGAGTCTTGAGAACTCTTTTATTATGTTTTTTATTTCTTTCATATTTGTCAACACCTTATGGTTGTCCATCATTCATATACATTTGTGCCCTCCCTCTATTGGAGCATACAATATGTGAATCAGTTAGTTCGTCTACTTCAAGGTAACACTTCAAAAATCTTTATTTTTTTTCTATATTTGTATGTGTTATTGAGTTTTATGGAGAACAAACTTATTGAAGGTTTTAAAGGTTAAAATCTACATCAATGGTGGAACGTTGGGTAGAAATGTCTACTTTGAAAATAGGTTGAGGGCTTTGGTATCTCCTATCTTGTGTTTTGGAAAATCCCCCACAATAGATGACTTTCAACAGGGATGTGAAGCTTAAATTTACATTGATCCTATGTTTCTACTGCCAGTTGTATATTTTTTATATGTTGGTAACCCTCTTTAAAATGGACAACTCTCTCCTCTGAGACCAAAACATGCAAGGAGGTAACTCAGACGAATGGGTGGATCAAGATAGATTAGACATTATTTTTTCCTTCATCGGTAAGGGTGGTTTGGATCATTCCTTCACCCAAAATGGGTCCTTATTTGCATTAGGAAGGTGATTTTACCTTCACGAATGTTTGTTTTCCTTGAATGGTTTGCGCCTCCCTTTTAATGACTTCGAGGTGGGTGTTATAAATCATCTCGAAATTGATCCTTCACAACTCCACCCAGATAGTTGAGATTACGTCAAAGTCTTCTGGTATTAGTGCAAATACAAGAGAAGTGTGCTGACTTTGTCACTTTTTTCATCTTTTTAAAGCCCAACATAATTTTTCTGATTCGGTGCAGGGTCAAGGTATGATTTTTATAAGTCAGAATAGAAATATGTTTGAGGTATATTATGATAGTGTGGAGAACTTTAAGGTCCAGTATCATCTAATTAACCTCTTACCAAAGTGGCTCATGCTAACATATGTGACATAGAACTTGAGTTGCCTTTTCAATGTTCGGATCAATTCTCCAAGTTTTGGTGTCAGAGCCATTTGCTGGAGGATGCTGAATATTATGTCTAAAGTCCATATGACTTGTCCAAAGAAGAGACCTACTTAATTAGGAATTTGACATCCTTCTTTGAGGATATGGGTTTTGTTGGCAGTGTTACTCCATCAAGGGCATCGTCACAGAAACAAAATAAATAGTTAATAAAAAGGAGTTTGTTGGTAGAATCTGCTACTAAACACGATAGACACATCACATTTGGTGAGTGATGTATAAATTTTATTCTTGACTTTAATACTTTCTTGATGACTATTCTCTCAACTTGCTTATTTTCTGACTTGTAGAGAACACGAAATGCCACAAAATGATACTGCAAATAAAGAGGACTTATAGGGTTATCTCTTCACTTGCGAGAGTCATTAGTATTACGATCACTATGGGATTTCCAATTGTGGGATCCTCTATCGACCCATTCTCTCTCGACATTCCAATCTTGGTTCTAACGGAGGTTTGTGGTTCTTCTGGCCAGCTCGCGGCTGAGGGTGTTTTATGCATGTGGTTGGAGGAATTCCTTCCACAAGTACTTTTGTTAAGATGACTCTCACTCATGGACCATCCAAAAGAAGGCCTCAGAGAGCTAGACAGACCATGGATGGACCGGTTCTGGTGGAGGTTCAACTTTGATTTTAGCAACCCCATCTCCTAAAATTCTGGTTGACATTGGTCCTCGGTCGACTAGGAAGTTATAGTGTTTTGTTGTCTAAAGAAGATTATATTGGTGTAATCCCTAGAGGTAAATATTTTTATTAGATTTTGGTACTTATATCGAATTATCTATTAATAATAATAAGATATTTCTTTATTATGTTTTTTTTCCAAAGTAATAAAGTCCAAATAATAGGTAGTCCGTTTGATGAAGCCTAAACATGACCTGCTAAAAATATCAAAGCCTAAGCATGGCATGTAGTTTGTCATAGGCTTATTTTTAGGCCTAATTTTGGCATTTTTAAATGGTTGACTGGCCTGTTAGCCTACTTAAAATCTTATTTTATTTGAACATATGTAAATAAGCAATTCCATTAATATTTATATAGACTTAAAAACTAAAAAATCAATTTTACTGGAAGTTTGTTTGTATTTACTTACTTCAGCCTATTTTAATAGTTTCTTCAAGATAACAAAGTTTTATTTTTGTATTTTAAAAGTACAATATACAGTACAATAATATTTAAAAGTATTCATATTTATTTAAATAGTCTGCCTTGATAGGCCTAAAAGGTTTTTTTATGGCCTGAGGCCTATCCTTTTAAACTAAATATGGTTATAAAAATGCTTATGCCTTTTCTATTTAAAAAAAGAAAAGTTTGGCATTGCCTGAGCCTGTTTAGGCTATGCCTTGTGCCCTGTTAGTTAACCTGGCCTATTCCCACCCAAAAGTGGGACTTAATAATGAGATCTTATTAAACATAATCACATTATTCTTAAAATATCCATAGTCAATCTTAATTGTGAAGTGGAATAACATTAAAGCATTGAGACAATTATGTGGATAGACATATGATCACATCTTACAAATCATGGATAGAGAGTTATCAATTATTCGCATAGGTATGTATATTATGAGTAATATTTATATTCGATTTAATATTTATATTGGATTGAATAACCATGAGCATACTACATAGAATATTATGAAATTTTCATAAGTTATTCTCAATGTGATAGTAGTGTATAAACGTCTTTCGACCTGAAACCACTATGGACCCTTGATATGAAGTCGAGTACTTTATTATTGATCAAACATTATATGTAAAAGGATGACTATAAAGATGGTTAATAGGTACTCCATAAATCATGCTGAGGGACATGAGAAACTTAGATGAATATTTCCCATCATGCGAAACTGAATAAATAACCAAGAGCCCAATATTAAATTGGAGAAGGGTGACACAGTCTATTTCTTATGTTATATATATATATATATATATATATATATATATATATATATATATATATATATATATATATATATATATATATATATATATATATATAAGGGTAAAAGGGTAATAATACATATGAAAATTATCACAATTTTTTTTGTTGGATTACATGACATTTTCGTGATTTGTGTAGCAATAATTTATTGCTAGATGTTGCTCACTATTTATTATATTAAATGTGTGATTTAGTATAATTGTCAACATCGCGAGAACCTATATGGACACACACATCAGAAGAGATTAATGGCATAAGATAAATAAATTAAGCTTATTTGATTTAAGCACATATGAAATGCACCAGTGTTAGTTAGAGAAACGGGGTACACCGTAAAGTATAATATACTTAAGTGTAATATGTAACACCCTAAGGTACGGTTTACTTAAGTTCAATATAGAACATTGTAAGGTATGATATACTTAAATGAAATACAATACACCATAACATACGATGTGTTTAAATTGGATTGTTCAGTTTGCAAACCATATAAGCAGTTTTATAAACAGAACTAGAGGCGGAGCCAAGACCCCGAGGCAGGAGGTGCAAGATTTAAAAAAAAAAATACGAAAAATATTTTCTTTTCTTTTATTTGCTTTTCCTATCGTGTGGACTAATATAGGTGATGTTGTTCATCCCAAGCCCGTGATCATTCTCTAGATTCTACATTAATGATTAACTACCACAAAAGGAACCATCCTATTGTTGATTATGTTTATTAATAATGTTCAACTTAAGGAAAATATTTGTGTTCTGCAACATATTTTAATCATCATTTCCCTTTAGATACACATATCTCCCTAGAAAGGCAGAGGATATTCATCAATAGGAAATGGGGGAAATGGCCTACCAAGCCCACATGGTGTGCCTAACTTAGCATTTGGTGCTGCTAGAAAAGGAGATATATTTCTTCCTAAGCATCTTTCGGAAAAGAAAGATGTGCTCAGGTAACATATCATTGCTCTTATTATTGAACGAGATCGATATCTGGAGGAGTTAACAAAGGCGAATGGTATGCTAAGAGAAAAAGAGACTGATGTGGAGACTTCCGTCGTACTATCACTTACTAGATTAGATAATGTACCCACTCGTGCAAGAGATGAAGAAGAAGGACCCAGAATTAAAGAGATCGATGATCGAGAATCATGGTGAAGATATGGTAGTTCTTCGTGGAAATTTGCAAGAATCAAAAGTCGATTCCCATATATAGCGCCACTGTTCCAAACTGGAAGAACAAATTGATAGAAATAGAATGTAGCGGAGTTCTGGCACGGTGGATTGAGCTTCTGGTACGACAGAGCAATAGTGGGTTAACAAGGTTAGATTTCTAACGTTCAAGTGAATGAATGAGTGATAAAGAAGTATGAATGTATGAATGAAAAAATACCCCAAATGACGTGTGTTGGACTTTATTTAGTATGGACGGCTAAAACTTCCCTCATGGGATACGGCCTCTCATGCGGATTGTCGTTGGATCAAATTCAATTGTGTGAGAGATGTGTTGTAGGTCAGAATCACCTATCCTTAGATGAGTCCTATTTATTCTGGACATCTTTCCATACCATTGTTTTTGAACGTTCCATCTTTGGCCGAACAAATGCCCCATAACAGTTATTATTTAAGGGAATTTCTTAATGTACCCTATGTATTACTAGGGCACCACTTGAAAATACAAAAATGCACCCAAATTTTGGAGATACATCTCCGGGTGCACCCTAAGCCAATAGAAGTATGAATTAATGTGAAAAAAACTATGGATAAGTATCTTAATAAACATTATGGAGATGCATCTCTGTAATGCTTATGAAGTTGCTTCTCTGGGTACTGCTAGTACATAACGTACCAGAACCCTTCTTCTTCCTCACTTGTTTAAAAAATAATTTTTTCTCTAAAACTCTCTCAAAATTACGTTGTCTCAAAATTAATCAAGAAACATCAAAGCTTATTCAATCATCACTTGAAGACATCATAAAGCTCATTCAACTACACAAACTTCAAAGATTCCTCACTTCTTATAAGTTTTTTATTATTCTAAACTTTTTTGAGTTTTTCTATAAATTTGTAGAAATTGATAATTAGGTATTGAAATACATAGTTTATGCATGTTTGATAGTTGGTACATTATGAGAAATGTGTTTCATACTTAAAAGTAATGATTAATGCATTGTTTTTGGGGTCTTGGTGGTCTTCATTAGCTTCATTGATAAAAATGAAAGTTGCAATCTTCGTATTTTTTTAACATTTGGATTCCTAAAAATCGAAGATGCATCTCCGTATTTTATCAGTTTGTATTTTTTTTCTTTTCTTGCTTAGTAATTGTGTGACAGTTGTATGGTTTACTTACATACATTATGGCTGATAGAGATAACAGATTGAGGCGCGACAAGATTGAAGGTGTGAAAAACACAAGAAAGGGGGGGGGGGGTGAATTGGGTTTTTAAAAAAAATATTTTTACCAACTCAAAAACTCCACACAACAACAAGAGCAATGAGAGAAAGACACAAGGATTTTTATCCTGGTTCGCTTGAAATCAAAGTTGCTCCAGTCCACCCGCCAAGGTGATTTCTCCTTATACACAAGGTCTTAATCCATTATAACCAAATAGATTACAGAAAAATCACACATAATAATTTTCTTTGTCTTCTCAAGGATCCGACTAAAACCTAGTCTCCTTAAGGAAATACAAACAAATAGTTTTAATAAGGTTTTTGTGTTACAAGTTGCTTCTACACAAGTAGATTTTACACAAATGAAATACAAACACTTAAAGAAAAGAATGCACAATTTTGAGAGCTTTTTCATGTAGAAAATAGTCTTGTAAAAATTGTTGTAGCAACAACATTTCTCCAAGTTCTACTTATATAGCATAAGAAAGGGACATTGGAGGGAATTTTGGGAATACCAAAAGAGAAGCTGCCCAGCAATGGATTTGTGACAAGTTTGAAGAATTGTATTGTCCTTCGCCTATGTTTTCAGGTAGTGGAAAGAATATTTTTGATTCATACCCTGTATTATTTGATCGCGTATCTTTTGATCTTATCTTCAAATTGATTGGCTTCTAACAAACAGTTGATGAAGCATGAAAATAAGAAACACAAAGCTGAAATTAGAATCTTCATAATCTTCAATCAGCACCTTGATCACGTCAGCATCTGGCTTGAAATCTTCAGAGTCTTCAACTAAGTAACACAACTTCAGAATCTTGTTATTCTTCAGAAGCTTGATAACCAGAGTCACATCCAGAAGCAGAAGTGGAAAGAACATTGCAGCAATAGCATAGCCTCTTTCCAGAACTTCTCAGGAGTGAACCAGCGCAGAAGAAGAAAGAACATTGCAGTAGAAATATGGTGCGTTTCAAAATTTCTTAAAAGTGAATCAGTGCAGAAGCAAAAAGAATATTTTAGCAATAACATAGAATCTCTTAGAACTTCTCATGAGTGATTTAATGCAGAAGAGGAATTCGGAACAAATGTTGAGAAACGGATGTCGTTGCACGTCATAAACTCAGAATCATAACTGGTTGTTAAAGCCACACAATAACAAACCACTAAAGTACCAAAATTGGTCTCACACAAACACTACATTGTTATCATCAAAACTCAAAGGTATAGATGTAGAACCAAGTCTTGTTCTAACAATCTCCCCCTTTTTGATGATGACAAAACCATGTATTTTGATGAATAGTTTTATACAAGGTAATCATAAAATGATACATCGCAAAGAAGCATAAAGTTCCCCCTGAGATGTACAATCCTAGAAAGATAAAATCTGAAAAAAAGAACACTTTCCTGATTAACCTTTTTGCAGAACCAGAATGATCTTCTATCAGAATCTGACTTTTCATCAGAAGTTGCTTGAACTTATCCAGAATGCTGGTTGTCAAAGTCATCATTCTGATGAACTTCACTTCAAAAGCTTGGTTGAAATCTTTTGAAGGAACTTCTGAGCCTTGTTCTCTTTGAAAGAGCTTTAGATCCTGGTTATGAACCCTTCTTAAAGAGCTTCAGAACCTGTTTAAGACCTTAAGACCTGGTTGAATCAATTCTGATTAACATAGAATTCACAATTCCTCAGTACTTGATGTCTGGTTATGTCTGGTTGGAAGTCTTTCTTAAACGATGAAGTTAACACTTAAGACTCAGAGAGTAAACCATTTCTTCAGAAAATGGTGACTTGATTTCTGATCTGAAAAACTTCAAGATCTTCAAATGTTCTTGACTTTCCCTGAAAAACAATTAACAAAATATTCTTCGAAGTAGTTGTTAGCAGAAACGTTTGGAAATATTTGGGTTCTGATTCACGAACATAGGTATATCAAAATCAATTATGTT
Source organism: Lathyrus oleraceus (assembly GCF_024323335.1). Classification (NCBI taxonomy): domain Eukaryota; kingdom Viridiplantae; phylum Streptophyta; class Magnoliopsida; order Fabales; family Fabaceae; genus Lathyrus; species Lathyrus oleraceus. Next base: position 236,183,931 of record NC_066585.1, read on the forward strand.
TATCCCCCCTTTGTCATACATTAAAAAGACATAAGTAGAAAAAGGAAATGAAAAGATTTCATTGATATTGCTAGAAGTACAAAAGTACAAAAGTTTGCAACAAAAAAAAACAAAAAAAATCACTTAGACAAAATAAAAAACACAAAAGTGCATAAACTATTTTGAAAACTAAGGGGTTAGGATTCTGTAACGGAGGAGGAGGCGAAATTCTGGAGAGAAAAAATCTTGAACAGAAGATCTTGCCTATCAAAGTATTGTCTGACCAAAGCACTTTCTTCTTTCATCTCAGTGAGAGTCTTCATAATCACTTCAGGAATCATTCTAGAAGAAGTTCCAACAGCATTCTGATTCTCATAAGCAACAATGTATTGTTCTAGCTCACAGTCTAACTGTTATTCTTCAGAAGCAACTTGCTTGCCTTGGTCCAGCTGAGAAGAAGTTTCTTGCATGATAACATTTGTACGTCCAAAAGCTTCCTCAGCCTCCTTTGTTTCTTCCTCAATTTCAGGAGCAGGAAGACATAATGGAGTATGTTGTAACTGTAAGGCTTCCATTGCATGTACAAACCTTAAACAGAAGTTCCTTTCAGAAAATTTGTATCCAAACTTCTTCAGCTTAGAAATTTTGGAGTGAACCCATCTCCTATAAGCTTCCCAGGCCACATCACTTTCTGTTGGATTAGTGGAAATAACATTAATCTACATAGCAGCATGAAGGAACCTTTGCTAATCTGATTCAAATTTCTTCAGAATATTACCAACATTAGGTTCTTTATGAAATTCTGGTATCAGATATAAAATATCGAATGTAATGTCACGACACTAATATCTGTTAACACACAATGGATAAAGATATAGAATGGTAAAGCAAATAACACAAGCAATTGTTAACCCAGTTCGGTGCAACTCACCTACGTCTGGGGGCTACCAAGCCAGGAAGGAAATTCACTAAAATAGAATTAGTTCAAAGACTCTCCGTACACTTCAACAAGTTATAGTCTTTCTCACCTAATCTCTACCCATGCAATTTCTACCTAAGCACTCTTAGATATGAGAACCCACTCACTTCCCTACAATCACACACCAGTGATTTTAAACAACAATCCCTTGAGAAAAGAAAATACTTTTCAATTCCACACTCTTGATTTTACTTCACAGTTTCAATCAAGAAGACACACTCTTTATCTTGCTTCACAACTTTGATCAAGAAGACACACACTCTTGCTTAACAGCTTTAGAGTGACAAATTACAACCACAAATCAGTCCAATTCAATCATCAATGGATGACTTGAATGACATACAAGTCTCACGACTAAACAGACACAAACCCTAGCTCTCTCTCTATATTCCGCTCAGTATTGGTTGTGTGTTCAAACGGGTTTTCTAAGTCCCTTTTTATAGAAGCATTCAGCTGGGCTTGGACATCTTGAAAACCCTAAATCTATTTTCCAATCAAATCTTTTTATAACAGTTGGTTAGATCTCCTTGGAAAATAAGTAAATCTGGTTGTAATCCATGATTGAATGCGCCAGCTAATCAGATCTTCAATCATACAAAGATTACCATTAATTGTACAATCACAAAACATCAGACATTCACACTGAATGTTCTGTGTACAGGATGTCATGACATCGGGTCTGACATCCTGGAAAAATCCTGCATAATCCAATAATTCATTTTATAACTTCCAGCAGATACAACCATATCAGATGCCATGACCTTGTGTATGTCATATGAAACAATCTTGCATGAATATGTATTTCATTTAAGCTCCATCAGGTACATCCAATATCAGAAGCCATGGAATTGTATGTGGCATTCTGAAACAATCTTGTATGAACATGTTCTTGAACTTCAGCAGGTACATAGGATATCTCATGTTAAGACATCACACATAACATCTTGTGAACATTCTTTGTTTTACCAAAATTGCTGCCAACACTTAGAATCAACACTTTAGGTTTTGGTTGGCTAGGATATCTGATAGAAAAATCAATGATGTTGGGGTTAGGACCAGGGTCACAGATATTAGGAACAATAAGAGAGGGAGGGTCAGGAAATTGTTCAGCATCAGAATCAGACACAATGTGTTTTGGTTCAATTTTGAACAAGCCTTGGGGAGTACCCCCATACTCTTGGTCACTGGAATCTCTCAAAAGGAGATATTCTGGGTGGCTCAATTGGATTATTTGGTTGGGGAGAAGAAACATCAATAAATGGTGGTGGAATGGGTGATGATAAAAATTATGGATGAGGCGGTGTTTATGGAATCTATTGTTGTTGTTGTTGTTGTTGTAACTGAGTTTCAGAAACTATAGGAGTTTATGTAATAGGTTCTAAAAGAGTTAAATTTGTGGGAGGTGGTTGTGGAATAGTGATGATGTTATGATATGGGGATGGTTGTGTTGGTAAGACACTTTTAGAAACATTAGAATCAGAAGCGAAAAATGTTATGGCCGTAGAAGACTCACCAGGGATAAGTGCGTCTGAAGCCTTGGATGAATGTTAGACAACACCAGAAGTATCCTTCAGAATCATTACTTTTGGGAGCTCACTGAGGGTCACCTCATCTTCATCCAAAAACATAGCTACCTTCTTATTCTTCTTCTATGGTCCATAAGATCCCTCTTGTCGAGCGTCTTTCTTGCTCTTCCCATATGCATCTGGGAAAGTTTCTGGAAGGTTGAATGGGTCAACCAAAGGGTCAATTCCTTCCTTAACACAACTCTCAAGGTAGTATGCCAGAGCATCTAGAGGATCAATCTTAGTGAATATTGGGAAATTATCAAAATGAATTCTTGTTCCGCAGATATCTTCCTTGGTAGGAAGGTAATCTGGCCTAACAATCTTGGAGATAAGACCCATGCTTTTAATACTTTTCCCCCATAATACTTTTCCGGCATCCTTGACTAACTCAATAGTTAATCCACTAATCAGAAGGTCTTCAACCAGACCATTCTCCACCAGAATGTCTAAAATTAATCTTCCATTTGAGATGACCTTTCCCTTGTTGGAAGAACTTCCAATTCTAATTTCTCTTATTATATCCACGAGAAACTTAAACAAGATTGCTAGAAGCGTCGGCTTGAAGCCTTTCTCCATAAAAGTAGCATATACTTCTGAATAGTGTTGATATAGTCAGAAGAGTTGGTATTAGGTATGTGATGAATGCAGCCCAGGATGATCTGGAACCATACCCTCAACTTATCAATTAAGTCTTTGGCGCTTGGACCTTTTCCATCATAGAACTTTGTTCCTTCCTTGAAGATTACTGATGCTATCATGGCCTCTCTCCTTGCATTAGTCTTGACATTATATACCCTTTTCCCATAACCGTTGTGAGAAATTAAATCTGCAATAGATTTCTCCATAACCACAATCTTCCTGTTCACGGCGAAGGAAGTGATTGTGTCCTTTGTAGCAACAACGTGAATCTATAATTTCTTCACAAGAACTGAATATATTGGATCAATAATTATTTTGAAGAATGCATTCTATCCTTAGAAATCTAAAGTCTCAGAAAAATCAAAATTGTTATCCTTTAGGTTTTTGAAGTTGACTATGGTTTCACAAAGAACCATCAGTTCATCAACATGAGTGTTGAAAGTTATTTCAGGAATACCTTCCATAACTGGGTTAATTTCTTCAGCGATAGAGTGAAGAGAAGATTGTTGTTGTTGAAGATCAGCCATTGGCGAATGTTGAAGAATGATGAACAGTTGCAGAGAGAGTTTGGAGGTTTGAAAGAGAAAAAGTGTAAGAGTAATGTGAGTGTAATGTGAAATGTGAGTGAAGTGGGTTTATTTAGAAATTTTAGTAATAATGAAAAACAAAAGATATGCCGTCATAGAGGGAAGGGTAAAAGTTTTAATCTAATCCCAAGAAAAAGAAACCCAATGTGTCACCCCAACATCACGCATGCTCAGAAAGTGGGACAACTGTCACCACTAAGAACCACATGATATAAAACAAAATGATAATCATTAAATGCAATAACTGTTCAGAATCAAGAAGATAAATTGATAAGATTGCTTCTGATAAGAACCTTTTTGATTCATGAAACTTCCCCACCTCCGAAAGCTCATGTCTCTGAATCAAACAACAACAATAAATCCTTAGAACCTAACCAAGAGTTTTGGAAGCTTAACGTTATGAAAAACATCTTTTCATTCTGGACAAGAGTCCAGAAATAAAATTTTTAGAATGAAAACGAATTTATCCTCAACAAGGGGTTTGGTAAAGATATTAGCCCATTGATGGTCTGTTTCAATAAATTTTAAATGAAAAATACCCTTCTGAACATACTCGCGTAAAAAATGATGTTTAATTTCAATATGTTCATCCCTAGAATGCAAGATATGATTCTTGGATAAACAAATAACAGAAGTATTATCACAAAGAATAGGAATGTTACTCTCAAAAATATGATAATCTTCCAACTGACTCTTCATCCAAAGTATCTGAGTGCTGCATCCAGAAGCTGCGATATACTCAGAATTTTTGTTGAAAGCACAATTTTTGATTGCCTTTTACTAGACCATGATATCATATTGTCTCCCATAAATTGACAACTTCCAAAAGTACTTTCTCTCTCTATTGTGTGTCTAGCATATTTAGCGTCACAATAACCTACTAACTTGTATTCACTTGATTTTTTATAAAAACAAACCAAGATTAATAGTACCTTTCAGATACCTAAAGATTCTCTTAACAACAGTTAAGTGAATCTCCCTAGGATCTGATTGGAAGTGAGCACACAAATAGACACTGCATAAAATATCAAGTCTAAAAGAAGTTAGATAAAGGAGAGAGCCTCTCATACCTTTGAATAGCTTCTGATCTACCTTACTACTTACCTCTTCCTTTTTCAGAATTCATGTAGCATGCATTAGAGTTTTTGCTAGCTTGCATTCTAACAAGTTAAACTTATTCATAAGTTCTCTTGTATACTTTCTTTGATGGATGTACGTTCCTTCTGAATGTTGATCTATCTGAATCCCTAGAAAGAACCTAAGTTCTCCCATCAGACTCATTTCAAATTCTGCCTGCATTAACTTAGCAAACTTTTTGTCCAATAAAGTATTAGAAGAACCAAATATAATATCATTAACATAAATTTGCACAACCAGAACATCATTCTTACAGGTTTTGCAAAAGAGCGTTGTGTCTACTTTCCCTCTAGTAAAATCATTTCCAAAAGGAAGTTACTTAGTCTTTCATACCAAGCTCTGGGAGCTTGTTTCAGACCATATAATGACTTTTTTAGTTTGAAAATAAAATATGGGTTTTGAGAACTTTCAAAAACAGGGGATTGGTGCACATACACTTCTTCAGAAATATAGCCATTTAAGAATCCACTCTTAACATCCATCTGATGCAAAATGATGTTATGATTTACTGCAAAGGAAACTAAATAACAAATAGACTCTAACCTGGAAATTGGTGCAAAGGTTTTTGTATAGTCTATACCTTCTTGCTGACTATAACCTTGTGCTACCAGTCGAGCCTTGTTTCTGACGACTTCACCTTTATCATTGAGCTTGCTTTTGAACACTCATCTAGTTCTAATGACATGGAAACCCTTTGGTTTCTGAACAAGATCCCAAACATCATTTCCGGTGAACTGATTTAGTTCCTCTTGTATAGCCAGAATCCATTCATTATCCAGAAGTGCTTCATCAATATGGGCTCTATCAAAGATTACAAACCCATAATACATTCTTTAGAAGGTTTGAATATAGGTCGAGTTCTGACTGATGCATCTTTATCTCCCATAATCAATTCTTCGGAATGAGAAGTTCTTGATTTACTCTTCTTCTGATGAGTAGGACCAACGACAACTTCTAGTTGAGTCGCTTCCGAATCTTTTGCTTCAACATCCTTAGCTTTGCCTTCTGAGTCTTTATCTCCAGAATTTTTATCCTTGGATTATGAAAAATTGAACTTCATATCTGCAAATTTCTCAATGAACGTTGACTTTTCAGGGTCAAGCTTATCATTGAATATAACATGAATTGATTCCTTGACAATTCGTGTCTCAGTGTTAAATACTCGATAGCATTTTGAGTGTTCATAATATCCTAACAATAATAACTTTTGTGCCATAGAGTCAAACTTGCCAAGATTCTCTTTAGTGTTCAACATAAAACTGTCACAACCAAAAGGATGGAAATAAGAAATGTTGGGCTTTCTCTTCCACAATTCATAAGGTGTCTTCCCCATAATAGTTCTAATAAAAATATTGTTCTAATATAACATGTTGTGTTAACTGCTTCTGCCCATAAATGCTTAGCCATATCAGTTTCTTGCATCATGGTGCGAGCCATTTCTTGTAAAATCCTATTATTCCTTTCTACAACCCCATTTTGCTGTGGAGTTATAGGACAGGAGAAATCATGGGAAATACCATTTATATCAAAAAGATTTTCAAAATTCTTATTTTCAAATCACCACCATGATCACTTCTGACTCTGACTATTTTGAAATCCATCGCTGTTTGCACTTGTGAGTAGAAGGTAGAGAACACAGAATGTGACTCATCCTTGTGTTTCAAGGACTTTACCCATGTCCAACGACTATAGTCATCAACGATGACCAATATATACTTCTTACCACTGATAGAGGCAGTTTTCACTGGCCCAAACAAATCAATGTGTAGAAGTTCTAATGATATAGAGGTAGAAACAACAGTTTTTGCTTTGAAAGAAGTTTTAGAAAACATTCCGTTTTGACATGATTCACAAAGAGCATCTGAAGAAAACTTCAGGTTGGGTAAGCCTCTGACTAATTCAAGCATATTTAGTTGAGAAATCCTTCTCAAGATCACCACGAGTTTCAAAAGAAACTACTTGGACTTGTTTAAGGTTCTTGTACCTACTTTGAAGACTTTGATACTTTTCCAGTATTTCAGGAAGACATGACTCTAAATCAGACCGATATAGTTTAGAAAACACCTCTTCAGAAATAGACTCTAATTCTAACCCCGACAACAGTTTGTCTTCTAGTTCTTCAGAACCTTCAAAGTCAGTTATAGTTTCCAACAATGCAACATTGGCATGTTCCTCATCAAAATCTTCTTCTTCTAATTCTGAGTCATCCCATGTAGCCATAAGCCCCTTCTTTCCTTTAGAAAACTTTTTTCTTGGGCTTTTTGTCCTTCTTAAGCTTAAGACACTCATTATTATAGTGTTCTGGCTCCTTGCACTCTAAGAAGATAACCTATTTACCAGAACCTTGCTTATTTGGTCCAAATGAAGAATCAAAATGAACAACAGTCCTTCTACCTCCTCGGAACTTCCCTTGTCCATTTTGCTTATGCCTCTAGAGTTTGTTGACCCTCTTGGAAATCAAAGACAACTCATCATCATCTTCTGAGTCTTCATCCAAATCTTCTGATTCTTCCTTAGCTTGATAAGCCCTTGTCTTCTTAGGCTTAGACTTCAAAGCAACAGATTTACTTCGCTTTTGAGGTTCATCTTCTTTGAGTTCTATCTCATGGCTTCTCAAAGAACTAACAAGTTCTTCAAAACTAATATTGTTCAAGTCTTTTTCCAACTTTAAGGAAGTTACCACATGTCTCCATTTTTTGGGGAGACTTTTGATGATTTTCTTGACATGGTCAGCCATAGAATACCATTTGTCTAGAACCTTGAGCCCTGCGATAAGCATCTGAAATATTGACATCATAGTCTTAACGGTTTCATCGTCTTCCATTTTGAATGATTCATATTTATGGATTAAGGCCAAAACCTTTGTCTCCTTAACTTGAGCATTCCCTTCATTAGTCATTCTCAAGGAATCAAAAATAGACTTAGCAAAATCTTTGTTAGTTATATTCTCATACTCAGTATAAGAGATAACATTAAGCAATATCATTCTAGCCTTATGATGAATTTTGAAATCCTTCTTTTGTTTATCTATCATAACACTTCTTGCTATAATGTTTCCTTCAACATTAATTGAGTGAGCGTAACCATCGACTACAAGATCCCTGAGATCAACATCATATCCCAGAAAGAAACTTTCAATTTTATGTTTCCAGTAATCAAATTTTCACCATCAAAGACTGGTAGTTTAGCGCTACAATGATCTCTCTCATTGTTGTTAGCTGCGACATCATTGTTGTTAGCAACGACCATTGTTTATCATACAAACTAGATCGGTACTAAACACAGTGAAGTGTTGATAAAACTTTATCACAATCATAACCGAAGCTCTAGTTCCAATTGAAGGTGTGAAAAACACAAGAAATTGGGGGTTTGAATTGGGTTTTAAAATCAAAATCTTTTTACCAACTCAAAAACTCCAAACAAGAACAAGGAGAGAAAGACACAAGGATTTTTATCCTGGTTTGCTTGAAATCAAAGCTACTCCACTCCACCCGCCAAGGTGATTTCTCCTTATACACAAGGACTTAATCCACAATAACCAAAAAGATTACAGAAAAATCACAAAGTATAACTTTCTTTTCCTTCTCAAGGATCCGACTAAAACCTAGTCTCCTTAAGGAAATACAAACAAACAGTTTGAATAAGTTTTTTGTGTTACAAGTTGCTTCTACACAAGCGGATTTTACACAAAGGAAATACAAACGGTTAAAGAAAAGAATGCACAATTTTGAAGCAACATTTCTTCAAGTCTCTAAGTCCTACTTATATAGCATAAGAAAGGGACCGTTGGAGGGTAATTCAGGAATACCAAAAGAACAGTTGTCCACTAACGTATTAGTGACAGGTGTGAAGAATAGTATTGTCCTTCGCCTACATTTTTAGGTAGTGGAAAGAATATTTTAGATTCGTACCATATACTATTTGATCACGTATCTTTTGATCTTATCTTCAAATTTATTGGCTTTTGACGAACAGTTGATGAAGCATGAAAATAAGAAAACAAAGCTGAAATCAGAATCTTCAATCAGAACCTTGACCACGTCAGCATATGGCTTGAGATCTTCAGAGTATTCAGCTAAGTAACACAACTTCAGAAGCTTGCCATTCTTCAGAAGCTTGATAACCAGAGTCAAATCCATAAGCAGAAGTGGAGAGAACATTGTAGGAGCAACATAACATCTTTCCAGAACTTCGCAGAAGTGAATTAGCGTAGAAGTAGAAAGAACATTGTCGCAACAATATGGTGTCTTTCAGAAGTTCTTAAGAGTAAATTAGTGTAGAAGCAGAAAGAACATTGCAACAACAACATAACATCTTTCAGAACTTCTCATGAGTGAGTCAATGCATAAGCGAAATTCAGAACAAATATTCAGAAACTGATGATGTTGCACGTCATAAACTCATAATAAGAACTGGCTGTTAAAGCTAAACAATAAAAAACCATTAGAGTACCAAAATTGTTCTCACACAAATACTACATTATTACCATCAAAACTCAAAGGTATAGATGCATAACCAAATCTTTTTCAAACAAGGATTGCACGACATGCATTTGTCAGGAGGGAAAAGAGTCGAGTTTTGCAGGCTCATGTTCCATCTAATCTAGTTGATGCGTAGGCGTCGATTTCTGAGACTCATATATCTCCATCTTTTTCTTCCCGTAGGAGACGGGTGTCACCTAGTGACGCATCACTGCCTTCATCTTTCCGTAGGGGATAGATTTCACCTACTCAAGTAACTGAGGTACCCAAGTCATCATAGGTACCCCAATCATTAGAGGCACCAGTGCCACCCCAGGCACTAGAGGGACATCGGGATGAATAGGCAGTAGAGGTATTAGGAGGATGTCCGTTAGAGTTGTCATTGTTGCCTCTTTACCCCGACCATACTGCCAGACATATATGAGACTGAGAGGTAAAATTAGTTGGATTCATTCTATTAAATTACGTTTATTATTTTATTACAAGTTTCTGACAATGATTTATTTTTCTGTAGGATTGTAATCCGCTGAAATTCATTAACCATGGGTGAAAGATTACTAGCTTGCATCATCCTACTAACGAGTGGTTTCAGGCTGCTTTACAACTATCTGAGATTATGGACTTATGCAAGACCGGTTATGTTAGGTAACGGGATGCTTAATGCATTTGTAGAGAGATGACATACTGAGACCTCATCATTTCATCTACCACTTGGTGAGATGTCTATCACACTCGACAATGTGTCGTGTCTGCTGTAACACCCCAGTTTTTGAATGGTGATTTTGTGTGTTTATTCGTGATTTAATTTTATGTCAATTTAATTATTATATGCGATAATTGAATTAATAGGGGTGTTAGGGTTGGAGACCTTGAGGTGGGGGTGTAGAGAGTAAGAAGAGGTTAATTTATTTAGAATAATTGGAGTTTATTTTAATAATTAAATAATACTATTTTATGGAATTTATTTAATTAAAATAAGAAATAGAAGGTTTGGGACCAAAGTGTAAATTTAGAGAAATAGAGGGAGGAAGGAGTAGGAATGATTGTCATTGAGGGAGATAATTCTAATTAAGACTAGATTGCCCTAATTATATAAGGTTAATAGATAACCTACGTTTAGGGGATTTCTATCATTACATAGAAACAGGGTTAGAGAGAAATAGGCTAGAATACTAAGAGGATAGGAAAAGCTTAGAGATTGAGGAACAAGACTCACTCAAACCAGTTCATATTTAAATTACTTGCTATGAATTGAGGTAAGGGGGAGAATGAATTCAATAATGGGTATATACTTAATGGGTGGAGTTAAGGAGTCTTTAACCTCCAATATGTTTGTATAATTATACATGTTTGGTTGTGTTTGTGTGTGAATTTGAAGTTTAATAATCAATTGATGTTGTAATATGCTTTCATGATGAAATTCGTGTACATGTGTGTATGAGATTTTCTGTTTTGATATGTTAATATGTTTTCACCATTGTTGGGTTTTGGAAGCATGATAAAAGTGGGGAATAATTGATGATTATGCTTGCTAATGGATAGATATAGGTTATGTGATATTAATACATTGATTCTTTATTGTTTTCCAATTAATTTGAGTACCTAGAACGAAAAATCGGAGTTCTGATGTGAACTTCATAGCAGAAGGGAAATTCTGCATTCTACAAGTTGATGGCGGGTGCCATCGCCATGATGGGCTCCGTGGTCATGACAGGTAACCCGTCCTGAAGCTCGAGCTCAATTTTAGAGTCGGTCGTCACACAGGTGAAGTGTGTATGTTGTGATGTCCATGGAGGGCACTATGCCCATTGCGGGTAACCCGCCATGAGCCACAAGTAGGCGAAAATACTTGTTTTGATGATGATAAATGGAAGATTTGGAATTTTCAGGTTTCGTGGATGTTTTGAGTACTACTAATACACGTTAGGTACTATTTGAGCGATGTTGGTATACTTTAATGATTAAACATGATGTTAATCAAATTTATGAAGTATGTGATGAATATTGGATATGTGCACAATCAATGATGATGTTGTATTACTTTAAGTGAATTATGATGAAGATATATTGTTGTATGAGCATGATTTATGTTGTTGAAATGATAAGTATGTTGTTGTGGGATGATAGTTTGGAACGGGAACTATTATCGTTGGGTCAATGCATGTTGTGTTTATTGTCGGGAGGAGACTTTAAACATTATGTTGTTGCACTAACGTGTCATGACATGCATCCAGTGTATCATTGTACTTGTTGAAAGAGGCAAGTTGCAAGTCTAGAAGGGTGGACTAGTGACTTGTCCAAAATCTAGAAGGGTGGATTTAGGGTCTAGAAGGGTGAACCCGACTCGTATGAAGAACCTTCGTTGATTGGTACCGCATGCATATGAGTCTAGTTGAAGTTGAGAGTCTCATTTCTTAGTTAAATTATTAATATGTGATTGTTGTGTATGTTGATGGATTGGATGTGAGAATGATGTTGTGTGATTGTTGTTGATCGTGTAAATGGTTGAATTCTAACTTGTAATTTACACAATTAATTTATTTATGTGAATTCTCTCCTCATTTGCTTTTATGTTGTCCACTATGGACATCTTGTTGATAACTAAGAGTAGGCGTTGTTGCTGTAAGTGGAAGATTAAATCGTTGGAGTTTATTCCCACTTAGTTTTTTGTTGTTTACCTTAGTAAGTTATGCTCTAACTATGTAACATCGGGGATGGGAACACTTGTTTTAATTATTATGGAGACTTTTTGTTATGATCTTGAGAAGTCACTGATTTTCATTTTAATTTGGAAAACAAACATGTTGTTTTGAAGAGTATTTTCATAATTATTTTCGTTGCTATTTATAATTGCTTAAGTGTTTCGTTGAGGTAACACGCTAATTGTCGTATGATTCTTTTATATAAGTATCGGGGTTAGGGTGTTACATATGTTGTGTCGTCCAATTAGGGGGGAAGCTTTTAGATTATTGGAGGATTAGCAAAGATGAGGCACTTGAGTTGATGGTAGACTGTCTGGGAGTTGACCTAGACGCTGCCTTGAGGGAGTTTGAAAAAACCATAGGGGTTCATGCTAGGTATGGAATCCCTGGAGAAGGTATATACAAATGAGTTGGTTAGAGCAAAGCAGACTGCTCGTGATGAGGAGCAGGTGGAGAAGCATATATCATATGCTATGAGAGCATACCTGTTATATTTGGTTGGCACTGTCGTTCTAGGACTTTGAGCGGATCCATGAGTATAATTGGGGGATGAGCAGTATAGGTTAGACCATGCTCATGATGTCTTGCCTAGATGTCATCGTATTTTGTAGATTGCGCAGAAAGATATTGACAGAGGAATCTTTCTTGATGGTTCTATGGTGAGGAGGGTCCTAAATATCATTATGACAAAGGCACAAGACATGCTGATGTACCGTAGACAACGTCGGAGCATAGGGACAGAGGAGTATGAGGAGCTCAATTACAGCATACACAGTGATACTATTTGTAGTTTGGATTTATGTTCGGTTGTATTTTATTTTTATTTATTTTGACTTCATTGTATATTCCGACTTTATTGTGTATGTCATGATGACTTATTTTGACTTCGGATTTATATATGTCATTTTTTGCATATCGGTTGTATGATTTAATACTCATCACATAGCATGGGACTTCACATTTATAAATCGTCATTTTCATCTGAGTAACCATCTAACTAACTTAATGTGCACTGCTTTTTACTAGTTACAGAGACGCATCTCTCTAAACCCTAAACGGATATGCATATTTGGATCAATAAATGTTTAAAATGGATGTTTTAGAGAAGGATGTATGAGATGTATTTTGAAATATTTCAGAGATATATCTCCGAATTTGTGTTTATAAAATATGTTGGTGTTATTCAGTGAGATACATGCAGTGTGCTTTAAAATATTTTGGAGATACATCTCTGAATCAGTGGTAATATTTTAATTTAAAATAATGATGCATCCGAAAATACATCTCCAAAATCTTAAAAAACATTTTAAATTTTTTATGGAATATTAACTTTACGTCTATACGGTGGGATAAGAAATCCACTTACTTAATGCATGACATGTGAGATACATGTAAATGGGCCCTCATGTTATGTTGCTTAGACGTCAATAACGAAAGCCACTTAGCTTTAACATGTCCGCGGTGACAAGTTGTCAATATTCAACAATACAATTATTAAGCTGTCTCTATAGCAATCACCGAAATTTCCTCGTGATTAATGCTAGTCATCGATGCCTCAAATGTTTACGCTTCAACTTATGAAAAGTATAGTAAAGACAAGCTTTCATTAATAAGTGCTTATTATCTTTCATATTGTGTCTTTCTTTCCCTCTTTGGGTCCTTATTAGAGTACTATTAATTATTGCCACATTGTGGTTGTTGCATTGTTAGTGTCTAGTTTTATTGTGGTTCAAAGATATATCCAGTTCATCGTGAAAAGAGTGTGTTGGGTTATCTAAATAATTAGCATGCCTTATGATCTATCATTTGTCTCTCTCTCTCTGTGTTAATGTCGTGGCACTAGCTCATGTTGACGTATTATTCCATTTCCATATATGGTCAAGCACCGACTTGACTGTTGGTGAAGAGAATTTTTTATCTATACGTACTATGATATAGGATAATATCAAACACTATACGTAACAAACATTTGAAACGCCTATGTCAACAAACAAAAAAGTTCTTTTTGTTATTTCTTAATAAATTTTGGGTAACTTATGGAACATGGTAGATTTACACGATAAAATCCGTGAATAAATAAATATAACAATTTTATAAAATTGTTCTTAGTTGTTATGGATTACAGCGTATATTGTCATAAATATAGAGTGAAATTTAATGTCTTGAGAATAGTAGATACAATATTAAGTAGAGGTAAAATTGACAAAAATAAATTAATGTTGCATTGAAAAAGGACAACAAGGTTTATTTAGGAACACATTTTTTAGACTAAAAAGATAATTATTTTGGAACAGATGGAATATATGTCCATCTTAGTCAATGTCAGCTCAACCTTAAAATTTTAAGTCCAAAGAAATTTGTGCTAGGGATCTCATGTCACCATTTTTATTTCTTTTGGTCGTAGAAGGATAGACGGGATTGGTCCACAATGCAATCCAATTGACAAAATTTCAAGCACTTAAAGTAAATGAAAATGTCCATTTTGAAATCTTACAATTTGTTGTTGATACGATGCTCATATGTGAGGGGACATGGACAAACTTATGGAGTATCAAAGCAATTGCGCGTGGATTTGAATTAGTGTCATGTTTATGGGTCAATTTCACAATAGCAAGCGTTATGGCATCAACTTTAACGACATTTTTCTGCATGCTGGGTCAGCATCTTTGTCTTGTGGTAGAGGCACAATTCCATTTCTTTTCCTAGGAATCCCTATATTGACCAAGCTACGAGGAAGATTGTATGCGTTGAAGTGAAGGCATGTGTCTATATGTGGTAGGTGTCATACCCCAAAATTTTCCATCCTCTTTCATTTTCATCTAATCTTTTAGTCTAATATTCCTCTGCATTCATGAACATCCATATCGTCTAGTACACTACTCTCATCATAGATTCAAAGGTTTGAGGTTTATTTTGATTAACAATGGACCTAGGGTTTGTCTGAGAATCAAGCCCTAGGACTTGTGATGCTAAAGTCATTATGGAAAGCTCATCATGGTGATCAAAGGGTAAACCCTAGTCAAGGATAATGGGTGTTTGAGTGCCATTTTGTGTTGATTGTTGAATCTTGGAGTTCAATCCATGTTAAACCCTAGCTTTGCTCATGTCATTGATGGATTGCTTGTGTGGTTTATATCTTGGTTTGAGGTTTGGTTTTTTTTTTACTTGAGGTTTGACCTAACTAAGCCCTAGTCATTCATAACTTGTGATTGGCCTAGAGGCATGCTCACATTCATATTTTACTGCATATTATCTATGATTCACTAGTCATTTAGGTCATGATGGATGGTCCATTATTCTTTAATCCATTCAAATATGCTTCAATCATTTCATTCATTCATTGCCCATTCAAGTTTGTCAGGTCTTAGGTCTTACATTATTCATGTCCATTAGTCCATACAATTCAAATCCATTCAAGTGTCATTTCCATTCACATTTTGCTCATTCTCATTACACAAGTGTCCATATCCATACAAGATTGCATTTTTGACCAAATTTGTTATAGTTGACATTTGGTGAAGATGTTGACTTTTTGGTCAACCAATTGACCAAAGTCAATTGACCCTCCCTTGAACCCTTAAGACATGTTTTTATTTCTCTTGCCTTGTTTCATTATCAAATCCTTGTTTCCTTTGGGTTTTTTCATGACTTGACCCATTTCTTTTCCTAGGAATCCAATTGGCAGAATTTCAAGCACTTAAAGTAAATAAGAATGTCCACTTTGAAGTCTTACAATTTGTTATTGATACTATGCTCATAGGTGAGGGGACATAGAGAAACTTGTGGAGTATCAAAACAATTGTGAGTGGATTTGAATTAGTGTCAAGTTTATTGGTCAATTTCATAATAGCAAGCGTTATGGCATCAACTTGAATGACATTTTTCTGCATGATGGGTCAACATCTTTGTCTTGTGGTAAAGGCACAATTCCATTTCTTTTCCTAGAAATTCCCATGGGTGTCAATCCAAGGAAAAGGACGGTGTGGAATCCTATATTGACCAAGCTGCGAGGAAGATTATATGTGTTGAAGTGAAGGCATATGTATATATGTGGTAAGTGTCATACCCCAAAATTTTCCCTCTTCTTTCATTTTCATCTAATATTTTGGTCTAATATTCATCTGCATTCATGAACGTCCCTATCGTTTAGTACATTAATCTCATCATAGATTCAAACGTTTGAGGTTGATTTTGCATAACAATGGACCTAGGGTTTGTTTGAGAATCAAGCCCTAGGAGTTGTGATGCTAAAGTCATTGTGGAAAGCTCGTCATGGTGATCAAAAGTGTAAAACCTAGTCAGGGATAATGGGTGTTTGAGTGCCATTTTGGTTGATTGTTGGATCTTGGAGTTCAATCCATGTTAAACCCTAGCTTGGCTCATGGAATTGATGGATTGCTTGTATGGTTTACATCTTGGTTTGAGGTTTGGTTATTGTTTGACTTGAGGTTTGACCTAACTAAGCCCTAGTCATTCTTACCTTGTGATTGGCCTAGAGGCATGCTTGCATTCATATTTCACTGCATATTATTTATGACTCACTAGTCATTTAGGTCATGATGGGTGGTTCATTATTCATTAATCCATTCAAATATGCTTCAATCATTTCATTCATTCATTGCCCATTCAAGTTTGTCAGGTCTTAGGTCTTACTGTAGTGGTAAATTCATGATCTAAAACTGGACATGTAGGTCTTAGGTCTTAGGTCTTACAAGTAGGTCTTAGGTCTTATAAGTAGGTCTTAGGTCGTAGGTCATACAAAAGATGATAGCTTCCTTAACTCTTTCAAGTCGGGACATCTGAAACTGTACTTCTTAGTGTTCCTTCGTCCACAATCCATGGCTTGAAAATATTTGCAAATAAAACCTCAGTTCCTTGAAGCTATTTTCCATGTGATGAATGTTATGATGCGCATGAATGAATGAATGCAACAATCACAAATAAGGGATCACACACAAGGCAAGCAAACAAAGGTCAAGGGATGAATCAAGTCATTGTCAAGATCAATCATCCATTTTGGTGGATTATGGTTTTCACCTTATCAACACCTAAGTTCCATTGATATTGACAAGACTTGATTGGATCAACTAAGAATCAAAGTTTTGTTATGAGTCATGAGCATGGAGTCTGTCGCAACCTAAAAAATACAGTGCGCGAAAAAACAACCGGCGAAAGAAAATGACAGAAGAGTCGCCACCGTGCGTTATTTATCCCAAAGGAGGGAAAGGAAACACTCGAAGTAAACCTGAAAAAGGAAAGGACAAGACGGGGTCTCGCAACCAAATCTTGGGTTCAGGAGTCGGTTATGCGAAGGGAAGGTATTAGCACCCCTACGCATCCATAGTACTCTACGGGATCCACTTTTGTGGTTTTTGTCTAAAGGGTGTGGGTTTACCTAATGTGTTTATTTACTAAAAAAGGTTTAAGAGAAATGACTCGCGCGTATGTCGCATCCACTGCATACGTATCTCATCTGAATATGAGAATCAGAGTCTTCGTAGCTCGGCTGACCTATGGGTTGGGGGATGTGTGCTCGCTAAGACATCGCGTCTTATACCTACGTATCTCATCTGGAATGAGAATCAGAGCAAGCCGTAGTTCGGCTAACTACGGGGTTATGGATTGGGTTTTGGACGAACAACGTTACTACGCAATCTACCGGATGCTCGACCTTTGGAGACTTACTCGCCTGTAGTAGAAGGAGATAACATGTTGCTTTGGGTTTTAGGGTTTGGGATGCTCGAGGGCAAACAGGCAGTCCTTGACGAAGGAACCGCGCTACATGTGGGGATATGAATACAAAACACAAAACATGTATCTCAAAGTAAAATGCCACCAAGGGGCTCAAACATTGCCTCCTATCGAGGTCTTCCAGTTAAGAAAGCGATAAAGTACGAGAAAAGGAAAAAATTACCACACGGATAAAGATCCGAAGTTACAGCAATTAAAGGATTAGCAACCCTGAGATCTCTCCAGCTAGACCATCAAAGAAAATCAGTCAATACGATTAATCAGGATAAACCTCCGGATGGTATCCCTGCAAGAGTATGTGAGCCCTCACGAAAACTCAACAGAAAGGTTAGACAAACAGGACAAAAAGATAGGGTAATCAAGGGTTGCCCCCAAATCAAAATGTAACCACATGAATCATGCCATTAAAATTTACAAAAAGGACATGCATCAAAAGGTATCGAATTCACCCATAATACCTCATACATTTAGAGCATTCAAATTAAAGGCATAAAGGTGATGGATATAGGGCAAACCTGATTGGAGAGCTTGATTGAAATTGAGTTGCACCCGTGAGGTTTACCAAACAATCTTTTTAGGGTTTATGTGAGGCGGAGTGAACTTCTCAGGGCTGCCGGAAGGTCGCTGCAGAGTAGTTCCTAGGTTTCCTTCTCTCAAAATCTTTCTCCAGTGAATCTCCCAGTGTAACTCCAAGTGTGTTTTCCTCTACTGAAACTTCAGTATTTATAGACTGATTTTCGTGGGTAGTGGGCTCAAATGAGGGAGACCCAAGTCCAAAAAAAAAAATTGTTATATTTTATTTATTTTTTTTCGTTTTTTTTTTTTCAAGAAAAATGAAGGGTAAATTTGGGGGTATTACAGTTGCCCCTATTCAATCAACTGGAGACCCGGAAAGAAGATGGCAGCTACTTTCGTACTTTCGAGGTATCAAGGGATTGAATACAATAAAAGCCCAAAAATTTGCACTGAAGTGAAGTGAAGTAACAATGTCTGTCAGAATCGGCAAAGAGGTGGTCTTGAAAGAAGAATCCGTCTGGTACGGTGAGAGTCAGTCTGAATACCGAAAAAGAATGTTAACTTGGATACCAAAATAAATGGTAACACAGAAATAACCATGGCCTGAATGCCACAAGTTGCATCGACCTGAACGTCGGAAATGTCGCATCGCGCGAAAAACCGGCGGGAAAAGAAAGAAACAACAGAGCCGCCACCGTGCGTTATTTATCCCAAAGGAGGGAAAGGAAACGCTCGAAGTAAACCTAGGAAAAGAACATGGTCTCGCGACCAAAGAGGAATGGGTTCGGGAGTCGGTTATGCGAAGGGAAGGTGTTAGGCACCCTACGCATCCGTAGTACTCTACGGGATCCACGCACAAAAGGAAGGAAAACGGTTGCTAAACACTGCTCAAATACTCACACACACTGGCTGAAAGAGACACAAGAAACTGACTGAAACTGACTCGGCAGGATATCGTATCCTGGGCCTACTTAGTCTATCAGGCATAGACATCAGAGTCGAAGTAGTTCGGACTGGGGAAACGACACATGCTCGCTAGGATATCGCATCCTATGCATACGTATCTTCTCGGACGAGAGAAGAATCAGAGCATTCGTAGCTCGGCTGACACGCACACAAACAAACAGGACACACACAGGCAAACGTGGAGCCCGACTGCCAATCACTGGACTTATGTCAGCATCCGAACCTAAACACCACAACAGATAGGTAGGGAGTCGGGGACTCAGCCTACAACTGTCAAACACACACAAAAGAAAAGAAAAGGCGCCCGGAGAGATCAACTCAATCTCCTGCCTACATACTTCATCTGGTGTGAAGATCAGGGCGATGTAGTTCCCCTACGCAGGGACAAGGATCTAGCCTAACCAGATAACAGAGGGAGACACAACTCTAGGGAGACTACGACTCGAGCCTAGATGTTGTCATGCAAAGTCAACCCTAAGTTAAGGTTTCTAGCTAAATGGCACAAGGGCCAACCTATCCTGAACAGACACAGGAAAAAGCAAAGTCTCGATTGCAACTAGGGCAAGAGAAAGGGGATATCTCAATCACAACAGGGGTGAGAGAAAAGAAAAGATCTCAATCACACAGGGGTGAGAGAAAAGAGTTAGTGTTAGTCAAAACTCGGCAAGACATCGCGTCTCGTGCCTACGTATCTCACCTGAACGTGAGAATCAGAGTTGCCGTAGTTCGGCCAAACAACTCTAAGTGTGGCTCACACAAGGGTTAAGCCACACAGACTTGACTTGCACAGGAAGCAAGTCAAGCACAAACCTATTGCACAAGGGCAAGCCTAAACTAAACCTAGAGAGGCAAACAAAGCAATCACAAACACATACAGCATAAAATAAACACACCAACAAGGGGGCTCAAACATCAAGGGTTAGGCACTAGGGCCAACTGGAATGGGGTAAGTGTGCTCTTAACCTTGCCATTGAGAGGCTAAGGTGAAGCAGATGAAAGGAGATGAGGGGTGTGCCTCATTGCTTCTATCCCTGGCCTGGGAGAGCATTTGACAAGAATGTGTGGGTTCAGAAAGTGGGAACCCTTCTACACATTTAAAACTGACTCAACTGTGCAATTGCACAAGATCTTGGGTTTTTATCTGAAATGCATCAACACAGTGGTGTGAGCAAGACAGAAGACACACTGAATAGTGGGGGATAGACTGCATATCCCTACCTTCCACCAATTGCCTCTTCACTTAGGAGGTCTTTGACTCTGTACAGGGACAAAGTAAACAAACACAGGCATTGCCTCTTAAGGAGGACTTCAGACAGTTTGCCCGGTCAAATAACAGACCGGGTCTCCAGACTACATGAAGAAGAAAGGTTTATACCTCAAAGCAAATGCTAAAAAGCAAAGCAAAGCAAGTTCAGAGAACTTAAGCAACTAAGGTACCTGAAAAAGTCAAACCAATCAGTAAACAGTTTCAAAGTTAAAACCAACAGGAATGGATAAACAGTCAACCACAGAAGGTCAACTGTGCAAAGTAAGACTCAAACACATGAGTCACCTACAAAACAAAAGGTTAGCACAATATAGACAAACAAACATCAATCAAATTGGTATGATCTTGGAAGCACTATGCTCAACCTGAAACAGATGAACTCAACATAAGTCCAAAGGACCACTAGGACTAGCCTAGGGTCAAACATGAAAGAAAAGGTCAAGGCAGCAAGGAAAAGTCAACTCAAAGTCAAAGTCAAACATTTGGGAAGCTAACACACTTGGGCCCACATTCAAATCATGCATCATTGTCATTTCACGGATATTTGAAGTCAAAACATGGCAAAGGAAAGCATACAAAAGTCAACAGAATGACTTGCATCAAAAGTCAACTCAAACAATTCCAAAAATTATGAAATAAATCACACTCAATCCTAACATCTAACATGGTAGACATGTAAAATTTCATGGCATTTGGATGAGAGGAAGGCAGTCAAATAAAATCATGAAGTCAAACTAATTTCAAGTAAGCACAATGAAAGTCAACAAGCATGGGTCAACTTCAAAAAATCATATCAATTTGAAAACAGAAGAGAAATGAATGAGATTAACACCAATGCAAAGCTTGAGATGTCTAGTTATCACATATGAAAATTTATGGACATACAATATGATGTGAGGATTTCACAAGGGAAATGGCAAGGTGTATCACAAAAAGTCAACAAATGACTAAGCATGGAAGAAAATTCTCAATCAAATGGAAAACAGCAAGATTAATTCCAAGAAAATTCATACATGAAATAGACATGTGAAGGAACATTAATGCAAAATTTGGGATCATTTGGATGTAGGGAAATATGTCAACAAAATTAGGGAACATGCATGATCATGGTATGACACCAAATGTGACACATAACTTCAAAAAATCATAACCAGCAAACCACAAATGGGAAATCCACAAACTTTATACCAAAATGAAGGTGAACATGTCTAGTTTCATCACAAAAAATTTCAAAGGCAATGGATATAACATCATTATTTCACAATTGGAATGGCAAGAGATATCATTATTGCATACATGTTGGGAAAATAATTATCAATTAAAATCCAGCCAATGGAAAATTAATTAAAAATCACAAACAAATACTAGACACTCTCATGGACATGATGCAAAAAAAAATCAGAATTTTTGGAGCTGAAATGAATTAAAAATGAATTTGGCAAGTTGAGGAATAAATTGGAACAAACATTGCCAAAATAAATTGAATTAAATAATGGTCATCTAATAATTATTAAAAAAAAGAAAAAAGAAAAAAACAGAAAAAGAAACGCACTGCTGTACACAAGGTCCCAGCGCTCCACTTGGTGGCTTGCGTCCTGGTCATTAAGTAGGACCCACGGTACACGGCAAGACAGCAATAAATGCATGGCAGTGTTTGGCAGTACAGCAGACAAGAAAAGAAACGGTACATGCTGTTGTTGGTCCACTGTTGCCATAACAAATGAAATATCTCTCTAAGAACTGACATGTACAGCGGTGCTACCCCAATCAAATAACATAAACCTCAACAGCTAACATGCACAGGAAAAGCTACTCTACAATTCTGAAAAAAAAAAGCATGGCTACAAGAAAACAAATGCCTAATATGTTTGAAATGAAAGCCAGAATTAAATGCTTATGCTTCATATGTAGCCGAAAATGCCTTCACAACAAATCCCCACCGGCCACGTAAAAGAACAGAACAACAGCAATGCCAACCTAATGGGATTTTAAATCCCAAACAGTAGGGTCCGCGTCCAAAATGCATAGCCCATAGTAGGCAAGGCACTAATGACCAATGGAAACCTTTGAAAACCAATACTTGAAAACCAATACGCACAGTGGAAAAACAGCAACAGCATATAAATCACCACCTATTAGAATATTCCTCCTCTCTTTTTTTTTTAAAACAAAAAACAAGCACAGCAATATGTATTACCCTACAATTTAAATGGCCACGCTACAGTAAACAGAAAAAGAGAAAACCAGTATGCCAATACACCCAGAATCAAACGCAGCAAACACACACGGTTTTCAACTATTCATCCCGAAATTTCCAGCAAGAAAATACTCATTCAGCATGGCAAATAAACTCATGCAGACATCAGCTAGTCACTAACACACTCAATTTCATGCGAATTCTAGACAGATTTAAAGGCATGAGCAACAGGGTATTATCACCACCATACAAATTCGACCATGAAGAATTCACCCAGAAACAGAAATCATATACACCAACCTCATCAGCATTCAACATACTTTAAGAATCCAAGCATGGTTTTCCCTAAAACACTATATCCATCATGAATCGAAGGCAAATGCACTCATACATCAAATTTCAAATCAGCAAATCTTCCAGCATACTCAACCAATTAGCATGATATAAATAGCAATGGACTTAGTAATGAACATTCTACCAGAAACACAACATGGTTTGGAGCAAAAAGATGGTCGAAAAACTTACTTGTCTTTGAGAACTCAATGGAACAGTATCGTTTGGAGTGATATAAGCTGAAACAGAAATTCACCAAGCTTTGGAATGAAGGACACTCGAAGGGAATGTGCTCAGCAAGGCTTGGAAGCAACCAAATCGTGTTTCACCATTATTGAAGCTTGGAAAACCAGCTCATGCAAATGCTGTTACAGTCAAGGTTCAAGGCTCCCAACAGCTCCCAAAATGATGGCAAAGGCAAGGGCAACTGAGCAAGGGTCGATTCCTTGGAAGGTTTGAACCAAAAAAATTCCAAAATGCAAGATGAGAATATTTGAGAGAATGAGAAGTTCTGTGACTGATAGCTGCTGCTAGGGCTTGGAAACAACAGAAAATATCCTTTATATGGTCTGTTTTAGGTCCTCTAATCCAATGTTAAGCTTGCTTAGCTTAAAGAAAACAAATTGCAAATTACTAATTTTGGCATGAGTGGAAAGAGAGGTGTATGTTCCTGCACGATTTGGGCCTTGAACAATGCTGCAAACAGATCACTCAATTGCTGTTTTGTAGTCTACTTATGAGTGGTTAACTTGCTTGGTTTAAAATGCATCACTTGCATATTTACCAATTGTGTGCACAAGTGAAAAGGAGGGTATGGATTGCCCGAGCTGGGCCTTCTAGCATGCATCAAATGACCATTAAAAATGCTGTTTGATGTTTCCACATGAATTGCTAACTTATTTTGTCCAAATGAAACTTCTTGCCAAAAATTGCCAATCTTGTACAAATGAAATGGAGGTGCAATGCTTGCTCAAGTTGGGCTTTAAACAGGCTGCAAGGACCATTCCAAATGCTGCTCATGATTTGCTCAAAGAAATACCAAACATTGCCTTGCTTTGTGAAGCTATTTGCACCATTTGTCAATTATGCATTTTTGTCCAAAATTGTGGTATGGTGATGGAATATGCATGAATTAGGACTTGAGGCAAGTTTCAAATGTGATTTTAAACCTTTCCCAATTGGCCAAAGTGAGAAAAAGTGTATGGTTCAAAAAGTCAAAGTTTGGTCAAACTTTGAATTTAAATGCAAAAGGTCCAAAAATGCCATTTTGAATGGTAGGGTTTTAGATCATGAAATTTATATTTTTGGAAAGAGGATGAAAAATGTGGTTTGTAGGAAAAAACCCCACCAAATTTGGCCTTACGGTTTGAGAAATATGGCTTGTTGAAGTTCAAAAATTGGTGAAAATGATTTGATCATATCTTGACAACCACACATGGGATTTGAGAGTTCTTGGACTTTTTGAAAATGGGAAGACAAGATCTTCAACTTTCATGTTGGGCAAAAATTCATTTGGAGCTTGTATCATGATGTAAGTTGAGTATCAAGAAGTTTCCATTTTTGGCAGTTGAAATTACAGGTCCAGTTTCTATTTTGGGAAATTTTCTGATTGGCTTCAAATTCTTCCATGATGTTGATTGTCATGACATATAAGACCTATTAGGACATGAATAAACTCCTTCAAACCAATTCCATCCATCAAATCCAAAGAATCAACCACAGTTGACCAACTTTGACTTTCTAGGGTTTTGGACTTGACTGTGCATTTCTGATGAATTCCAAACCCTAATGCTTTGAGACTTTGGCTTCAAATGATGTCCCAAACCATATGAACTCTTAATGATTGATCATGGTGCCCAAATTCCACAAGAATGGCCACCATCCACTGCTATGATTTGACTGTTGACTGTCTAGGGTTTTCTGCCTGGCTATGCATTGATTGTTGACATCTGAGCCTTCAACCCTTGACTTGAACACTTCAAATGGTCCCCCAAGTCATGTGAACTTGTTGGACAAACCCTAGGGCTTTGATTCCTTAAGAAACACCTTTGCTTGATTGGTGGACTGATCTCCTGATCAGTTTGACCTAATTCTTGCTTGCTTGCTCTTGAGGCAACTGGGGACAATGCAAATGCTATGCAATGTATCATGATATGTTATGACCTAATATGAAATGATATGTACAATGATAGGTGCAAATTTGAGGTGCTACAGCTGCCCCTATTCAATCAGCTGGGAACCCGAATGGATGATAGCGATGGCTGTCAGACTTTCAGGGTAAACAGGGATTGAATACCAAAGAACCGTAGAATTTGCACAGACTGGATATAATACAAAAGAACCACGTCATTTACCGATGACAAACTGCATGACAGCTTCAGAAAAGCAAAACCATTTACCGATGGTTGAGGAACTGGAAATTTGATATTTACCGATATCAACGTCAGCACGACCATTTACCGATGGCGGCTGGAGAAAACAAACTTCTGAAAAACCAAACCATTTACCGATGGTTAAAACTGGGACCTTGATATTTACCAATATCAACTTCAGCCAGACCATTTACCGATGGCTGCTGGGAAACAAATGATGTAGAAAGGAAGCGAGACCATTTACCGATGGTGGCTTCAAAGCAAACTTGATATTTACCGATATCAAGGCCATTTACCGATGGCTGCTGCAACTGGGAATTCGATATTTACCGATATCGAAGAAAACTGGGCCATTTACCGATGGCATCTCCGCTTGGGGAGGAACAAAATCTTGAGGTAATACCAGACAAGACGTTTACCGACGACTTCTGGGGATTCTGATTTTATTAACAAGAGAACAAAGAATGACCAGACATTTACCGATGACTGGGTGAGACACGATGTTTACCGACATCGAAAGATGATGTTTACCGACATCAAAAAGAATGACCAGACATTTACCGATGACTGGGTGAGGAATCTACTGGTGAGACACAAACAAATACTTGCAACTGGAAACCAGATAGGACATTTACAGATGACTCTACTGGGGATTTCTGTTGGGGATTATCAGACATTTACCAATGACTGAAAGAAATACTCGATGTTTACTGACACCGAAGCAATGGCGTTTACCGACACCAAAAAATGACCAGACATTTACCGATGACTGGGTTGAACGACTCGATGTTTACCGACACCGAAGCAATGGCGTTTACCGACACCAAAAAGAAGAATGACCAGACATTTACCGATGACTGGGTGGGACTCGACTCGATGTTTACCGACACCGAAACAATGGCGTTTACCGACACCAAAAAGAATGACCAGACATTTACCGATGACTGGGTGGGACTAGGTGTTTACCGACACCGAAACAATGGTGTTTACCGACACCGAAAAGAAAGACACACGCGGGTGTTGACATGACACTTACTGGTATCACAAGAATCAAATCTGATGTGTTGAAACGAGGCTGATCACTTGCTGGGAATCTCACTGGGGAGAAACAGACTATCTGTCACCATCGGGTGAGGAAACAAAACTCTGTCACCATCGGGTGAGGAAATAAACCTCTGCGGGGATAATCAATTCTGAATGCTGTCTGTAGCAACTGTAGCAGACTTGCTGTGCTGATGTTGAACAAAATATGATCCGCCTCTGCCGGGAATACGGTCTGATGTGGTTTCGAACACATGAATGCATATGTTTGAATTTTTCTATGGCGTAATGCTCCATATTGGAATGGAAATGCTACGCAATTTTGAGGATGCAATGATTACTATATGCAATGCAATATGATAAGAACTCTGCGGGGAGAGATACACAGGACGACTGTGCTGAGGAATCTTCAAGATAAAATCTACTGGGGGAAGCAATACAAACCGCTGCTGGGGAGCCAACAAAACAAATCCACTAGGGGAAGACAAAGCAACTCGCCGGGGAGTAATGAAACAACTTTGTTGGAGAGAAATGAATCAACTCTGCTAGGGGAAAGCAAAGGGAAACCTGCCGGGGATAGCCCAATCAATCCATGAAAAATTCCGCTTGGGGAAATAAAAAATCCGCTGGGGAAGCTAAACCAGGCGACTCTTTGGGGATGAGGCTTCATGCAAACCTCATATAAAACAGACTGCTTTGGGGAATAACTGCTACTCCGCCGGGGACGACCCACAATATTCACAAGTAGGAATCCACTCAGCTGGGGATGCGGATATCGATCTGCCACGATAACTCACCCAATCCTCTGGTGGGATAAACTCTGTTGGAGAGAAACTGCTTCGCTGGGGAAGGCTTGAACAATCCATAGCTAGGATAATGATTCTGTCTGGGGGAAAGTACTGCTAAGGGATGCTCACAGGTGACGACCTTACTGTGGAAAATATTCACAGGCGACGACCTGCAAATCGGAACATCAGATGCCCCAGGGGGTACATGGACAAGATACGCTCAAGTGTCCTCAACATTCAAAATGATTTTCAAATGTTTTAATCTTTCTGCACGTCATTGTATAGCCTTCATGTTTTTATATGCAATGTTTATCAAAAATCGGACGTTTTTGCAAACAAAACAGTAAAAATAAAAACAAAAGAGCAATTTATCTGAATAACGACTTTTATTGATTGGAAGTGCGCCTGAAAAGGCGAGTACATTGGGAAGCAATTCCTAGAAAGAGGTAATTGCGCACAAAAGGAAAATAAACTATCCTAATGGCAATGTGAACACGGCATCCACTGTTTCCCAACTCTGTTATAATTCGTAGATCATCAGTTTCCTCCCAATTCCTTGCTTTCTGAGAAGAATGACTGGACCGATCACATCTGTCGAGATGGTAGCTGACGAAGCATGATAAAGTACAGATGACTCAAAATGTAGTCTTCGCTTTTAATCCCTCTTTTGGCTGGATCGCCCTTTCGGGTTTTCAATCCACCGGGATACCCATTTTTGCCTAAGCCGCCCTTGCGGGTTTTCGACTTACCGGGTGTACAATTTTTCATTTTATCCCTAACTTTTGCCCGAACCTTTTTTCTGTTTTTGGTTCGCCGGGATGCCCATTTTTGCCTGGACTATTTTGTTCTTTTTGTCCAGCGGGTCAATTTATGCGAAGTATTTTTTGACTACGTCTGAGTTGACAGGGGAAGGAAAATCTTCACCGTCCATAGTTGTAAGCATCAAGGCTCCACCGGAGAAAACCTTCTTCACAACATATGGACCTTCGTAATTAGGAGTCCACTTGCCCCTGTTATCTGTACCGGGAGGAAGGATCCTCTTCAAAACCAGATCACCAGTTTGAAATGTCCGAGGACGCACTTTCTGATCAAAGGCTCGCTTCATCCTCCTCTGATACAACTGCCCATGGCACACAGCTGCTAACCGTCTTTCTTCGATAAGGCTTAACTCATTAAACCTTGTACGAATCCACTCGGCTTCGTCCAGCTTGACATCCAATAGTACCCTCAGAGAAGGGATCTCCACTTCAACTGGTAGGACTGCTTCCATACCATACACAAGGGAGTAGGGGGTTGCCCCGGTCGACGTACGCACTGAGGTACGGTATCCATGCAAAGCGAAAGGCAACATCTCATGCCAATCTTTGTACGTAACGACCATTTTCTGCACAATCTTCTTGATGTTTTTGTTAGCCGCCTCTACAGCACCGTTCATCTTTGGTCTGTAAGGAGAAGAATTGTGATGTTCAATCTTGAAATCTCTGCATAAGTCTTTCATCATTTTGTTATTGAGATTTGAACCATTGTCAGTGATGATTCTCTCGGGAACTCCATAACGACAGATGATTTCTTTCTTGATGAACCGAGCAACCACTTGTTTGGTGACGTTGGCATAGGAAACTGCTTCCACCCATTTGGTGAAGTAATCAATCGCAACCAAGATGAAGCGATGTCCATTAGAAGCAGTTGGCTCTATCCTCCCAATCATGTCAATGCCCCACATGGCGAACGGCCAAGGCGAGTTCATGACATTCAACGGGCTTGGTGGTACATGCACCTTGTCAGCATAAATTTTACACTTATGGCATTTCCGAGCATATTTGAAGCAATCGGATTCCATAGTCATCCAGTAATATCCGGCTCTCAGCAATTTCTTCGACATTGCATGACCACCAGCGTGAGTACCAAACGAACCCTCGTGCACTTCTTGCATTAACATGTCTGCTTCGTGTCTATCCACGCATCTGAGCAAGATCATGTCAAAGTTTCTCTTGTATAGCACATCATCCTGATTCAGATAAAAGCTTCCAGCCAGCCTTCTCAGGGTCTTCTTATCATTCTTCGACGCACCCTCAGGATACTCTTGAGTCTTGAGGAAGTTCTTGATGTCATAATACCACGGCTTATCATCAATAGCATTAACAGACTCGGCTGCAAACACATATGCAGGCCTCTCGAGTCGATTCACAGCAACATGTGGCACATGATTCCACCAATGAACCTTTATCATGGAAGATAAAGTAGCCAAGGCATCAGCCATCTGATTCTCGTCTCGAGGGACATGATACAACTTCACCTTCTTGAAGAATGTCAGTATTCTTCTGGTGTAATCTCTATACGGAATCAGATGTGGCTGGTTTGTATTCCAATCTCCATTGACCTGATTGATCACTAGAGCTGAATCTCCAAATATGTCGAGTGTTTTGATCCTCAGATCAATGGCTTCTTCTACCCCCATGATACAAGCCTCGTACTCAGCTTCATTGTTGGTGACGTCGAATGTCAATCTGGCAGAAAAAGGTATATGAGCACCTTTGGGATTGATCAACACTGCACCAACACCATTACCGTTCATATTCACGGCCCCATCGAACATCAGTGTCCACTTGTCATCAGGATCCGGTCCTTCCTCGACAAGCGGTTCTTCACAGTCTTTCGTCTTTAGGTACATGATGTCTTCATCAGGGAATTCAAACATCATAGGCTGATAGTCGTCGATCGGTTGCTCGGCGAGATAGTCTGACAGAATACTACCCTTGATGGCCTTCTGCGACGTGTACTGAATGTCGTACTCGGTTAAGATCATTTGCCAACGGGCAACACGTCCAGTGAGAGCTGGCTTCTCAAAGATGTATTTGACTGGATCCATCCTAGAAATCAACAGAGTAGTATGGTTCAACATATACTGCCTTAGTCGGCGAGCAGCCCAGGCCAAAGCACAGCAAGTTTTCTCGAGCAGTGAATATCTTGTTTCACAGTCGGTAAACTTTTTGCTCAGGTAGTATATGGCATGCTCTTTTCGACCAGACTCGTCATGCTGACCCAATACACACCCCATCGAAGTCTCGGTGACTGATAGGTACATGATCAGTGGTCTCCCTGGAACTGGAGGGATAAGGATTGGAGGGTTTTGCAAGTATTCTTTGATTTTGTCAAAAGCTTCCTGACAGTCGTCATTCCATCTGATCGCCTGATTCTTTCTGAGAAGCTTGAAAATTGGTTCACATGTAGCAGTTAGATGAGATATGAACCTTGCAATGTAGTTCAATCTCCCTAAAAACCCACGGACTTGCTTTTCCGTCTTCGGTTCAGGCATCTCTTGAATAGCTTTGACTTTAGCTGGATCTACCTCAATCCCTTTCTCACTGACAATGAAGCCTAAGAGCTTCCCAGATCTTACCCCAAACGTGCACTTGTTCGGATTCAGCCTCAGTTTGAACTTGACCAGTCTGTCAAACAACTTCTGCAGATTTACCAGGTGCTCCTCTTCCGTCTGCGACTTCGCAATCATATCATCCACGTACACTTCGATTTCGTTGTGCATCATGTCATGAAAGAGAGTCGTCATTGCCCTCTGATAGGTAGCACCGGCATTCTTCAGCCCAAATGGCATCACTTTGTAGCAGAACGTGCCCCAAGGTGTAATGAATGTCGTCTTTTCCATGTCCTCTGGCGCCATCTTGATCTGGTTGTAGCCTGAGAAACCGTCCATGAAAGAGAATACCGAGGATTGAGCCGTATTATCAACCAATACATCGATGTGAGGTAATGGGAAATCATCTTTCGGACTCGCCCTATTCAGATCCCGGTAATCAACACACATTCTGACTTTGCCATCCTTCTTTGGCACTGGAACGATGTTGGCAACCCACGGTGGGTAACTGGTAACAGCCAGGAAACCTGCGTCCCACTGCTTTTGAACCTCTTCTTTGATCTTGACAGCCATATCAGGACTAGTTCTGCGAAGCTTCTGCTTGACCGACGGACACTCTTCCCTAAGAGGTAACCGATGCACCACAATGTCTGTATCCAACCCAGGCATATCTTGGTATGACCAGGCGAATATTTCCACATATTCTTTCAGCATCTCGATTAGCCTCCTCTTGACAGAGTCTTCTAAAGCGGCCCCGATCTTGATCTCTCTTCTGGCGTCCTCAGTACCCAGATTGACGACTTCCAACTCTTCCTGGTGAGGTTGGATGACCCTTTCCTCTTGCTTCAGTAGTCTGACCAATTCTGCAGGGAGTTCACAGTCTTCCTCACTCTCCTCTTCAGCTTGGTAGATGGGATTGTTGAAATCATACTGAGCCATAACAGAGTCGTTCACAGTGGGTGCCAAAAGATCACTTCTGCATGTTTAATGTTTTGTTTTTTTTTAGAAAAAGATTTCAATAAAGTCACAAAAAACAAAAACATTGCCATTTTATTTTTTTTGAAAAAGTGGAAAACCGAAAATAGAAAGACAAAGATCTCAAAATTTGATTGAAAAAACGTCCTTTATTTATAAACATTGAACATGATGTGGCCCTACAATGAACCACTACGCCTTGGGCAGAACGTAGGGTTTTCATGCAAAATGATAAAAACAAAAGAAAATTACTCTGTCAGTAGAGTAACTTGGACTACATCTTCTGCCGTCCAATTGTTGATGACCTCGCCTGGTGCACAAGGGCGGACCCAGACATCCAAATCACAACCACTATCTTCACCATCAGTAGCAAAGACGTCTCCATGGTTCATCAGCCCAGCGCTGGTGAAGGTGCTCGAACCTGCTTGTATGCTCTGCTCTGCTGCGAGAGGCTCGTACCCAATGCCGAACTTGTCCTCTTTTACAGGCAAGTCAACCATCTTGCCCCAGCCTTCAGCTCTGCCGGAGTCAACAACCTCTTTGGCTTGCTTGTACGACGATATTGAAGCGCCCGGCTTCCTCTGCTCTGCACAAGCTACACCTTCCAACGCCACAGTCTCAAACGCCTGGCACAGGGTCTCGTGGATCTCGCCATCCACCTCAACATACTTGAAAGAGGAAAGATGGCTCACCAAAATCTCCTCTTCACCGCATACGGTCACAATCTGACCGTTCCAGACATATTTGAGTTTCTGATGGAGAGTCGACGAGACTGCCCCAGCGGCGTGAATCCAAGGACGCCCTAACAAACAGCTGTAAGCAGGCTGAATGTCCATCACATAAAATACGATGTCAAAGGTCTCAGGACCTATCTTCACCGGCAATGTGACTTCACCAAAGACAGAACGCTTGGATCCATCAAATGCACGAACTATCAGGTCACTGGGAGTGAGCACAACTCCCTCGACATCGATTTTCTTTAGAATTTGCTTCGGAAGGACATTCAGGGACGACCCGGTGTCCACTAGCACGTGAGATAGAACAGCACCTTTGCACTCCATAGTGATGTGCAAGGCTTTGTTGTGATTACGGCCCTCAGGTGTCAAGTCTAGGTCAGTGAAACCTACACCGTGCCTGGTACTCACGTTTGCTAGAACACCCTCCAGCTGGTTGACGGATATCTCTTGCGGGACGTATGCCATGTTCAACATCTTCAACAGAGCGTCCCGATGTGCCTCAGAACACATCAGCAAGGAGAGTATCGAGAT
Source organism: Lathyrus oleraceus (assembly GCF_024323335.1). Classification (NCBI taxonomy): domain Eukaryota; kingdom Viridiplantae; phylum Streptophyta; class Magnoliopsida; order Fabales; family Fabaceae; genus Lathyrus; species Lathyrus oleraceus. Next base: position 236,216,850 of record NC_066585.1, read on the forward strand.
TTTTGACGGAGTTTGGTTGAGCTGATCCACAATCTTGTAATCACTCTTCTTTATGATCTTCATAAACTCCTCGACATCTTTCTGAAAAGAACCCTCAGCCTCCTTCTGAGCTGGTTCTTCGTCAACCATTGTTTGTTTGCCCTTAGCCCTTGCAGATGACTCAGCAGCAGCATCTCTCAAAGGCTGAGGAGCAAACAGTCGTCCACTCCTTGTGAAACCTCCCTGTCCTCCAACATTGTCCACTACAGGACTTGTAACAGCAGGGATCCTCACAGGAGCACTAATTGTAACTGGTGTTTGAGCAACTGGTCTTGTCTGGTTAACAGCCCTCCTATCCCGGCGATAGGCGTTGTCATAACTCCAGGGAACAGCTCTACTATTTCCAACTTGTCCTCTGCCGGACGCCACAATAGTAGCAGGTGCTCTGATGGTTACCGGAGCAGAAATGGTAACCGGAGTATTGCTGGTGGTGGGTGTACTGACAGCCCCACGTCCTCTTCCTTCAGCCGGCTTATAAAAAATGGTGACAGTAGACACTGCCCCATTATCTCTGGTAGCACGGCTAAACTGCAAACAGCCCTCATCTATTAACCTCTGAATACCAGCCTTCAACTGGTCACAACCATTGGTAGATTCTGAACAACCCACACAATCTTCATCGCAGCCCGGGTCAACACCCCCCTTCAACAATCGGCCCTTGACGACCAACAGAGACGTCTGAACATCTTCAACATTCATTACCAGGTCTTCAGCTTCCCCATCTTCAATGTTATTAACCCTATGCCCCCCATGTTGTGGCATAGGATTGTTCACGACATTCGGGACCGGAGAGAAGTTGATTGTCTTGGAATCAATCAGATCCTGAACCTTGTGCTGAAACGCCCGGCATCTTTCAGTATGGTGGCCTGGTGCCCCAGAGTGAAAGTCACATCTTACATTTGCATCGTAACCGGGTGGCAGTACGGTAGGAGTTGCCATCGTACGCAACTCTACAAACCCTAACCGGAGTAGTTCGGGTAGTAGCTCTGCGTACGACATAGGCAAAGGATCAAATCTTCTATCAGGATTCAACCTCTGTCTCTGCTGAAAAGGACGTTGCTGCTGTTGCTGCTGTTGTTGAGGTCGTTGCGGTTGTTGTGGTTGTTGTTGAACTCTTTGTTGTTGTTGTGGACGTGGTTGAGGTGCAGGAATAGTCACTGCAGCGATTGGACGATACTGGTCCCTGTTGTTGGCTCTGTAAGCACTCCCTCTGTGCTGTACAGCGTTGGTTTCTCCTTCTCTACGGCGAGGTGCCCCAGAGAAGGGTTTCTTGGATGACGATGAGGAACCAGTATCGTGGATCCTCCCAGCTTTGATCAAGCTCTCAGTTCTTTCGCCGCAGATCACGACGTCAGAAAAGCTTCCGAACGGGCAGCTTCCCATCCGGTCCATGTAGACACCTTGTAGAGTGCTAATGAACATGTCAGTCAACTCCCTTTCCAGCATAGGGGGTTGAACTCTCGCAGCTAGTTCGCGCCATCTCTGGGCGTACTCTTTAAAACTTTCATTGTTCTTCTGACATAAGCTTTGTAACTGAGTTCTGGTTGGAGCCATGTCCATATTGTGCTTGTACTGCCTGAGGAAGGCCTCACCCAGGTCTCTCCAGCACCGAATTGAATCCCGCTTCAATTCCATGTACCAATCCAAGGATGCCCCAGATAGACTATCCTGGAAGAAATACATCCACATCTTCTCATCGTCAGTGTATGCGGATATCTTTCGGTAATATGCCTGCACGTGGGTGCGAGGGCAGGAGGTACCGTTGTATTTGTCGAATGACGGCGCCTTGAATTTGTGCGGGATTCTGAGTCCTTCAACCAATCCCATGTTTGTCACGTCAAAACCGAGGGAGTTTTGACATTCTATTGCCCTGATCTTCTCAGCAAGGGCCTCAACTTTGCGATCTCTCGCATCATTTCTACCCAAGATATTGTCGTCTTCACTGAGCATAGTAAACAAATCCTCTTGTCTGTCAACAATCGGAATTCTATTACGGACCGGAGCATGGATGACTCTGGGACTAACAACATCCGGAGCAATCGGTTGACCGTCGACTCGGATACCCCTCAACTCTTCACCCACAGCGTAGTTGTTGACGGGAATAGCAGCGGCAGGGACCTCAGGAACTGGGTTTCCTTCTTGCAGAGGCTGGTTGGGCGGTGGCAATGTAGCTTCTTGCCTCTGGACCATTGCTCGGAGCTCTTCTTGGCCTTGCGCGACCCCTTGCATCATGTGGATGAATTGGGCCATGCTTGCCCTCATTTCTGCCAACTCGGCTTGTACTTGATCCATGTTGCGTTGATGGTTGAGCCTTGTTGAGTAGCGGTGCGGCCTTTGATCAGCTATCCTGTCTGGACACAGGAATCAAAGTGAGAAGACGGCCTGAGAATACCTGTTATGCAAAGATGATGCAAAAATGAAATGTTAATGCAATGACATGTTTATCATTTCAAGAGAGTATTCTACATCCTTGATTCCAGTCTCACGAGAAAATCGAGCCATACATAAAATTCAGAGATTAAGATACAATAGAGAAAAGGTCTTCATACAGATAAATTCAAAAAGAATGGTCTTAGCCAATAGTACATCAAAAGAGGACTTCCACAACAAGCCTGTGGATCGTCACTACATAATAACAAAGCAATGAGTAAAAAGCAATAAACAGGACTCAGCCTCCTGTGTGCAAACCATGAGGACTTCTCTTCACTTCATCCAGTAATGCCATCGTGTCGGGATGATCTGGAGACTCTATCAAACGCCGGATAAGCAGATTCCTCTGGTAAATGACTTCATCCATCTTGTTGATGTGCTCTCTGTAGTAACTCTCGTCATCCTCTCCGAATACCTCTGCAAGTCTGGATTTCTTCAAACCTGCTAACTCTTTAAGTTCTTCAATCTGCCCCCGAGCCTCATTGAGTTGATCGGTGATGTACCCATTGGTAGAACGGGCACACAGAAGCTCATGGTTCTTCTCTTTCAACAAAGTCTTCAACTTCTCTATCTGACCAGTCAGTTCGGTCACCATCTCCTCCTCCTTTGCCTTCCGGGAAATTGAAAATGCATCCCATCGTTCTTGCCACCCGGCTAATTTACCCTGAGCATCCATTAATTGTTGTTTGACTCGCCTCAACTCAGAACTGGATGATCCCAAGGCCTTGTCCGTCTTCCTAAAGAAGTCCACCTCCACAGCTAATTTTCCCTCTGCTTCCTCTCGCAGTCTGACAGCTTCCGCCTTCTGATATTCTGCCTCATGGAATTGATGCATATAGTCTTGCAATTTCACGTTTAGCTCCGAGTTTTCGAATTGAAGCTTCTCCATGGCTTTCTTCAATCTGTCATATTCCTCCCGGCTCACCACTGTCGACTGTGCAGGAGTCGGCGGATACAAAGGTTCTTCCATAGGAAACGGCAGACCAAACTCTTTAACTCTTCCTTGAAGCCACTCTTCATACAGAGGATAAGTCCTACAATCTCCTTTTCCAAGTACAACTCCTCCTTGCTTGATTATCTTGAGCCAAGCCTCAGCTGCTTTACGAGATACAGTCAAATCAGGCGCAGAATGGAAAAACAGAGATTCTTCCACATCCATTTCCGAAGGCGGAGTTCTTAAGGCATACCCAAACTGTCTAACTGCTAGAGAAGGATTATAGTTGATTCCTCCTCTTCTTCCCACCAACGGTACATTTGGGAAATTTCCACAACTGTGAATGATATCGGCCCTAAGCAAACTCCGATCAGACCACCAAGAAATATCTTCAGCTCTCAACCCCATCAATCTCTTCGACCAACTCAACGAGTCCTCGACATCAATGAACGCTCCTGATTTGGGTAGGTGTGAACTGAACCACTTGTAGAACAAAGGTGCACAACAATTCACCAATCCTCCTTTTCTATTCTCGTTCCTATGATGCACCGAATGAAAGAAATCTCCTAGTAAGGTTGGCACCGGATTTCCCAACACAAAAAGGCGTATTGCGTCTATGTCCACAAATTTTGCAACATTAGGGAACAGGACAATCCCATACACACAGAGAGCCAACACAGCATTGAAACCCCTCTGGTCACCATCTTCAAGCTTCTTCTTTGCCTCTCCCAACAAGAAACTCAAATGAAAGCCACTGACTCCTCCCTTCTGACACATATTATCCTTCAAGACCGATTTCCCCAAATATGTGGCCGAAGCAACCACGCTGAGATCGGGTAGAAGCTCAGATCTGTAGAATAACAATTGTGACTTAATAGGAACTCTGAGAAAATTGGAAATCTCCTCCAAAGTAGGGACCAAAATATAATCCGGGAATGTGAAACACCTCAAAGGAGGGTCATAGAACTGCAGCAGTGTAAAGAGAGCATCATGTTGATCTTTGGAGAGAACTGTGACGAAGCTTAGAATCAAACCATAATCCTTCCGGAATCCTTCTAGAGAAACGTGATCCATTGACTTCATCAGCTGTTGAATAGGCTCCAAACAAACCACTGGAAACTTGTAAGCGACATGTCTCTTTCTGCCAACATCCATCTCAGGAGAACCAGAAAACCCCGACCGGAATCAAGAAGAAGATGTAAACCCCCTAGAAATGGATAAACATGTGTTAGATGATATGGATGCAAAATGATGTGATGCAATGCAATGATATGGAAACCAGGACCGCTGGATCTGCTTAAACATCTGCCGGGTTGCACTGTCTGAAGAAAAACCCACTGAGGAATAAAATACAAGACCACAACTATGCTCCAGAAAACCGGGTTGGTTGGAAGTTAAGGTTTCCTGAATTTAGCCCGCCCCTCACTTGTAGGTTCTAAGAACAGAAGTTTGTCAGTTTCAGCCCTTCAGTCGAGAATAATACGTTTACCACTGAAGGTTTGGTATTATTACGGGACGAAAGACCTCTGCTGACTCCCCTCAACAGGATATCCTATAGCAAGTTCCCAGTCTCGGGGTCCTCGGATTGAGCAGCGAGAATGCGCCCACCAGAGCTAACATAATCACATCTCGGAGGAGAGGCCTCGACTGGGTTCTCGGGAAATGGTCACCAGAGTCGACGATTTCTAAAGGAATATTTGTCGTTATGGAACATCCATAGGACAAAATATATCCAACAGAAACCTCGTCTGGAATGTGGGTCTCATGAACGACTTAAACGTAGCAACATGCCACGCAAGCCTCATGACTATCCACTCTAACACCTATGTGTGCACTCAAGCCTGGGTAGTGGGCTTATTTCTCACAAAATATCCCATCCCAACAAACAGGCAACCAGCAGATGAATATGAATGAATGCAAACATAATTACAAACATAAATGCAAACAATAGACAATGAATGCAAACAGTAAATAATGAATGCAATAAATAAACATAGCAAAAAGCAACCAAAACCCTAACCTAGAGAGCGCTAGGAGAGACTCGCTTAGGGAAGATGGACCAGCATAGGTCAACTTCTCTACATCCCCAGCAGAGTCGCCAGCTGTCGCATCGCGCGAAAAACCGGCGGGAAAAGAAAGAAACAACAGAGCCGCCACCGTGCGTTATTTATCCCAAAGGAGGGAAAGGAAACGCTCGAAGTAAACCTAGGAAAAGAACATGGTCTCGCGACCAAAGAGGAATGGGTTCGGGAGTCGGTTATGCGAAGGGAAGGTGTTAGGCACCCTACGCATCCGTAGTACTCTACGGGATCCACGCACAAAAGGAAGGAAAACGGTTGCTAAACACTGCTCAAATACTCACACACACTGGCTGAAAGAGACACAAGAAACTGACTGAAACTGACTCGGCAGGATATCGTATCCTGGGCCTACTTAGTCTATCAGGCATAGACATCAGAGTCGAAGTAGTTCGGACTGGGGAAACGACACATGCTCGCTAGGATATCGCATCCTATGCATACGTATCTTCTCGGACGAGAGAAGAATCAGAGCATTCGTAGCTCGGCTGACACGCACACAAACAAACAGGACACACACAGGCAAACGTGGAGCCCGACTGCCAATCACTGGACTTATGTCAGCATCCGAACCTAAACACCACAACAGATAGGTAGGGAGTCGGGGACTCAGCCTACAACTGTCAAACACACACAAAAGAAAAGAAAAGGCGCCCGGAGAGATCAGCTCAATCTCCTGCCTACATACTTCATCTGGTGTGAAGATCAGGGCGATGTAGTTCCCCTACGCAGGGACAAGGATCTAGCCTAACCAGATAACAGAGGGAGACACAACTCTAGGGAGACTACGACTCGAGCCTAGATGTTGTCATGCAAAGTCAACCCTAAGTTAAGGTTTCTAGCTAAATGGCACAAGGGCCAACCTATCCTGAACAGACACAGGAAAAAGCAAAGTCTCGATTGCAACTAGGGCAAGAGAAAGGGGATATCTCAATCACAACAGGGGTGAGAGAAAAGAAAAGATCTCAATCACACAGGGGTGAGAGAAAAGAGTTAGTGTTAGTCAAAACTCGGCAAGACATCGCGTCTCGTGCCTACGTATCTCACCTGAACGTGAGAATCAGAGTTGCCGTAGTTCGGCCAAACAACTCTAAGTGTGGCTCACACAAGGGTTAAGCCACACAGACTTGACTTGCACAGGAAGCAAGTCAAGCACAAACCTATTGCACAAGGGCAAGCCTAAACTAAACCTAGAGAGGCAAACAAAGCAATCACAAACACATACAGCATAAAATAAACACACCAACAAGGGGGCTCAAACATCAAGGGTTAGGCACTAGGGCCAACTGGAATGGGGTAAGTGTGCTCTTAACCTTGCCATTGAGAGGCTAAGGTGAAGCAGATGAAAGGAGATGAGGGGTGTGCCTCATTGCTTCTATCCCTGGCCTGGGAGAGCATTTGACAAGAATGTGTGGGTTCAGAAAGTGGGAACCCTTCTACACATTTAAAACTGACTCAACTGTGCAATTGCACAAGATCTTGGGTTTTTATCTGAAATGCATCAACACAGTGGTGTGAGCAAGACAGAAGACACACTGAATAGTGGGGGATAGACTGCATATCCCTACCTTCCACCAATTGCCTCTTCACTTAGGAGGTCTTTGACTCTGTACAGGGACAAAGTAAACAAACACAGGCATTGCCTCTTAAGGAGGACTTCAGACAGTTTGCCCGGTCAAATAACAGACCGGGTCTCCAGACTACATGAAGAAGAAAGGTTTATACCTCAAAGCAAATGCTAAAAAGCAAAGCAAAGCAAGTTCAGAGAACTTAAGCAACTAAGGTACCTGAAAAAGTCAAACCAATCAGTAAACAGTTTCAAAGTTAAAACCAACAGGAATGGATAAACAGTCAACCACAGAAGGTCAACTGTGCAAAGTAAGACTCAAACACATGAGTCACCTACAAAACAAAAGGTTAGCACAATATAGACAAACAAACATCAATCAAATTGGTATGATCTTGGAAGCACTATGCTCAACCTGAAACAGATGAACTCAACATAAGTCCAAAGGACCACTAGGACTAGCCTAGGGTCAAACATGAAAGAAAAGGTCAAGGCAGCAAGGAAAAGTCAACTCAAAGTCAAAGTCAAACATTTGGGAAGCTAACACACTTGGGCCCACATTCAAATCATGCATCATTGTCATTTCACGGATATTTGAAGTCAAAACATGGCAAAGGAAAGCATACAAAAGTCAACAGAATGACTTGCATCAAAAGTCAACTCAAACAATTCCAAAAATTATGAAATAAATCACACTCAATCCTAACATCTAACATGGTAGACATGTAAAATTTCATGGCATTTGGATGAGAGGAAGGCAGTCAAATAAAATCATGAAGTCAAACTAATTTCAAGTAAGCACAATGAAAGTCAACAAGCATGGGTCAACTTCAAAAAATCATATCAATTTGAAAACAGAAGAGAAATGAATGAGATTAACACCAATGCAAAGCTTGAGATGTCTAGTTATCACATATGAAAATTCATGGACATACAATATGATGTGAGGATTTCACAAGGGAAATGGCAAGGTGTATCACAAAAAGTCAACAAATGACTAAGCATGGAAGAAAATTCCCAATCAAATGGAAAACAGCAAGATTAATTCCAAGAAAATTCATACATGAAATAGACATGTGAAGGAACATTAATGCAAAATTTGGGATCATTTGGATGTAGGGAAATATGTCAACAAAATTAGGGAACATGCATGATCATGGTATGACACCAAATGTGACACATAACTTCAAAAAATCATAACCAGCAAACCACAAATGGGAAATCCACAAACTTTATACCAAAATGAAGGTGAACATGTCTAGTTTCATCACAAAAAATTTCAAAGGCAATGGATATAACATCATTATTTCACAATTGGAATGGCAAGAGATATCATTATTGCATACATGTTGGGAAAATAATTATCAATTAAAATCCAGCCAATGGAAAATTAATTAAAAATCACAAACAAATACTAGACACTCTCATGGACATGATGCAAAAAAAAATCAGAATTTTTGGAGCTGAAATGAATTAAAAATGAATTTGGCAAGTTGAGGAATAAATTGGAACAAACATTGCCAAAATAAATTGAATTAAATAATGGTCATCTAATAATTATTAAAAAAAAGAAAAAAGAAAAAAACAGAAAAAGAAACGCACTGCTGTACACAAGGTCCCAGCGCTCCACTTGGTGGCTTGCGTCCTGGTCATTAAGTAGGACCCACGGTACACGGCAAGACAGCAATAAATGCATGGCAGTGTTTGGCAGTACAGCAGACAAGAAAAGAAACGGTACATGCTGTTGTTGGTCCACTGTTGCCATAACAAATGAAATATCTCTCTAAGAACTGACATGTACAGCGGTGCTACCCCAATCAAATAACATAAACCTCAACAGCTAACATGCACAGGAAAAGCTACTCTACAATTCTGAAAAAAAAAAGCATGGCTACAAGAAAACAAATGCCTAATATGTTTGAAATGAAAGCCAGAATTAAATGCTTATGCTTCATATGTAGCCGAAAATGCCTTCACAACAAATCCCCACCGGCCACGTAAAAGAACAGAACAACAGCAATGCCAACCTAATGGGATTTTAAATCCCAAACAGTAGGGTCCGCGTCCAAAATGCATAGCCCATAGTAGGCAAGGCACTAATGACCAATGGAAACCTTTGAAAACCAATACTTGAAAACCAATACGCACAGTGGAAAAACAGCAACAGCATATAAATCACCACCTATTAGAATATTCCTCCTCTCTTTTTTTTTTAAAACAAAAAACAAGCACAGCAATATGTATTACCCTACAATTTAAATGGCCACGCTACAGTAAACAGAAAAAGAGAAAACCAGTATGCCAATACACCCAGAATCAAACGCAGCAAACACACACGGTTTTCAACTATTCATCCCGAAATTTCCAGCAAGAAAATACTCATTCAGCATGGCAAATAAACTCATGCAGACATCAGCTAGTCACTAACACACTCAATTTCATGCGAATTCTAGACAGATTTAAAGGCATGAGCAACAGGGTATTATCACCACCATACAAATTCGACCATGAAGAATTCACCCAGAAACAGAAATCATATACACCAACCTCATCAGCATTCAACATACTTTAAGAATCCAAGCATGGTTTTCCCTAAAACACTATATCCATCATGAATCGAAGGCAAATGCACTCATACATCAAATTTCAAATCAGCAAATCTTCCAGCATACTCAACCAATTAGCATGATATAAATAGCAATGGACTTAGTAATGAACATTCTACCAGAAACACAACATGGTTTGGAGCAAAAAGATGGTCGAAAAACTTACTTGTCTTTGAGAACTCAATGGAACAGTATCGTTTGGAGTGATATAAGCTGAAACAGAAATTCACCAAGCTTTGGAATGAAGGACACTCGAAGGGAATGTGCTCAGCAAGGCTTGGAAGCAACCAAATCGTGTTTCACCATTATTGAAGCTTGGAAAACCAGCTCATGCAAATGCTGTTACAGTCAAGGTTCAAGGCTCCCAACAGCTCCCAAAATGATGGCAAAGGCAAGGGCAACTGAGCAAGGGTCGATTCCTTGGAAGGTTTGAACCAAAAAAATTCCAAAATGCAAGATGAGAATATTTGAGAGAATGAGAAGTTCTGTGACTGATAGCTGCTGCTAGGGCTTGGAAACAACAGAAAATATCCTTTATATGGTCTGTTTTAGGTCCTCTAATCCAATGTTAAGCTTGCTTAGCTTAAAGAAAACAAATTGCAAATTACTAATTTTGGCATGAGTGGAAAGAGAGGTGTATGTTCCTGCACGATTTGGGCCTTGAACAATGCTGCAAACAGATCACTCAATTGCTGTTTTGTAGTCTACTTATGAGTGGTTAACTTGCTTGGTTTAAAATGCATCACTTGCATATTTACCAATTGTGTGCACAAGTGAAAAGGAGGGTATGGATTGCCCGAGCTGGGCCTTCTAGCATGCATCAAATGACCATTAAAAATGCTGTTTGATGTTTCCACATGAATTGCTAACTTATTTTGTCCAAATGAAACTTCTTGCCAAAAATTGCCAATCTTGTACAAATGAAATGGAGGTGCAATGCTTGCTCAAGTTGGGCTTTAAACAGGCTGCAAGGACCATTCCAAATGCTGCTCATGATTTGCTCAAAGAAATACCAAACATTGCCTTGCTTTGTGAAGCTATTTGCACCATTTGTCAATTATGCATTTTTGTCCAAAATTGTGGTATGGTGATGGAATATGCATGAATTAGGACTTGAGGCAAGTTTCAAATGTGATTTTAAACCTTTCCCAATTGGCCAAAGTGAGAAAAAGTGTATGGTTCAAAAAGTCAAAGTTTGGTCAAACTTTGAATTTAAATGCAAAAGGTCCAAAAATGCCATTTTGAATGGTAGGGTTTTAGATCATGAAATTTATATTTTTGGAAAGAGGATGAAAAATGTGGTTTGTAGGAAAAAACCCCACCAAATTTGGCCTTACGGTTTGAGAAATATGGCTTGTTGAAGTTCAAAAATTGGTGAAAATGATTTGATCATATCTTGACAACCACACATGGGATTTGAGAGTTCTTGGACTTTTTGAAAATGGGAAGACAAGATCTTCAACTTTCATGTTGGGCAAAAATTCATTTGGAGCTTGTATCATGATGTAAGTTGAGTATCAAGAAGTTTCCATTTTTGGCAGTTGAAATTACAGGTCCAGTTTCTATTTTGGGAAATTTTCTGATTGGCTTCAAATTCTTCCATGATGTTGATTGTCATGACATATAAGACCTATTAGGACATGAATAAACTCCTTCAAACCAATTCCATCCATCAAATCCAAAGAATCAACCACAGTTGACCAACTTTGACTTTCTAGGGTTTTGGACTTGACTGTGCATTTCTGATGAATTCCAAACCCTAATGCTTTGAGACTTTGGCTTCAAATGATGTCCCAAACCATATGAACTCTTAATGATTGATCATGGTGCCCAAATTCCACAAGAATGGCCACCATCCACTGCTATGATTTGACTGTTGACTGTCTAGGGTTTTCTGCCTGGCTATGCATTGACTGTTGACATCTGAGCCTTCAACCCTTGACTTGAACACTTCAAATGGTCCCCCAAGTCATGTGAACTTGTTGGACAAACCCTAGGGCTTTGATTCCTTAAGAAACACCTTTGCTTGATTGGTGGACTGATCTCCTGATCAGTTTGACCTAATTCTTGCTTGCTTGCTCTTGAGGCAACTGGGGACAATGCAAATGCTATGCAATGTATCATGATATGTTATGACCTAATATGAAATGATATGTACAATGATAGGTGCAAATTTGAGGTGCTACAGGAAACTTCTTCGATCTGAACATCGGAAAATTGGCCTGAATGCCACAAGTTGCATCGACCTGAACGTCGGAAACTTCTTCGATCTGAACATCGGAAAACTGGCCTGAACGCTACTTCGGTCTGAATACCGGAAACTGGCCTGAATGCCACTTCGGTCTGGATACCGGAAAACTGGCCTGAATGCCACTTCGGTCTGGATACCGGAAAACTGGCCTGAATGCCACTTCGGTCTGGATACCGGAAAACTGGCCTAAATGCCACTTCTGTCTGGATACCGAAAAACTAGCCTGAATGCCACTTCGGTCTAGATACCGGAAAACTGGCCTGAATGCCACAAGTTGCATCGACCTAAACGTCGGAAACTTCTTCGATCTGAACATCGGAAAACTTCATGTCTGTCAGCATTGGCAGAAATAGGGAATGATAATAGAGGCGGCGCATGGGCCAATGACACTTGCTGGAGATAACCAAGGTGGGTCATGAACAATCTTCAGTCTGAGTACTGGAAACAACTTCTAGCTTCTCACTTGGGATACCGAGAACGTTTTATGCTTACATGCGTATGTTTGAATTTTTCAATGGCGTAATGCTCCATGAAAATGGAAATGCTACACGATTTGGGAGAATGCAATGCGATATGATTCTACATGCAGGGATGCGAAATGCTGGGTAGAATGCCAAGCTGAGGCAAGGGGATCTACTGGGGAAATGATCACCATCTTCTGGACCTTGGAAAGGCTGTTGGAGATGCACAGCGCAAAGAATTATGTGGGGAAATGACCCGCCACACGGTGTTCTAGCAATGACGAAATACCAAGATTCTGACTGGGGAGAGAACGACACTGAACACCTGCTGTTGGGGAAAGCGATAGTGGTTCTGACAACCACGATCTGCGAGAGATGACTCAGTAGGGGAAGCAAACACTGATACGGTACCGAGGTTCTGCTTCAAGGAAAGAAACCATGGATCTGGCATTGGGATTATCGATCTGGCCTCGAACTCTAAGGAGCAGCCACTTCTGCTAGGAAGATACAGTCTGGCACTGTCAACTCCGCTGGGGATATATAGTCTGGCACTGTCAACTCTACTGGGGAGTGTATGTCCTGAAACAAACGCTTGGGGAAGTACAGTGGTGAGAACCTGCTGGGGATTGAAGAATCCAACACTCTGATCAGCTCTGCAGGGATAAGACACCAGATTCGTCTGTTGGCGACTTCACTGGGGAAGATATTCACGATCATCTGCAGGGGATTTTAAGGAAATGCCCCGAGGGTATCTGTTCTGAATAGACGATCCAAAGCACTTAAAATTTACAGCAATTTTAAATGTTTATTAAGCATGTACCTGTAAAGCCCTTATGTGTCATGATGCAATGTTTATCAAAAATTCGGACGTCATTTCTGCAAACAAAACAGTAAAATGAAAATGAAACAGAGATATACTGAATAACATGATTTTATTGATTGAATGGCCTCTGAATAGGCATTTACATTAGGAAGCAATCCCTGGAAAGAGGTAATCGCACAAAAGATAAAAACAGAAATTAATCTAATGGCAATGTGAAATGGATTTCTATTGGGTTCCAATTCTGCTATGACTTGCTCGTCTTCAAGATCCTCTGTAGCACCTCAAATTTGCACTCTCCCATTTGTACATTCATTTCATTTTAGGTCATTAACATTGCATTCACATTGCATAGTCCATTGCATTGCATCAGTCAGGACTGGCATCAGGAGAAGTCAACTGTGCAAGAGATCAAGTTTTTCCATGAGACAAAGGCCCTATGGGTGTTCCAATGAGCTTATGTGTACCCAAGGTTCATTTTGATGCAATTTGGCCAAGTGTTGAAAGCTCAAAGTCCACAGTGCATGACCAAGTCATCTGAGGCCCATAAAAGTCAACCTAGGAGGTGGAGAGATGGGTTGAGACGCTTCCTTCATGTCCCAAAGAAGTTCATTTGTCATTACAAATACTTATCTGGAAGATTTTGAAGAAGAAATCAGTTCGTTCTTTTCTCGAATTAATCTTGGAAATTCAAGCTGAGTTGGATGATCCTGGGTGATTACTGGAGAGTTGATTTGGTTGTGGAAATTTAATCATGGTTGCATTGAGCCCATTCTTTTCTTTTTTGAGTCCATAAGTTTGGTCCATTAACCATTTTCCAAATTAATCCATGTTTCTAAACAATTTTTAAATCCACATTAATCCAATTTCATTTTGTTATCCATTCATCAATTTAATAATCCATTTCCTTTTTTTCCATAAACCATACTCATCCATTTAAATTCATATCCACTAACCAATTTTCTCTTAAGCCCATTAATCATTTTTATATCCAATTTAACCATGATCCATTTTAATATCCATTAAAAAACCATTTTTATTCATATCCAATTCCAATCCTTTTCTCCATTAGCCTTTTGGTATCTAACTTCCAAAAACAATAATCCATTCTAACTCAATAAACCAAATTCCAAACGTTTCCATATTGCATACATTCCAAAACCATTATCAAAATTCTACAAGCAAATTCAAATAACCATTCTTACTAATGACGATACCATTGCATATTCATTCTACTTTATCCTAATTTTTCAAATTACACTGAAACAGTACCATGAGAATTAAGTCAGTGCCATCCCAACCATTACATAATGCAATCCTTAATATGTTATCCAAACAGTGGTTTACATGAGCCAAGGAATTGAAAAAAGGAAAGCATAAGCTGCCAGTGCTGCCGAGAGAACCGCAAGCTGCCACAGGATAAGCTGAAAGCTCTTTGTCCGGAATGCCGACCACCTCAATAACAGAGCTTCAGAACTGAGCTAAACGCCGCAATTCCGACAACCTGCTAGCAAACCAACATGCATCAAGCCAAGAGCATAATTAATCCAACAGAAAAATAATGCATGTGACCGAAATGAAATGCAAACAAAGAACCTAACCAAGTCAGCATTGCAATACACACTGGCAAAACCATCCCACCAGCCAACGCATCCTATCTGTGCGGGCCATGAACCTAAGGTCGTAGTCGTGTCGCAGAATGACAGCGATTACCTGCTGGTTGCAGACCTGCTATGCCGTTAGTCTCGATCACTAATCGGGCCTTCAAACACCATCATGATCCTTGAATCAATTGCATGAGCGCCAAGCTGCCTGCGAGCCAACAGTACAGGGTGTCAATAGTTGGCAATGTGCAACAAGGCAAGGGAGATATCAATAATCATTTTGAGTAATCCTCAATGCTAAGAAAATCCTGCAATACAGCATCCAATACAACAAGCCTTGTTACAGGCCAAAAGCAGGAGTCAAGAAGTAATTGGCTTACTATAAAATGTACTCTGGAGCTTGTGGTTGAAGATACCGATACAGCCAACCCCCAATGATGTTGTTCATGTCTTCTCCGGATACGCACCACTTAGCCTTCGTCTTGTCCAGCATGCCATTCGACCTGGATGGCGTCCTGTTGAAGAAAGTTTGAAACTGCTATGTCTGCTTTTGCTGAAAAGCTTACAACTGAGTCACCTTACGAGAATCCTTTGCGAGTAATCAGCAATTGGAACCGAGACTGAATTGCTCCGAGCCCTGCCATCATATGGGAACACGATGCTTGCAGCAAGGCCATCTCAACCCGAATGCAACCGGCAATGAGGCTTCAAAGCCTAACCTTTGTAATCCTTGGCTTGACCGCTGTAGTGCAAAGCGGACGATGTGCAATACCAATTCCATGACAGCATGTGTCCTGCGAAATTCAAATCAACAATCATCCAAATGACAGTCCAATTCAAATCAGTGATTATTCAAGCAACAAACCAGTTCTTGAATATAAGCTAGTTTGGTTCGATACGGATATCCACAGTTATATCAAAGAATGAAGGAAAATGCAATTAGAAAATTGGGACTTGAGGTGAATCTCACGTGACTTAATTCTTAATTCAAGACTTACCTTCATTTAAGTGCCAGCTGGACGAAAGAGATTGAGCTACACAAATCTCCCATTTGCCCCTTAGATCCTGCTATATAAGCTGCAATCATTGCCAATCATTGTTTTCAGAAAATTTTCCCTCTCATTCCAAAATCGTTTTTGCCCTCAATCCTTCAACCTCTAACAAACTTTTCCAGATTTTGCTTCAACCTGTAACAAACCTTCAACCAACTCCTCAATGGAATCACCACTGAGTTCCAGTTCCTTCGCCATCACCTGCATAACGGATTCTCGCATCGATCTTCATCTTCCTGTGTTGGTTCGGATGCTGATGTAAGCCCAGTGATTGGCATTCAGGCTCCACGTTTGCCTCCTTGTGTGTGTTTTGGTTCGGATGCTGATGTAAGTCCTGTGATTGGCATTCAGGCTCCACGTTTGCCTTCGCCTGTGTCTGTTTGTGCGTGTGTTAGCCGAGCTACGAATGCTCTGATTCTCCTTCGTCCAAAGGAGATACGTATGCATAGGATGCGACGTCCTAGCGAGCATGTTTTCCCCCAGTCGAACTACTTTGACTCTGATGTCTATGCTTGATAGACTAAGTAGGCCCAGGATGCGATATCCTGCCGAGTCTGTCTTGTTCGTTTTCCTGTGTCTCTTTCAGCCTGTGTAGATGATTATTTGAGCAGCGTTTTAGCAACCATTTTCCTTCCTATTGTGCGTGGATCCCGTCGAGTACGACGGATGCGTAGGGGTGCTAATACCTTCCCTTCGCATAACCGACTCCCGATCCCATTCTCTTTGGTCGCGAGACCACGCTTTTTCCAGGTTTACTCTGAGCGTTTCCTTTCCCTCTTTTGGGATAAATAACGCACGGTGGCGGCTCTGTTGTCCTTGTTTTCCCGCCGGTTTTTCGCGTAATGCGACAGCTGGCGACTCTGCTGGGGATGGTAGAGAAGTTGACCTGTGCTGGTCCTTCTCCCCTAAGCGAGTCTCTCCTAGCGCTCTCTAGGTTAGGGCTTTGGTTGTTATATGCTGCTTTATTTATTGCATTCATGTCGTTTACTGTTTGCTTTCAATGTGTGCATTAATGTTTGCATTCATTCTTATTCATATGCTGTGCTGGCTGTGTTTTCTCTGATTGGGGGTGGGATTTACTCGAGGTAAAAGGCCCAATACCCAGGCTATGAGTGCAATCTAGGAAACCTAGGAATAGAGTGATTCATGGGAAGCGGGTGGTATGGCGCCACTTAGCGGAACATTGATATCACGTGCAGTTCAGACCCTGGTGGGATATTATCGGTGCATACATCGGGTGTGCACAGGATGATATTCTGCGAAAGGTTATTTATGCTGCGTTTCTCTCGACCTTACCCTGGCCTAGATGACACCCGTGAGTGGGGAGGGGTTGATTATTACAGGTACAGTTGCTGATTGTTGGTGACTTGTTGGTGACTCTTGGTACTGATGGTGACTACGGATTGTGGACATTTATTTCTGGGACGCCGGAGTTCTGTCCGTGGTTTGTCAGCGGGTTCCGTTTATTTCGGATCCCCGGGTTGAATCGAGAGTACATGTTCAGAGGATCCGTTTGTCATCTGTTCAGTGGATGTTCCTGTGATGATAGTGATGTAATCTCCAGTTCCGTTTATTTCGGAACTCCCCAAGTCGGATTTATGGTGACTCAGTTGACTGTGACTGGTTCAGAGAATGGGTCTTCAGATGACTTGGTGGCGCAGTGACCTGCATTCATGCATTTGCATCGGTCTCATTTCACATTCATCTGCATTCAACTCATGTCTGTCCGTACTCAGGGTCCATTATTTTTAATTGAAACTCAGGTTGAGAGACATCCAGATGTCATTGTTGATAAAATTTTATCTGTCTCGATGAAACCGGAATCAAAGGACAGAATATTCCTAGTACGGACAGACATTGCATGTGTGAGTCATACTAACCCATTTGCTGTTTTGTAGGTTTCAGTACTCAACCGGTGCGCATAGCTTGTCTGTTCAGATAACCTGCTAAGGGTCTACCAAATCCAAGCTGATGGATCTTCCCAACGCCGACATCCTTGAGCTGAAAGAGATGGTGAGGGACTTGTTCAGTGTGGTACAAGGGCTTGCCTTGGGGCAGAAAGCCATGGCCGAGAGATTGGAAAGGATTGAGAAGTGGCTGATAGTGGAGAAAGTTCAGGGGAAATCTCTGTCATCCGAAGTGAACAAACCCACTGGTACTACAGCAAAGAAACTCTCTGGCAGTGGTCCTTTCAAGAAGGAGTTTGAACCAGTTGGTGTGCCAGCGAAGAGGGAACGCCGTCAGAATCGCTATCATCCTTATGCTGCCACTGTAACCATTCCTGTTGGTAATCCACCTGCTCAACGGCAACAACCACCACCTCAACCAAAGGCACCAAGAGCTAAAAGCCAGGTGAAGAAGAAGAAAGAGGATCATCAGTTTGAGGAGCCACCGGTGACTTATGCCCTCCTGTTCCAGAGGTTGATGGATCTTGGTTTAATCCGGCCAAGGATATTGATTCCCATAGAACGGCAGAACAGGCCTCCAAACTATGATGAGAATGCTAGTTGTGTGTTTCATTCTGAGATGCCCGGACATAGCATTGAGGGCTGTAGAGCTTTTAAGCATGCCGTCCAGGACATGGTGGACTCCAAGACCATTAACTTGGCCCGGATCATGAAGGGGGATGTCAACCCCGTACCCAGGCAGGGTCCTGTAAAAGTGAAGATGGTGAAGAAAGCCAGAAAGGGGATGGAGGTGACTGAGAAGGATCAGCTAAAAGTCCCAATGGATGTGGTCCCAAAACTTCTGATGCAGGATAGCGCCGTCCCTGCTATTGATAATACTTGTGCAACCGTCACCACAGAGGGATGTATGCTGACAGGAGATACGACCCAAAGGATGAAGGAAGTAGAACTGGACAATGAAAAAGAAACACCCAGCCAAGTAATCGAAACCGTCAAGGCGGAGAGTGCTCTTGTTGCTGGGAAAGAGAAGAAGCTGTCCATTTCTTCTTACAAGCAAGCTCTAGAGGTGGTGAAGAACCAAGAGGCCCAAGGCTGGGGAAGAATCATCGACATTGTGGCGAAGGCAGACATGTTCGGGATTGGTTATCCGGATCAAGAGTCGTCTAGACCGAACAGAGGACGTCGCTCACCGTATATCTTCGTCAGTGCGGGAATGTTGGATCCTGGTCATGCCCGTTCAGTGGATGAAGACGTTGACAGCAACCGCGAGCTTGAGGCGTGGATAAAGTCGTGCGTACCAGACAACTGGAAGGCTTCCAACAGCATCACTGTCACTCATCCAGAAGTGTAGTATTTCTGTTTTTCAATTCTTGTTTGCATGAAAGCCATACGTTTTGCCCGAAACATATTGGTCCATTGTAAGGGCCACCTTATGTGTTTCATTTTGCAACATTTTGCATCAATGATAAATGGATGTTTTTGTAGTTAAAAGCGGTATTCCCTGTTTTTCATTTATTTTTGCAGTTTCAAAAACAAATAAAAATGGCAATGTTTTTCTTTTGTTTTTCCTTTTGAGATTGGTCTCACCTCACCGGTGATTATTCTCCGGATCTCATCGATAACAATTCGGTTACACCTCTGTATGACTTCGACACTCCGATCTATCATGCCGAAGAAGAAGGCGAAGAAGATTGTGATCGGCTGGAAATAGCCAGGTTGTTGAAACAAGAGGAGAAGGTGATTCAACCACACGAGGAGCGAGTCAAGATGGTAATCCCAAGTACCGCCGAGGTCAGAAGGGAAATGAAAGTCGAGGCCGCTTCAGAGGCAAGTCAAGAACAGAATGGTAGCCCTATTGAAAGAGCAGGTTGATATCTTCACCTGGTTGCATCAAGGTACACCAGGGTGGAATACCCATGTCGTGGGGCACGAGCTACCATCGAGAGAAGACTATCCTCTAGTGAAGAAGGAGGTCGGTGCCACGGATCAAAGGGCTACGGTGACTTTGTTCCAGGATATGACTCACCGTGAAAGCGAATGCCATGTTGATGACATGATGACAAAGTCCCAAGCAGAAGAGGGGCATCCGGTGGATCTGGGGCAAATTGTTTGACCAGATCGAAACTACTCAGACTGAGGTTGAGTCTAAATCAGTGCACTTATGGAGTGCTGTCCGGTGAGCTGCCGAGGCTTGTTGGGGGCAAATCAGAGGAATCGAGGACGATCCTGTGAACAAAAAAAAAAGAAGGAAAAAAAACAAGAAAAAAGAACAGTGCAATAGACGCCTGAACCAAAAACAAATAAAAGAGAAAGAAATCAATGGTCAGGTGGAATGATGACTGCCAAGGGGCATGGAAAAATGAAAAAAGAATAAGTTGCAGGAACCTCCGATTCTAATGCCTCCCGTGGAAGGAATAAATGTTGATTTGGTACTTGACAGCCCTCAAGGGGTCTAGGAGGTGTGTGGTGGGTCAGCATGACTAGTCTTGTCGAAAAGAGCATGCAATTTACCTAAGCAAAAAGTTTATCGACTGTGAAACAATACACTCACTGCTCGAGAAAACTTGATGTACTTTGGCATAGGCTGTTCGCCGACTGAGACAGTATGCTGGTTCATACCACCTTGTGGATGTCCAAAATGGATCTGATCAAGTATGTGCTTGAGGAGATAGCATTGAACAGACGGGTTGCGAGAGGGCAAATGATGTCGACTAAATACGATATTCGGTATACCTCCCAGAAAGCAATCAAGAGGAGGTATTGTATGGTTATCTCGCCTAGCAACCCATTGATGATTCTCAACCAAGGAAATTTAAAGTCCCTGATGAGGACATCTCGAGGTACTCAAATCGAAAGATTGAGAGTGACCGATCCCGGAGGAGGGGCCTGACCCTGAATCCGAACGGATTCTGATGTCTGATGGGGAAAGTTTAAAGTGAATGAGCTGGTGCTTCCCCGACAACATTTGAATGCACCAACGATGGTGGCTGAGTACGAAGTTGGTCCTGAGTGTTGTACTTCGGTACGTGCATCTACTGGGGCAGCGCCTTCCTCATTCAATATGGGATGGAAGTGATATTGCCTGCTGGAGACCAGATCTCATTGTGGAGAGTCCGGATGGATGAGAAGTTTGAAAAAGGGCGAGTGGATGAGGACTCGGTATAGCGTGTTGAGCCTGATTGAGAAAAGAGGCTGACAGTTACTTGTCATGGGGCAGTTGTACCCAGTAAATGAAGTGTTGTTAACCGAGAAGTGCGACCTCGTGGGTATCATGAGAGATATGGTGTTGAAAAGGATCCTTCCTCCTCAACGATCGTGGGGCAAGCGGACACACAGTTATGAATGTCCATTCGTGGTCAAAAGGGTCTTCTCTGACAGAGCCTTATGGTTGACGACCACGGATGATGAGGATTTTCCATCCCCTGCGGATGCGGACGCAGTTAAAAGATACTTCGTGAAAAATTGACCCGCTGGACAAAAAAGAAAGAGTCCAGGCAAAAAAGGGGCATCCCGGCGAACCAAGAAAAAAAAAACAGAAAAGGTTCGGGCAAAAGTTAGGGATAATGAAAAAACTGTACACCCGGCAAGTCGAAAACCCCACAAGGGCGGCTTGGGCAAAAATGGGTATCCCGGTGGACTGAAACCCGAAAAGGCGGTCCAGCCAAAAGAGGGATTGAGACGAACAACTACGTCCAGCATGATCGTTTGTGCTTTGGTTAAGACATCTCAGCTAATCTCCGACAGAGACCGATTGGAAGCGTCCTGCTCAGAAGGCCGAAAGTGCGGAAAGTCTTGAGGACATATGAGGTGTAACCGAGTTGGAACCCGATGAAATCACGGTTTCACATTGCCATTAGGATAGAGTTTTTCCTTTTGTGCACAATCACCTCTTTCCAGGGATTGCTTCCTGTGTGTTGCTCGGTTTTGAGCTATCTTTTTTCAGTCAATAAAATGCGTATTCAGTCAAATAGTTTTGTTTTTGTTTTCATTACCGCTTTGATTACGAAAACATCTGTTTATTTTGATAAAGAATATTTGCATTTTGAAACATAGAGGTCCCTTCCGATGCATGCTTATGAGATTGAAATCTGGAAATCTTATTCGGAAGTTTGAGTGACCAAGATGTTGAAGTGTTGGCACGCCTGGGGCACGCTTTTATCTAACAATCTCTTGTGCAGGTGCTGTTAGATATCTTCATTCGCTGGCAAGTAGTGATATGGAGCCTTTTGACAAAAGATCCCCACAGAGTCCAACCAGGGGCAAGGGATAGACGAACGGTGAAAGGACGACGAAAGAAGGACGACGATCCTGGAAAGTTAACCAAGAGGACTCTTCAAAGTCTAAGGACTGGAAAGTTTGTATGAATCCCAGGAATTTGATCTTCGTGGGATGAATCAGAAAAGTCCAGGCAAGTCTGGGAGTTCTCAAAAGTGGAAAGCTGACACTGTGGGTGGACGATGGATGACGTTGTTCGACGACTTGACAGGCGTTCCGTACCCAATAGGCTGTATCCCCAGTGGGTGTGAGAGTGTTAGTTCCCTAACAAATTTGAGATCAGTGCCTCCTCAGCAAGCATGAAGGTTACCGTGTCCCTATCGGAGTTGTGGTTGTTTTCCAAGTCTGAAGCTGTCTTCCCAGCAGAGTTTGTGTTGATGGTTTTCCCTCAGCGAGGTCCCCCAAGCGGATCGGGTTCGGAGAAAATCATCCCCAGTAGAGATAAGCGTGGGTTGCCTCCCCTAGCAGGGTAATCTCCAAGCAGTATGGGTTCGATGGAGTTCACCCCCAGCAAAGGTTTGTCTTTCCCCAGCAGGGCGGAAATTGACGTGGTAATGAGATCCTCAGCACAGTTCCTGGAGTTCCCCGGTGTTGTCTCCGAAGGGGACGTGTTTTTATGCATTCATCATTTAGACAAGCATAGCATATTGCATCATTAGCGCATAGCCTTTCCATGTTCATGGGGCATTGTGTAAAACAAAAAAAAACTCATGCATCAACATTGCAAACATGTCCATTAGCCCTAGGCAGTGGTGACCAGCCGAGATTGGGTTGTTGGAAAGAGTTTAGCATCGCTTGGATCGACTTCAGAATTGGGTTCCCCAGCAGGGTTGAGAGAAGTGACCCCGCAAGTGAGTGGGTATCCCCAGCATTGTTACTCCCCAATTGGTAGCATCTTGCCAGCTTGGATCTTTTTCCTTAGCAGATGTGGGGGTGTCTGATCTCTCCATGTAGATTTGACCCTTTAAGCAGAAAATGTCTGTCATTTCCTTCTGCACTCCCCACGAGTTGTGTCCTCGTGGATGACGGTTGGTTCCGTTCCCTCCCACACATAATGGGACGGGTTTTCCCTAGTGAGTTCTTTCCTCATTAGGATGTCTTGGGTCAGTTTGCCTTTTTGGATCGATCCTGAATTGGCTTCCTTGTGGCTGTCTCCTGTTTTTCCCTGGGGCATAAATGAATAGTTGCTCACTAACCGGCACTCATTCATCTTACCCTCAGCGGAATTTGTGGGCCTCTACCTGCAACCCGGTAGTTGTAAGTCCTATCTTTGTGGTTTTCTACCTACAATCCGGTAGTTGTAAAATCCCACTTTCATCCCCTAGCAGAGGTAACCTTTGTGGTTCATGCTGTTTGTTGGCCTCTACCTGTAACCCGGTAGTTGTAAGTCCTATCTTTGTGGTTTTCTACCTACAATCCGGTAGTTGTAAAATCCCACTTTCCTCCCCTAGCAGAGGTAACCTTTGTGGTTCATTCTGTCGGTTGGCTTCTACCTACAACCCGGTAGTTGTAAGTCCTATCTTTGTGGTTTTCTACCTACTAGCTGGTAGTTGTAAAATCCCACGTTCTCTCCTTGTTGTGGAGTTAACCCTCTGTGCTCATCCTATTGATGACTGGTTGCTTTTCCGTGGTTTTCTGCCTACTAACCGGTAGATGTAATCCCCTCTTTGCAGTTATCAGTATCCAGTTTGCGGTATTGATATTCTTGTCCCATCTGGATACTCGCCTTGATCAAGCAGTATTGTCCCCAGTGGGTCTCCCCCTTTCTTTTGGGTATTTGCTCCGAGTTAGCAACTTTATCCTCTTTTGATTGGTCATCTTTGCGTACCTAGTCCTGGTACCCCGATGCCTTTCTTTTCGGTCGATTCATCCATCTAACAACCTGCAACCCGGTTATGGATAATCTTCCATGCGAGTGTGTTATCTACGTTTTGACGACTATAGATAATATGTCTCATGCGCTCTCTGGTCAGTCGTTTGATTGTTTTCTCCAGCAGAGTAAGATTCGTATTCCTCGTGGAAACGGATGTCCATCCTCTAACAAGTTTGCTTTCGCTCTCTTCAGGATGATGTCGGTCGCTTATCCATTTAACAACCTGCAACCCGGTTATGGATAATCTTCCATGCGAGTCTATTATCTACGTTTTGACGGCTATAGATAATATGTCTCATGCGCTCTTGGGTCGAAGTCGTCCTCCCCAGTCGAGTAAGATTCGTATTCCCTATGGAATCGAATGTCCATCCTTTAACAGGACCGCTTTTCTAGCCCTCTTCAGGATGTTGAGTGTTTTGGGAACGCCAAGCCAATTCACGCTTTGGTCGGTCACCCGTTCCATACCTACAATCCGGTATCCTTGGTGTTCCTCCCTGTTTGCTCGCTGTAGTGACTTTGTTCCCCAGTGAGATCCCCTGCAAGTGTTTAGCCTTGCCTTGACATATGTAGATGTCGTCCTGTCAACACCCGCGTGTGTTGTTTCTTTGGTGACGGTAAACATCATCTTTCGATGTTCGTAACGTCGTCCCTTCCCTAGTGAAGTTACTCCTCTCCGTTGGTGTCGATAAACGTCGAGTTTTTCCCAATTATCCGCTGATAATTTGGTTGTGTTCTCACTCTTCCCTAGTGAAGTTTACTCCTCTCCGTTGGTGTCGATAAACGTCGAGTTTTTCCCAATTATCCGCTGATAATTTGGTTGTGTTCTCACTCTTCCCTAATGAAGTTTACTCCTCTCCGTTGGTGTCGATAAACGTCGAGTTTTTCCTATGCGTCCGTTGGCGTATAGTTGATATCTTTCCCCACAGGGTCGTCCCCAGAAGATTTCTCCTCTCCGTTGGTGTCGATAAACGTCGAGTTTTTCCTATGCGTCCGATGACGTCTATTTGCTTATTCCCTACAGATCATTTGGTAATACCATATGATTCCCCTCAGAGTTTTCTCCTCTCCGTTGGTGTCGATAAACGTCGAGTTTTTCCTATTCGTCCTATGACGTCTAGTTGTACCCTTCCCCAAGTGGATTTACCTCCCCATTGGTTTCGATAAACGTTGTGTTTTTCTCATTCGTCCATGAACGTCTGATTGTATACCTCATTCCCAGTCATTCATTAATGTCTGGTTGATTCCCAACCAGAATTCCCAGTAGACGTCCTATTCGGTTTCCGGTTGTGGTGCCTTTCCCTCGTGAAGTGGCCTTCTCCTTCTCCCTTTCGTCCGATGACGTCTGGTCGAGTCTCCCTTTCGTCCTATGACGTCTGGCTGAGTTTTCTCCTTCTCCGTTGGTGTCGATAAACGTTGAGTCTCCCTTTCGTCCTATGACGTCTGGCTGAGTTTTCTCCTTCTCCGTTGGTGTCGATAAACGTTGAGTCTCCCTTTCGTCCTATGATGTCTGGTTGAGTTTTCTCCTTCTCCGTTGGTGTCGATAAACGTTGAGTCTCCCTTTCGTCCTATGATGTCTGGTTGAGTTTTCTCCTTCTCCGTTGGTGTCGATAAACGTTGAGTCTCCCTTTCGTCCTATGTCGTCTGGTTGAGTTTCCTCCTTCTCCGTTGGTGTCGATAAACGTCGAGCTTCTCCCTTTCGTCCTATGACGTCTGGTCGAGTCTTCCCATGCATCCTATGATGTCTGGTTACCTCTCCGTTGGTCTTGGTAAACGTTGAGTTTTTCCCCATTACGTCCGCTGACGTATGGTTGTATCTCTCTTTCCATTCATTCATTAATGATTGGTTACCTCTCCGTTGGTCTTGGTAAACGTTGAGTTTTTCCCCATTCCGTCCGCTGACGTATGGTTGTATCTCTCTTCCCATTCATTCATTAATGATTGGTTACCTCTCCGTTGGTTTTGGTAAACGCTGAGTTTTTCCCATTGCGTCCGCTGACGTATGGTTGTATCCTTTCCTGGTTATCCCCGGTAGAGTTGATTTACCTCTCCGTTGGTCTTGGTAAACGTTGAGTTTTTCCTAGTTGTCCGTTGGCATCTAGTTGAGATGATTTCTGTTCCCATTCATCGTGTGTCGATGTCTGGATGTGGTTGTACCCTGAAAACAGAAAAAGAAGAAAAAAGACAAATCCCAGCAGTGTGCAAATTCTACGGTTCTTGGTATTCAATCCCTGTTTACCCTGAAAGTCTGACAGTCGTTGCTCTCATCCATTCGGGTTCCCAGTTGATTGAATAGGGGCAGCTGTAGCACCTCAAATTTGCACTCTCCCATTTGTACATTCATTTCATTTTAGGTCATTAACATTGCATTCACATTGCATAGTCCATTGCATTGCATCAGTCAGGACTGGCATCAGGAGAAGTCAACTGTGCAAGAGATCAAGTTTTTCCATGAGACAAAGGCCCTATGGGTGTTCCAATGAGCTTATGTGTACCCAAGGTTCATTTTGATGCAATTTGGCCAAGTGTTGAAAGCTCAAAGTCCACAGTGCATGACCAAGTCATCTGAGGCCCATAAAAGTCAACCTAGGAGGTGGAGAGATGGGTTGAGACGCTTCCTTCATGTCCCAAAGAAGTTCATTTGTCATTACAAATACTTATCTGGAAGATTTTGAAGAAGAAATCAGTTCGTTCTTTTCTCGAATTAATCTTGGAAATTCAAGCTGAGTTGGATGATCCTGGGTGATTACTGGAGAGTTGATTTGGTTGTGGAAATTTAATCATGGTTGCATTGAGCCCATTCTTTTCTTTTTTGAGTCCATAAGTTTGGTCCATTAACCATTTTCCAAATTAATCCATGTTTCTAAACAATTTTTAAATCCACATTAATCCAATTTCATTTTGTTATCCATTCATCAATTTAATAATCCATTTCCTTTTTTTTCCATAAACCATACTCATCCATTTAAATTCATATCCACTAACCAATTTTCTCTTAAGCCCATTAATCATTTTTATATCCAATTTAACCATGATCCATTTTAATATCCATTAAAAAACCATTTTTATTCATATCCAATTCCAATCCTTTTCTCCATTAGCCTTTTGGTATCTAACTTCCAAAAACAATAATCCATTCTAACTCAATAAACCAAATTCCAAACGTTTCCATATTGCATACATTCCAAAACCATTATCAAAATTCTACAAGCAAATTCAAATAACCATTCTTACTAATGACGATACCATTGCATATTCATTCTACTTTATCCTAATTTTTCAAATTACACTGAAACAGTACCATGAGAATTAAGTCAGTGCCATCCCAACCATTACATAATGCAATCCTTAATATGTTATCCAAACAGTGGTTTACATGAGCCAAGGAATTGAAAAAAGGAAAGCATAAGCTGCCAGTGCTGCCGAGAGAACCGCAAGCTGCCACAGGATAAGCTGAAAGCTCTTTGTCCGGAATGCCGACCACCTCAATAACAGAGCTTCAGAACTGAGCTAAACGCCGCAATTCCGACAACCTGCTAGCAAACCAACATGCATCAAGCCAAGAGCATAATTAATCCAACAGAAAAATAATGCATGTGACCGAAATGAAATGCAAACAAAGAACCTAACCAAGTCAGCATTGCAATACACACTGGCAAAACCATCCCACCAGCCAACGCATCCTATCTGTGCGGGCCATGAACCTAAGGTCGTAGTCGTGTCGCAGAATGACAGCGATTACCTGCTGGTTGCAGACCTGCTATGCCGTTAGTCTCGATCACTAATCGGGCCTTCAAACACCATCATGATCCTTGAATCAATTGCATGAGCGCCAAGCTGCCTGCGAGCCAACAGTACAGGGTGTCAATAGTTGGCAATGTGCAACAAGGCAAGGGAGATATCAATAATCATTTTGAGTAATCCTCAATGCTAAGAAAATCCTGCAATACAGCATCCAATACAACAAGCCTTGTTACAGGCCAAAAGCAGGAGTCAAGAAGTAATTGGCTTACTATAAAATGTACTCTGGAGCTTGTGGTTGAAGATACCGATACAGCCAACCCCCAATGATGTTGTTCATGTCTTCTCCGGATACGCACCACTTAGCCTTCGTCTTGTCCAGCATGCCATTCGACCTGGATGGCGTCCTGTTGAAGAAAGTTTGAAACTGCTATGTCTGCTTTTGCTGAAAAGCTTACAACTGAGTCACCTTACGAGAATCCTTTGCGAGTAATCAGCAATTGGAACCGAGACTGAATTGCTCCGAGCCCTGCCATCATATGGGAACACGATGCTTGCAGCAAGGCCATCTCAACCCGAATGCAACCGGCAATGAGGCTTCAAAGCCTAACCTTTGTAATCCTTGGCTTGACCGCTGTAGTGCAAAGCGGACGATGTGCAATACCAATTCCATGACAGCATGTGTCCTGCGAAATTCAAATCAACAATCATCCAAATGACAGTCCAATTCAAATCAGTGATTATTCAAGCAACAAACCAGTTCTTGAATATAAGCTAGTTTGGTTCGATACGGATATCCACAGTTATATCAAAGAATGAAGGAAAATGCAATTAGAAAATTGGGACTTGAGGTGAATCTCACGTGACTTAATTCTTAATTCAAGACTTACCTTCATTTAAGTGCCAGCTGGACGAAAGAGATTGAGCTACACAAATCTCCCATTTGCCCCTTAGATCCTGCTATATAAGCTGCAATCATTGCCAATCATTGTTTTCAGAAAATTTTCCCTCTCATTCCAAAATCGTTTTTGCCCTCAATCCTTCAACCTCTAACAAACTTTTCCAGATTTTGCTTCAACCTGTAACAAACCTTCAACCAACTCCTCAATGGAATCACCACTGAGTTCCAGTTCCTTCGCCATCACCTGCATAACGGATTCTCGCATCGATCTTCATCTTCCTGTGTTGGTTCGGATGCTGATGTAAGCCCAGTGATTGGCATTCAGGCTCCACGTTTGCCTCCTTGTGTGTGTTTTGGTTCGGATGCTGATGTAAGTCCTGTGATTGGCATTCAGGCTCCACGTTTGCCTTCGCCTGTGTCTGTTTGTGCGTGTGTTAGCCGAGCTACGAATGCTCTGATTCTCCTTCGTCCAAAGGAGATACGTATGCATAGGATGCGACGTCCTAGCGAGCATGTTTTCCCCCAGTCGAACTACTTTGACTCTGATGTCTATGCTTGATAGACTAAGTAGGCCCAGGATGCGATATCCTGCCGAGTCTGTCTTGTTCGTTTTCCTGTGTCTCTTTCAGCCTGTGTAGATGATTATTTGAGCAGCGTTTTAGCAACCATTTTCCTTCCTATTGTGCGTGGATCCCGTCGAGTACGACGGATGCGTAGGGGTGCTAATACCTTCCCTTCGCATAACCGACTCCCGATCCCATTCTCTTTGGTCGCGAGACCACGCTTTTTCCAGGTTTACTCTGAGCGTTTCCTTTCCCTCTTTTGGGATAAATAACGCACGGTGGCGGCTCTGTTGTCCTTGTTTTCCCGCCGGTTTTTCGCGTAATGCGACATCCTCCAGATGATCAACCTTCTGAAAAGGTGATTGGACTGTTTCCTACCTTTCGAAAATTTCCAGTCATCGACATGAGATGAGATTCAGAACTAACTCAGAACACAGTCATTCGCTTAATCCCTAACTTTTGCCTGGATCGCCCTTTTCGGGTTTTCAATCCACCGGGATACCCATTTTTGCCTAAGTTGCCTTTTCAGGTTTTCAACTTACCGGGTGTACGATCTTTTCATTTTTAATCCCTAATTTTTTCCCGAACCTTTTCATTTTCTTGGTTCGTCGGGATGCCCATTTTTGCCTGGACTATTCTTTTTACTGTCCAGCGGGTCTATTTTATGCGAAGTATTTTTTAACTGCGTCTGAGTTCACAGGGGAAGTGAAGTTTTCACCATCCATAGTTGCAAGCATTAAGGCCCCACCATCAAAAACCTTGGTGACAATATACGGTCCATCATAGTTAGGAGTCCACTTGCCCCTGTGATTTGTCTGAGGAGGAAGGATCCTTTTCAACACTAAATCTCCGACTTGGAAACAACGAGGACGCACTTTCTGATCAAAGGCTCTCTTTATCCGACTCTGATACAACTGCCCATGACAAATGGCTTCCATTCGCTTCTCTTCGATAAGACTCAATTCATTGAACCTTGTCCGAATCCATTCGGCTTCGTCTAACTTGACATCCAACAGGACTCTTAGAGAAGGAATCTCCACTTCAACAGGTAGGACTGCTTCCATACCATACACCAGGGAGTAAGGGGTTGCCCCAATCGACGTACGTACTGAAGTACGGTACCCGTGCAAGGCGAAGGGTAGCATCTCATGCCAATCTCTGTACGTGACGACCATCTTCTGCACAATCTTCTTTATGTTCTTATTTGCCGCCTCAACAGCGCCGTTCATCTTAGGGCGGTAAGGGGAAGAATTGTGATGCTGA
Source organism: Lathyrus oleraceus (assembly GCF_024323335.1). Taxonomy (NCBI): domain Eukaryota; kingdom Viridiplantae; phylum Streptophyta; class Magnoliopsida; order Fabales; family Fabaceae; genus Lathyrus; species Lathyrus oleraceus. The sequence continues at coordinate 236,247,212 of NC_066585.1, forward strand.
ATATTGAAGTTCTGACACAACTCCTTCATCATTTTGTTGTTGAGATTAGAACCATTATCAGTAATGATTCTTTCGGGAATCCCATAGCGACAAATGATTTCTTTCTTGATGAAACGGGCAACCACGTGTCTGGTGACATTCGCGAACGACGCTGCTTCGACCCACTTGGTGAAATAGTCGATGGCAACAAGGATGAAGCGATGCCCATTGGAAGCAGTCGGCTCAATCTTTCCAATCATGTCAATGCCCCACATAGCAAACGGCCACGGCGAAGTCATCACATTCAGAGGATTTGGCGGCACATGCACCTTATCAGCATAAATCTGGCATTTATGACACTTCCGAGCATATTTGAAGAAATCTGACTCCATGGTCATCCAATAATAACCCGCTCTCAACAATTTCTTGGCCATTGCATGTCCGCCGGCATGAGTACCGAAGGAACCTTCATGAACTTCCTGCATTAACATGTCCGCCTCGTGTCTGTCCACGCATCTGAGCAAAACCATGTCGAAGTTCCTCTTATACAGCACATCGTCTTTGTTCAAGAAGAAACTGTCTGCCAATCTTCTCAAAGTCTTTCTGTCATTGTTGGATGCCCCTGCAGGGTACTCTTGATTCTTCAGAAAGTACTTGATATCGTGATACCAGGGCTTGTCATCGACTACCAGTTCAGCAGCAAACACATATGCGGCCCTGTCAAGGCGCATCACATCGATCCTGGGAGCATGGTTCCAACGAGTTACCTTGATCATGGAGGATAGAGTAGCAAGTGCGTCTGCCATCTGGTTCTCATCACGAGGTATATGATACAGTTTCAATGTTGTGAAGAAAGTCAACAGTCTTCTCGTGTAGTCTCTGTAGCGGACCAGAGTGGGCTGGAGAGTATTCCAATCACCATTCACTTGATTGATCACCAGAGCTGAATCTCCGAAGATGTCCAGAGTCTTAATTCTCAGATCAATGGCTTGCTCAATACCCAAGATACAGGCCTCGTACTCAGCTTCATTATTTGTGCATTCAAAAGTCAAACGGGCGGTGAAAGGCATGTGGGCACCTTTCGGAGTTGTAATGACAGCACCAATTCCACTTCCTCTGGCGTTGACAGCCCCATCAAACAACAAAGTCCACTTTTCGTTTGGATCAGGTCCCTCCTCAACAACTGGCTCTTCACAGTCTTTCATCTTGAGGAACATGATGTCTTCATCTGGAAAATCAAACTTCATCGGCTCATAATCATCAATCGGCTGCTGAGCAAGATAGTCTGACAGAATACTCCCTTTGATGGCTTTCTGGGATGTATACTGGATGTCGTACTCTGTTAAAATCATCTGCCAACGGGCAACACGTCCGGTGAGAGCCGGCTTCTCAAAGATGTACTTCACTGGATCCATCTTAGAAATCAACAAGGTAGTATGGTTCAACATATACTGCCTCAGTCGACGAGCAGCCCAGGCCAAAGCACAACAAGTTTTCTCAAGCTGCGAATATTTGATTTCACAGTCGGTAAACTTTTTGCTAAGGTAGTATATGGCATGCTCTTTTCGACCAGACTCGTCATGCTGTCCCAATACACACCCCATCGAGTTCTCAGTCACTGATAGGTACATTATCAGAGGTCTCCCAGGAACTGGAGGTATAAGGATCGGAGGTTTCTGTAGATACTCTTTTATCTTCTCGAAAGCCCTTTGACAATCTTCATTCCACCTGATAGCCTGATCTTTCTTCAGCAATTTGAAAATTGGCTCACACATTGTTGTTAGGTGAGAGATGAACCTTGCAATGTAGTTCAACCTCCCTAAGAAACTACGGACTTGCTTCTCTGTTCTTGGCTCTGGCATTTCCTGTATCGCTTTTACTTTGTCGGGATCCACCTCAATCCCTTTTCCGCTAACGATAAAACCCAGCAATTTTCCCGATCTCACCCCGAAAGTACACTTGTTCGGGTTAAGTCTCAGTTTGAATTTCCTCAAACGCTCAAACAGTTTCTGCAAATTCACCAAATGTTCTTCTTCTGTCTGAGATTTGGCAATCATATCGTCCACATAAACCTCGATTTCATGATGAATCATATCATGGAACAGAGTCACCATAGCTCGTTGATATGTTGCTCCGGCATTTTTCAGACCAAACGGCATCACCTTGTAGCAGAAGGTGCCCCATGGGGTTATGAAAGTTGTCTTTTCCATGTCTTCTGGTGCCATCTTGATTTGGTTATAGCCATAAAAACCATCCATGAAGGAGAATACCAAGAACTGAGATGTATTATCCACCAAAACGTCGATGTGAGGTAATGGGAAATTATCTTTAGGGCTAGCTCTGTTCAGATCCCGGTAGTCGACACACATCCGTACCTTTCCATCCTTCTTAGGTACTGGGACGATGTTTGCAACCCATGGCGGATAATTGGTGGCTGCTAGAAACCCTGTATCCAACTGCTTTTGCACTTCTTCCTTTATCTTGACAGCCATCTCTGGTTTTGTTCTTCTGAGCTTCTGCTTGACCGGAGGACAACCTTCTTTGAGAGGCAAGCGGTGTACCACGATGTCTGTGTCCAGCCCAGGCATGTCCTGATAAGACCAGGCGAAGATGTCAACGTATTCTTGCAGCAATTCAATCAGCCCTTTCTTCACATTGTCTTCTAAAGCAGCCCCTATCTTGATTTCTCTCTTGGCGTCCTCGGTGCCGAGATTAATCACTTCAACAGACTCTTGATGCGGTTGAATAACCCTTTCCTCTTGTTTTAATAACCTGGTAAGCTCTTCAGGGAGTTCACAGTCTTCATCACCCTCTTCTTCAGCTTGAAAGATTGGATTTTCAAAGTCGAAGCGAGCCATAGCAGAAAAGTTATCAATAGGATCTGGTGATGTGCATCTGCATGAGTGATGGTATGTGCTTATGAGTGTGAACAAGAAGTGAAAACTAAACAAAACATTGCCATTTTTTTTTGAAAAACTGCAAAAATAGAAAGACAGGGAATGAAATATTTGAATGCAAAAATACGTCCTTTATTTATGATAAAAATGCAAGTGTCACATAGACGGGTCCTACAATGAGTCATTACGCCCTGGGCGGAACGTAAGACTTGGATATGCATGAATAAACAAAGAAAATTACTCTTCAAGAAGAGTGACTTGGATAATCTCTTCAGAAGACCAATTGTTGATGACTTCACCCGGGATCCTCGGACGCACCCAGTTGTCAATGTCACAATCACTATCCCCATCTTCTTCGTTGACTGCAGAGACCTCACTGGGAATCACAAAATTAACAGGAACAACATCTGCGAATTCATCAGTAGCATCTTCAAACTCTTCTTTCTCAACCCCTTCCACAAACTCTTGGACAAACAAATCTTCAACCTGGAGGATACCTTTGTCGAGCAAGGCATGGATACCCTGCTGTAGCTTCAAACAACCTCCACTCTGAGTGGCACAATCCAAACAACCCTTCCCACAACCGGGGAAAACATCGGCCTTCAGCAAGCATCCTTTGATATCCAACAATGGAGTCTTCAACTTCAACACATCCTTAATGGACTTGGCTTTTCCCTCTATCATGTGAACGTTCGCACCACCATGCTGGGGCATGGGATTGTTAACGACATTCGGAGCCGGTGCAAGGTCGATGGCCTTTGAATCTATGAGGTCTTGAACTACGTGCTTAAAAGCTTTGCAGTTCTCAATATTGTGGCCAGGTGCCCCAGAGCGGAAGCTACACCTAGCGTTGGCGTCGTAACCCACCGGAAGTCTACCAATAGGAGGAGCCAGAGTGCGCAGTTGCACAAGTTGTAGTTGTTGAAGACTAGAAAGCAACTGAGCGTACGACATTTGAAGGGTGTCGAAACGCCGGTCCATCATCCTTTGCCTCTGTTGATAAGCGGGTCTGTTACCCGGTTACTGCTGCTGTTGATACTGAGCTGGTTGACATTGTGATTGTTGTTGTTGTAGTGGCGCTGCAGCTGGAATGGTCACAGCCGCAACATACGGTTGCTGATGATAATTCTGAAAATTATTCCTCCAGTTATCCCTGTTCTGATAAGAAGATATGGCATTTGCATCCCCTTCTCTCCTCTTCTGTCCCTGAATGAACGACTTCTTCACCCCTGATGAGGATCCACCTCCACTCTGGGTCTTGTATGTCCTCAGGTAATTCTCCACCCTTTCTCCAGTAAAGACCACATCAGCAAAGTTGGAAGCATTGCACCCCATCAGACGCTCCAGATAAGGTCCAGGCAGCGTATTCATGAACATGTTGGCCATTTCCTTTTCCAACATAGGAGGCTGAACACGGGAAGCTGTATCCCTCCAGCGTTGAGCGTATTCCCTGAAGCACTCATTGCTTTTAAGAGACAGATTCTGAAGTTGAGTTCTGTCCGGAGCCATGTCTGCATTATACTGATACTGCTTCACGAAAGCCTCTGCCAAATCCCTCCAGCAACGGATGTGGGCTCTGTCCAGCCTCATATATCATTCCAAGGATGCCCCAGCTAGGCTATCCTGGAAGAAGTACATAAGTAGCTTCTCGTCATCAGAGTATGCAACCATTTTACGGAAATAGGCTTGCACGTGAGTTTTGGGGCAAGAGCTGCCATGGTATTTGTCAAATATCGGGACCTTGAATTTCGGTGGCACTCTCACACCTGGGACCAGCCCCAAGTCAGCAACATCTACTCCCAGAAGATTTTGTCCTTCCACTGCTTTCAACCTCTCTTCCAATCTTCTAAACATGGGGTCCATGCCAAAGTCTTCCTGAAGCAAGGGGAACTGATCATCCTGACCATCCTGAATGGGTTGTTGATCTAGGTTGACATGCGGGATCGGGATAGGCCCCGGTCCATTGGGACCATTAGCCTCTCCAGCTGGAGGATCAGCCAACGTCTCCGGTTGAGTAATAGGGGGATCCCTCTGTACCAACAATCTAAGCTTCTGCTGTCCTTGAGCCACCCCTTGAACCAAATCCATGAATTGATTCATGCGAATCTTCATCTCGGCGAGCTCTGCTTGTAGGCTCTCCATCGCTCTCTGTTGATTCCTTCGGGTACCGTATCGGTGAATGCCTGAGTTAGCTATCCTGCTAGTGGGACACCAAACAATATGAGAACACTGCAGCGGTACCTGTTATGCAAGATATGACAATGAATATGTAAATGCAATGCCATGTTTATCAAATCCAAAAGGTATTCTACCCCCTTGATTCCAGTCTCACATCAGGCGAATAGTGCAAGAAGACTGAGTCATGGATAAACTTCTGAGATCAAGATGCAACAAAGGGAAACCAACATACAAATGAGTTCCAGGAAAGGGGCCTTAGCCAAAAGTACATCAAAAGAGGATCCCCACAATAAGCCTGTGGATTATCACTACACAGCAACGAAACAAAAAGTAAAGGGAGGAACATAAACCAGGGATCAGCCTCCTGTATACAACCCATAAGGACTGCTCCTCACTTCATCCAGTAATGCCACCGTGTTGGGATGATCTGGAGATTCTGTCAAATGCCGGATAAGCAGATTCCTCTTGTGAATGATCCCATCCAGTTCGTTGATGTGCTCTCTGTAGTAATTCCCATCATCTTCTCTGAATACCTCTTCAAGTCTGGATTTCTTCAAACCTGCCAACACCTTGAGTTCTTCAATATGTCCTCGAGCCTCATGGAGTTGATCTGTGATGTAGCCATTAGTAGAACGGGCGCACAGAAGCTCATTGTTTTTCCCCTTCAGCAAAGTCGTCAATTTCTCTATCTGACCAGTCAGTTCGGCTACTGTCTCCTCCTCCTTTGCCTTCCGAGAAGTTGAAAATGCATCCCATTGCTCCTGCCACCCAACTAATTTACCATGAGCATCTACTAACTGCTGCTTGACTCGCCTCAACTCAGAACTGGATGATCTCAAGGCTTCGTCTGTCTTCCTGAAGAAGTCCACCTCCACAGCAAATCTCCTCTCTGCTTCCTTTTGCACTCTGACGGCTTCCCCCTTCTGATATTCTACCTCCTGGAATTGACGCATACAGTCTTGCAACTTCTCACTTAACTCTGAGTTCTTGGTTTGAAGTCCCTCCATGGCACTCTTCAACTTGTCGTACTCCTCTCGGCTCACCATTGTTGACTGCTCAGGAGTAGGTGGATACAAAGGTTCTTCAATAGGGAACGGCAGACCAAACTCTTCGACTCTTCCTTGAAGCCACTCTTCATACCGAGGGTAAGTTCTACAATCTCCTTTTCCAAGGACGGTTCTTTCTCTCTTGATCACCTTGAGCCAGGCCTCAGCTGCCTTACGGGATACCGTCAAATCAGGCGAAGAATGGAAAAACAGAGATTCTTCCACATCCTTTTCCAAAGGCGAAGTTCTTAAAGCATATCCAAACTGTCTAACTGCTAGAGAAGGATTATAGTTGATTCCTCCTCTTCTTCCTACCAACGGAACATTTGGGAAGTTCCCACAACTATGAATAATATCTGCCCGAAGCAAGCTCCGGTCGGACCACCAAGGAATATCTTCAGCTCTCAACCCCATCAATCTCTTCGACCAACTCAACGAGTCCTTGACATTAACGAACACTCCTGATTTGGGTAGGTGAGAACTGAACCACCTATAAAACAAAGGCACACAACAATTCAACAATCCCCCTTTTCTATTCTTATTTCTGTGGTGCACTGAATGAAAGAAATCTCCTAGCAAGGTCGGTACTGGATTTCTCAATACGAAGAGGCGTATTGCGTCCATGTCCACAAATTTGGCGACATTAGGGAACAAGACAATCCCATACACGCAAAGAGCCAACACAGCATTGAAACCCCTCTGGTTACCGTCTTCCAGCTTCTTCTTTGCTTCTCCCAGTAAGAAACTCAGATGAAAACCACTAACTTCTCCCTTCTGACACATATTAGCCTTCCAGACTGATTCCTCCAAATATGTGGCTGAAGCAACCATGCTGAGATCGGGCAGAAACTCAGAACTGTAGAACAATAATTGTGATCTGATAGGAACTCTGAGAAAACTGGCAATCTCCTCCAGAGTAGGGACCAAGATATAATCCGGGAATGTGAAACACCTCAATGGAGGGTCATAGAACTGTAGCAGTGTGAATAGGGCGTCATGTTGATCTTTGGAAAGAACCGTGACGAAACTTAGAATCAGACCGTAATCCTCTCGGAATCCTTCTAGAGAACCAGGATCCATTAACTGCATCAACTGTTGGATGGGCTCCAGACAGACCACCGGAAACTTGTAGGCGACAAGTCTCTTTCTGCCAATATCCATCTTAAGAGAACCAGAAAAACTCCGACTGGAATCAAGAAGAAGATGTAAACCCCCTTGAAATGGATAAACATGTGTTAAATGATATGAATGCAAATGATGTGATGATGTGAATGCAATGCAGTGGCATGTCAATCAGGATTGCTGTATCTGCTTGAACATCTGTCGGGTTACACTGTCTGAAGAGAAAACCACTGAGGAATATAATACAAGATCAAAGCTCTGCTCTAGAAAACCGGGTTGGTTGGAGGTTAAGGTTTCCTGAATTTAGCCCGCCCCTCACTGGTAGGTTCTAAGAACAGAAGTTCGTCAACTTTAGCCCTTCATTCGCGAATAATACGTTTACCACTGAAGGTTTGGCATTATTACGGGATAAAAGACCTCCACTGACTCCCCTCAACAGGACATCCTAAAGCAAGTTCCCAGTCTCGGGGTCCTCGGATTGATCAGCGAGAATGCGCCCACCAGAGCTAACATAATCACGTCTCGGAGGAGAGGCCTCGACTGAGTTCTCGGGAAATGGTCACCAGAGTCGATGATTTCTAAAGGAACATCATGTCGTTACGGAACATCCGTAGGACATAATATATCCAAGAGAAACCTCGTCTGGGTGTGGTTCTTCACGAACGACTTAACGTAGCAACATGCCACGCAAGCCTCATGATCATCCACTCTAAAACCTGTGTGTACACTCAAGCCTGGGTAATGGGCTTATCTCTCGTAGAACATCCCATCCCAACAAACAAACAACAGCTCCAACAGATACAGCAGATGAATGCAAGCAAGTAAGTAAATAAATGTACAAAAGCATGAACACCCAATGAACCAGAAATCACAAAAACTAGGAGGGACTCGCTTAGGGAAGATGAACCAGCAAGAGGTCAACTTCTTAATTCCCCAGCAGAGTTGCCAGCTGTCGCAACCTGAAAAATACAGTGCGCGAAAAAACAACCGGCGAAAGAAAATGACAGAAGAGTCGCCACCGTGCGTTATTTATCCCAAAGGAGGGAAAGGAAACGCTCGAAGTAAACCTGAAAAAGGAAAGGACAAGACGGGGTCTCGCAACCAAATCTTGGGTCCGGGAGTCGGTTATGCGAAGGGAAGGTATTAGCACCCCTACGCATCCATAGTACTCTACGGGATCCACTTTTGTGGTTTTTGTCTAAAGGGTGTGGGTTTACTTAATGTGTTTATTTACTAAAAAAGGTTTAAGAGAAATGACTCGCGCGGATGCCACATCCACTACATACGTATCTCATCTGAATATGAGAATCAGAGTCTTCGTAGCTCGGCTGACCTATGGGTTAGGGGATGTGTGCTCGCTAAGACATCGCGTCTTATGCCTACGTATCTCATCTGGAATGAGAATCAGAGCAAGCCGTAGTTCGGCTAACTACGGGGTTATGGATTGGGTTTTGGACGAACAACGTTACTATGCAATCTACCGGATGCTCGACCTTTGGAGACTTACTCGCCTGTAGTAGAAGGAGATAACATGTTGCTTTGGGTTTTAGGGTTTGGGATGCTCGAGGGCAAACAGGCAGTCCTTGACGAAGGAACCGCGCTACATGTGGGGATATGAATACAAAACACAAAACATGTATCTCAAAGTAAAATGCCACCAAGGGGCTCAAACATTGCCTCCTATCGAGGTCTTCCAGCTAAGAAAGCGATAAAGTACGAGAAAAGGAAAAAATTACCACACGGATAAAGATCCGAAGTTACAGCAATTAAATGGTTAGCAACCCTGAGATCTCTCCAGCTAGACCATCAAAGAAAATCAGTCAATACGATTAATCAGGATAAACCTCCGGATGGTATCCCTGTAAGAGTATGTGAGCCCTCACGAAAACTCAACAGAAAGGTTAGACAAACAGGACAAAAAGATAGGGTAATCAAGGGTTGCCCCCAAATCAAAATGTAACCACATGAATCATGCCATTAAAATTCACAAAAAGGACATGCATCAAAAGGTATCAAATTCACCCATAATACCTCATACATTTAGAGCATTCAAATTAAAGGCATAAAGGTGATGGATATAGGGCAAACTTGATTGGAGAGCTTGATTGAAATTGAGTTGCACCCGTGAGGTTTACCAAACAATCTTTTAGGGTTTATGTGAGGCGGAGTGAACTTCTCAGGGCTGCCGGAAGGTCGCTGCAGAGTAGTTCCTAGGTTTCCTTCTCTCAAAATCTTTCTCCAGTGAATCTCCCAGTATAACTCCAAGTGTGTTTTCCTCTACTGAAACTTCAGTATTTATATACTGATTTTCGTGGGTAGTGGGCTCAAATGAGGGAGACCCAAGTCCAAAAAAAAAATTGTTATATTTTATTTATTTTTTTTAACTTTTTTTTTTTCGTTCTTTTTTTTTTCGTTCTTTTTTTTTTTCAGGAAAAATGAAGGGTAAATTTTGGGGTATTACAGAGTCAAGTTAAGAACCATCCCAAAGGAGTGTACTAAGGATAAAACCTATAGATCATGTTCTAAAAAGTTCCCAGAGTCTTAATTCCATCTATTGGATATTACAGGTTAGGATGACTGACTCATCAACCCCTAATATTCTCAAGAGAAACTCGTCTGAGTGTAGTATCGCGTAACAACTTTTTTCAAGTCTACACCTGAACAGTCTCCTAAATAGGCCAAGATGGGTTAAATATTCTACGGTCCTCTGCTTCTCGGACCCCAAATCAAAGAAAGTAATGCCTAATCACAAATAACTTGTGTGACATTATTAACTCCAAAAGGGTCTCCACTGAGTAGATGGGTCTCAAGCCAACTTGTTAAGGACTACTCCACACAAGTTGAACATGACTATACCATCCTCCTATCTTAATTGCACTCAAGCTCGGATTAGAACTTATCTCACCACTCAGAGATCACCAAACACAACAAGCAGATTATATCATACAAAAAAATATTCATACATCAAATATACAATTATATACACACAAAAAAGTAGGCTAAACCCACTGGAGACTACTCCCCAGTGGAGTCACCACTTAATTTCTGTAGCGGTAAATTCATGATCGTTAAGCTATGGATAAACTTAACATCGATAAAACCAGAGTCGCCCCCGGGCTTTTATTGTTTCCAAAGGAAAAGAGAAAAGTACGAACAAAACCCAAGATAAGAAGTTTTCAAATCAGAACTAATAAAATGTCAGAGATTACAGGTGAGGGGGTTGGTTACACAAAGGGAAGGTGTTAGCATCCAAAGTGTCTTAGGTACTCCTAAGGAGCCCTTTTTTGTGTGTACATGTGTTTTGGTATAAAATGATGTTTGCAATAAATAGAGTGGAGGGATGAGAAAATAATTAATTAATTATATTTTTGTGTTTGACAAGACCTTCGGACTTGTGCCTACGTACCAACATAAAGATGAGAGATCAAAACCTCGTAAATTCGTGGTATCAATTTCAAAGTGAGTGAATCGCTTTTACCAAAAATTTAAGTTTGAAAGAGGAACAAAAGGCCTAAAAGAGTTTGAATGAGTGTTAGTTATTTTTGTATTTTGAAATTTTAAGTTAATATGATTAGATTCATTTACAGGTTTGATTAAGAAAAAGAGTTTGAAAATGCAATGGCATAAGACCAAAGTTTCTAATTTGCAAAAGAGTCTAAGTTTAGAAATCACAAGCAAAGAAGATTTTGAAAGAGGGGAGAGATTTAAAATTTAAGACGTGGGAGGAGATGAAAAGACTAATCCTAAGCAAAAACTTACAAGTTAAGAGTTGAAAAGATCTGACCAATGGAACGCAATCCAATAGACAAGAATGCCATATAGAAACCCACTTTTCCCTTGGATTTTAGAATCAATCAATATCAATACACAAATAGCAAGATGAGGAGCAAGACATTAAATAAAGATAGCCACATCCAAGCTTAGCAACTTCATGATCTTCTTCATAATTTTCTATGTATCAGATGACATAATCCTTGAATGGCTCAGAGATTGGCATTAGACACAAGTTCAAAGTAATAGCTTCATCAAGACCATGTAGCGGATGAACTCAAAAGGGATCTAATACTTGCATTAGATCAAAGTTCACTTCTCAAGCATTTGGTTTTAGAATAAGTTGGCATTGGCTAAGTCCTTTTGCATAGTAAGTGTTGCCTAATTCTAAGTCCAATGTCTCAGATTAAACCCAACAGTCCACACAAGTGTCTTTTAGAGTTTTTGTTATTATTATGTACATTAAGGTCAAAAGACCACAAAACCAAACAAGATACACAAACAAGTATATACAATCACAATATAATCACAAGATATGGCTCAAGTGAGCAAAGTGAAAATAACATTAAAATAAACAAGTTAAATGGTATGAATAATGGCAAAATGAATAAAGACTTGAATTTAAAATGCATAAAAGCAAATGGCTTGAAATTAAATGTTAGTTGAATGTTAGTTGATTAGAAGTTAGTATTGCTTTTGCTTTTGTTGTTTTAAGTCATTCTTTGGAGAACACTCAACCCACTATTCATAAGCATGGATCATTGAACCAAGATATCTTCCAAAGAAAGGAAAAAAGGTCAAGTTTCCATACAATACCATGAAAGAGGGGAGACTTACAATCTCAATTACTAGAATGCTATGCCTTTTGTGTCAAAATTTAGCGTATATATTAAGCAATTGTAATTGGACTTACGTAGAAGCCACAACTATTTGAAGTCGGGCAATCAAATTTTTGGTGTTAATGCATGTTAGAGACATGGTATAATGAACCATACTCCTAAAATCTACCACATACAAAAAGAAAATGGCAAAGGGGGGTGTTAATGCATGTTAGAGACATGGTATAATGAACCTTGCTCCTAAAATATACCACATACAAAAAGAAAATGGCAAAGGGGGGGGGGGGGGGGGGGGCTAATCTCATCCATACTTATGTTGATTTTGCAATCAACTAGCCTTAGGATATAGAGATATCATAGGTCAATAAAATGGATGGGGATAGAATGGGATTGAGATGAAGATGGAGGGGAAATGAAACAAACACAAATTGGTCAAAGGAGGACTTTTACCAAATTAAAATCATTCATTCATTTTGTGAGATGAAATGAATATTTCATCAATCCCCTAAATCCAATGATTTTAATCTAACAAAGTCAACTCAACCTTGACCAAGGCCCAACAACAATAGTCAAACTCAACAAGTCAACACAAATAGCTCAACACAATTTATTTGCAATTTAACAATTAAAAATCAATTAAAATTACATTAAATAAAATTATGGTTGGTCAAAATCCTAAAACCTTATCAAAACACCAAATAAATGGCCATGATATTTGTCATAGGTCAAACAAGGTCAAAGGACCTTGGAGAAAAAATTTCATTATTTTTGGAAACTTAAAACTATTTTTAAACCATTAACAATTGTTACCACGAAAAATCTCTAAGGCATGCTGAAAGCGTAGTTAGTGATAGAGTCCTGTGAATTTGGGGGTTATACCCCACCAAAGGATGAAGATGTGTTTGAGACAAGCAAGAGTGGAAAAAACACAAGTCAAGGGATGAAGCCGACAGGAGAAGCATGTTTGGTCAACAGGCCATTCTGTCGACTAAAATGAAGTAAGAAAGATAACATTAAATTGGCAAGAAGCCATTGTTTATATATTACACAAAAATAACACAAACAATATAAGCGGTCAAAGTTGGCCGAACTTGGATTGAAAAGATTTAAGCTCAAAATTATAATGTAAAGACGTAGGCTCCAAGGTGTCGGCATGGGCTTTAAGCTGCTCAAGCTTCCCCTCAACAGTCGAAAGCTCTTCAGTGACCGCTTAGGCATCACCGGTGGTTTGCTCCACAGTGGCCTGGGCATGTTTTAGAACTTCGTCGATAAAGCACGACTCCTCCTTGGTAATCGACTCCAACTCACTGTCCAGAGTGGCAATTTAACGTCGAAGGGCATCAATTTGTTGGCGCATCTCAGTGGCCCTTGTTTGTTTGGAGATCAACTCTTTCTTCTGCTCCTTCATAGCCCCCAACATTTTGGTGACCTCCGCGTCGGCGTGCATCACCAACTCCCACTTTTCCTTCACAGAGGTCTCAGTAGCAGCAATTTGGCGTTCAGTTTCCCTAACGCTATCGACATGGTGCAGCATGGGAACCAGAAGTTGTTCTAAAGCGGCCGTTGCACGCTTGGCATATTCTGAGAGCTGAAGATCCTTAAGTTGGGCAAGCATGCGCAGGATCTCTGGACCGACAGCGGGTTCATGCATGAGCATAAAAGGGAGGTTAGGATTCAAGGCGTGAAAGCGGACTTTATCCATTAAAGCTTTGGTCTTCGTTGCCTTAGAGCCCATCTTGCCAGAGTGAAGCTGCTCAGAGTCGGATGAGGAATCACGTGATCTCACCAGATTACGGAGCCTAGCAATTGATTCTAAAGCAGAAGGTTTTATCTCCAGCCTCGGGAAAGACAAAGGAGAAGCGGCCGACAGAGGAGTAGTCTGAGAAGAAGGAGAAACGATTGACAGAGGAGTAGCCTGAGAAGGTTGTTTCTTATTGCTATCGACACCCACTGGTCCCCTTGGATCCTGCAAAGGCAAGGAAGCTGAAGAAAGACTAGAGTCAGAACTAGTCGAACTGGAATCCGTGTACGTTGCAAGACTAGTGATTGAGTCAGAGTCACTATCACTAATCTAGATAGGGAAGTCAATGAACTCACCAGCGGTGTCGACAGACTATAGTGGGCGAGCTAGAGAAGAAACCGGCGACGAAGGAGTGTAGTCGGCGACGGGTTGAGTCGGCTCAGCAGAAGCATCATCCTGCTGTAAGGAAAAGATGTGTGTAAGAGAAGTACAATAATCCAAGGGAGTAGACAGGAAAATAAGTAATTACCTGTATCGACGCAGGGGAGACGACATCCTGATTTTCTTTCCCCAAGGCAACAGCAGGGGAGGTGCTAGTCGACTGTGAAACCCCTACAGCTGGATCAGGGACCTTGTCGAGAATGGAAGTGTCGACCACAATGGTGTCGACGTCTACTGCAGGAACCTCTGGAGCGGGCATTGTATGGTGTCTCTTCTTTTTGGTTTTGCCACTCCTGGAGGGAGAGTCATGCTTCTTCCTCTTGTGGCCATGGTGGCTTTTGGATTTATGCTGGGAAGTTGGCTGGAGACATGAAGAGAGGTTATAAGTAGATATTCTAGCTAGAAGATCAGACAAGCCGACAAGAAATACCTCAGATCTTGTGGCGGCAGAGCGTTTGTGTTTTTTGGATTTTTTGGAGTGAGAGGAGACAGTGGGGTATGTTGAACGTGGTTGACCCTACACATAAGTAAGAAATTAGAAGCCGCATAGTGTTTCCCTTAAAAAATCACAGGAGTAAATGAGAATGCTTCATATAGGTGCATACCGAAGAACTGGGGTTTTTCAAGACTTGAGCAATAGGGCGCTCATCATCATCAGAGGATTTCTCAGGAGAAGCCTGCAAAAAGGGAGATGACGGCTAAGAATAAAAAACAAAAAGCTAAAGGAAACGACAACTCAGCCAGAGTCGAACCTGAGCCTCTTGTGTCGAAGGGGTAGGTTCTTTAGCAAGAGCAGGATCCACAGGGTTTAGAGGAATCGCTACAAACAAACAGAAGAGATACAAATGAGCGACAAAATCCAGCTGAAAGGAGGTGTTAACGTTCCAGAAAAGTGTTACCAAGTTGTGTGGATTCGAACACGCTAACATATTGAGGATTAATATGAAGTGGCCCTGAGTAGTCAGGCAGATAATGCTTTGTCGGGACCACTCCGTCGGCCTTTTTCTTATAGGCATTTTGTACGTATGAAATGGGACAATAAAACCACACCGGAACCAAATGACCAAAGGCCAAAGCCAAAGGGCTAGATGGCAGAGGAGGGAACTTAAGGTTTCCAAAATGAAGGGTGTAAAGATACTTGTTTTTCGCATAACCGGGGATTTTAAGTTTTGGGAGCCTGTCGGTTACTTTCTCCTTTAGTTCGACCGCGGCCTCCCAGATGGTCCGACGAAGATTATCTGGTCGATACACAACTTGGAAATAATTCTGGAAAGCGCGAATTTGTTTGACATGAAGAGCCTTACACTTGGTTGACTTCGCCTGCAAGTAAACAAAAGCTTGAGTTAATTCAGATAGTTTGGCCTCAGGAGCGCCAACATGAATAGCAAAATACGATTTCCACCAATCATGGAATTTTTTGGTACAGAAGTATGTTGGTCGAAAAGGAATAGAGGGGAGCCGTGGTCAGTTTTCCCAGATGGTTTCAAGTTCCTCCTGGATCTCACTCCAAGGTTGACCACAGAGGATATTGGTGAGTAATTCTTGAGAAGAGAACAGGGACTTGGGAATGAATTGGCAAAGGCCAAATTGCCTGGCCACCAAGTTAGGCTGATAAGCCACTAAGCCACTCGAGGGAATAGAAGATGCCTCCAAATGAGGAAGGTTTCATCTCTATGCTCATCTAAAGTCGGAGGAAAAGGCCTGGTGAGCCATGAAGGACCCTCAGTTCGATGGCTGAAAGGGGCCATAGAAGGTAGAAAATTGGCACGGGTCAGCATGATGTCAAATAAAAGACGAAACACTTGGAGGTCCGGGAAGTTTTTGTCGATGGGCGTCAGAGGGATTAACCGTTTCCAAATAAGGTGCCGTTCCTCTGGGGGACACGCGACCCTCCTCATCCCGTAGGGGGCTATATCTTTAGAGAAAGTGGCATTGAGCCACAGTTGCAAGAACCAGAAAGGTCCATGGACCAATACATTTTTCTTTCTGGAAATCTCAGGGTCAAAGAGCCTAATTTGGCAGACAACCTCAGAAAGAGACTCATAGAGAGAAGCTAAAATCAGCTAGCCCAGGGCGATGTCACGCTCTTGGTGCAATTGAGTTTCCAGAAGAGCAAAGTGCTTGGCTATTTGCATAGATCTGGAGCAGAAAACAAAGCGAGATAGCCAGAGAGTCAGGAAAGCCACATGTTCCTCATCGGTCACAAGGCCTGAAGAGGTGGCATGGTGATCAATGAAATTGGTGTACGTTGGCTTGCGAAAATCACCAACGTCAAACCGCAGGGAGATTGGCGCTACAGCTTCACAGTCGAAGACTTTGCCAGTCGGTTTTAAGCCAGTGATGTCTAGGAGTGTCGGCGTGATCATGCCACACTTGGTATGGAAAGAGTTGGTTGAACTCTCCTAAAATTGGAGGGACGCTAATAAAATGCCACAAGACTGGGGAGGGCCACAACGGGAAATCTATAGAAGGGTGTCGATGTCTATCCTTTTCCAATGGTCGATTTTCTCTGATTCTAACCGATCCATCCAGGCACAAAACTTAGGAGAATTTTTAGGAGGAGCAGTCCTGAAGTTCCTGTTGACATAGCGAAGGGAAAAGGGTTTTTGAGCAGAAACCACGGGTTCAGAGATATGACTGGAGG
This sequence comes from Lathyrus oleraceus, assembly GCF_024323335.1. Taxonomy (NCBI): domain Eukaryota; kingdom Viridiplantae; phylum Streptophyta; class Magnoliopsida; order Fabales; family Fabaceae; genus Lathyrus; species Lathyrus oleraceus. The sequence goes on from NC_066585.1 coordinate 236,263,870, forward strand.
GGAAAAGGGAAGAATCTGTTCTGGTAATCTCTGGGTGTCGGTTTTCTGGAAGAGGGCCTAAGAACGCTAAAGGTTCGTCAGCCAAAGAAAAAGGGATCAATACTTGAGAACGCCAGATTTTTGCCTTCTCTTCTACAAACGGAGGCTCAGGAATATATTCCCTACCATCAATGGTGAGAGGATGTGTGAGTTTAGCAGCGGAGGGTTTGTTGGAGCTAGCCATGGAGAAAATGGAAGTTTTTGTTTTGGAGAAGAAGAGTTTTCACAGAGTGCAGGAGATGAGTGTATGCTGAAGCAAAAGGGCGAAAAAAGGGAAGAAGAAGAAAGAATGAGGGTTTTATAGGGGTTAAACCCTGAGCAAAGAAGAGTGAGTGTTTGATCTTCCACCTTCGGCATGTATGCCCATGTTCCCACGTTTGCAGACACGTGGACGAGAGAAGGAAGGCATGATAGCAAACACGTTTCAGTCATAAAGACGTGAAGTGATGAGGACGTGATTTTGTGCGTCTCGAGAAAAAAAGGAAACGTTCGTCATGATTATATAACATCATCAGTGTGGGGTAAACAGAGGTCCCACTAAGTAGAAGTGGAAGCAGTAAGGGGTAAGTCGACATCTCAAAGATGCCATCATCTCACCAACTTCGACAGTCGAAAATGGCATCTCTGGGGGGAATTTTGTTACCATGAAAAATCTCTAAGGCATGCTGAAAGCGTAGTTACTGATAGAGTCCTGTGAATTTGGGGGTTATACCCCATCAAAGGATGAAGATGTGTTTGAGACAAGCAAGAGTGGAAAAAACACAAGTCAAGGGATGAAGTCGACAGGAGAAGCATGCTTGGTCAACAGGTCATTCCGTCGACTAAAATGAAGTTTGGGACTTAACGAAGTTTCTTTCATGCCAAATGCGTAAAAGACAGGGTCGCCCTAAACGTCTGGGCGGGAGAAATTTGAAATTGGAAAATGACCAACAGTTACAAGAGGAATAAGAGCGCTAGAATCTGGAGCGGTTTGCAAGACGTGGGTATAACGATTTGCAGATCGTATGACACGACATCTGCTAGTTTTTAGGAGTTTTTAGCCTGTGTTCAGTTTCTTTAGTATAGTTTAAATAGAGTATCCCACGAGGGGCTCGAGGTGTTCACCTTGTACAAAAAAATCACTTGTAAGAAACTTCCCATTCCCAACGCGAGGAAGCAAGAGTTTTTTAGAGTGCTATGTACGTGAATCACCACATTTAGTTCAATGCAACTTCCTTACTTTTCAATTGTTCCCGTTGAATATTTTATCTTAATTTCATTTACTTTTGAGTTATCACTTTACGTTGTCGTTTATGCTGTCGACACTGTTTCTATTACGATAATAGACTTCACCAAAAGCGTGTTCGCCGTGTACATCTTTTGAATGTTGTAGCGCTGTCGGTCACGAGTCACCTATAGGCTATAGCATCGTTTAAACCGTTCATGTGGAAAAACCTACGCTTGTTCAATACTTTGTTAGGAGCCGTTCCTCACAAAGTTATTCCATCGAATTGGATAAGCCTCACTTGCACTAGCACATGTCCTAGGATCAACTGGTCGATCCTACAAATAACCCTTAGTCTTAAGGCCTAGGGAGGACCAGCGGTTGTTTACCAATTTCCACAGTAAACAAAATGGCACGCATAGTGGGACGGTGCTAGCGCAGTTGCGAAATTGCATGAAACTTAGAAGTGGCAAACTGTATAGTAAGCCACGAGAAACTTTGAAAATGTCAGATTCTAATACAGATGAAGTGCCACGGGGAACTTTATCCACTACAGAAAAAGTAATCTCACAGGTTGCCACTTTGCCACCGATGACAAGTGCAGCCTCAACAATGTCGACCACGGGTGCGGTTGGAACATCAATTCCTCTACCTCCACCGGGGGGTTCAGATCAACGCTAATGACGTTTAGACCTTACGTGTCTCGCTTTGGCACCACAGATCCTCTTTATGGAATGGCGTATTCCTTAATGCCGGATACCAATCGACATCAAGTGCAGCACTGTTTTCAGACAACGCCCAAAACACAAATCCACCCTTGCAAGGATCAGCGCAAGGGGGCAACATTAGGAATAATACTCAGAACAGAACCATGTCGTTGTCGAACACTTCAATAGCAGTGTTGAGACAACAAATGGATGATAGTAACCATGAATTGGTTAACATGTTAACCAACCAAATGGGCACGGTTTTTAATCTAGTTATACAAGAATCTGTTGAAACAAATAGGCAAGTGGCGAATCAATTGACACGCTTGTGCAATTTTCTGGGGGCACCGGCTCGACAGATGGCACAAGTGGTTAGGAAAACTGTTCCTATTCAGATGGAGATAGGGGCAACAGAAGATGAGACAGTCCACGAAGGACAAATCCTTAGACCCCTTCAAAATCAAGGCGTTGAATTATCGCAGGACGTAACCAGATGGTACTGGTTAATCGACACCAGGATGTTGATCAAATTGTCGATCAACATCGACAAGAAGACTTAGCAGTGGAAAATAATTTGACAACTATTGTCGAAAGGATTATGGCTAGAAATGGTATGGGTGCCACATTGCAAAGGCCATTGTATGCCTCCCCGTTAGCTGAGTTTATTCTCCAAGCCGAGGCGCCCAGGGGAATGAAAGTGCCTAAGTACAATAAATTTGGGGGAGAATCTGGTGAATCGACAATAGAGCATGTTGCCAGATATCTAACAGAGTTAGGAGATCTAGCTCATAATGAATGTTTGAGAGTAAAAAACTTTCCCTCCTCTCTGACTAAGGCCGCCTTCACATGGTTTACTTCTTTGGCCCCAAGTTCAATCGATTCGTGGGCCAAATTAGAAAAGAAGTTTCATGAATAGTTTTACGAAGGACATTCCAAAATTAGTTTGGCAGAATTGTATAGTATCAAGAGAAGGTTTGCTGAGAGCATCGACGATTATCTGAATCGATTTAGATCATTAAAGGCTAGATGTTTTACGCAAGTGCCAGAACATGAACTTGCTCAGATGGCTGCAGGGGGTTTAGATTATTCCATTAGGAAGAAAATAGACCCAACCTTTGTGAAAAGTATGTCACAGTTGTCCGATAGAGTTCGATACCTCGAACGGCTAAGGTTGGAAAAAGTTAGACACAATAAGTCTAAGAAAGAAAAAGTAGCGTTTGTCGACTACGACACAACGGACCCAATATATGAGGCTGATTATGCTTCATCGACCGAATTAGAAATTGACGTGGCTGAATTAAAGCCAGGATCCGCCTACGAGTGTCGATCAGTACTTCCTGCGCAGGGAAAAAATCCTATCGAACACAACCCAAAATTCCCTTCGAAAATTATACTTTTGATGTGACAAAATGTGATGAAATTTTTGACTTGTTGGTCAAAGATGGTCAAATGGTGGTACCATCTGGTACTAAAATACCACCCTTAGAACAAAGACAGAAAAGTGGGTTTTATAAGTATCATAACTATCTTGGTCATAATACCTCTTGTTGTAAAATATTTTACTGATATATTAAAAAGTTATTCTTACATGTTACATCTACATGCTTTAAATAAGAGAGAATAGAAAACCTAATGGGCTTTGACTAATGGGCCTCATTACTAATAGAAATAATTACTATTTACAATATAATATTTACAACACTCCCCCTCAAGCTGGTGAATGGATATCTATCATTCCCAGCTTGCAAGTAAGTTGCCTGAATCTTTCTGTTGGTAAGCCTTTTGTTAACACATCTGCCAGCTGATGCCCGGAAGGAACGTAAGATGTAGTTATCAGTCCACTATCCAACTTCTCTTTGATAAAATGTCGGTCAATCTCAATGTGTTTAGTCCTGTCATGCTGAACAGGATTATGAGCAATACTAATAGCCGATTTATTGTCACAAAACAATTTCATAGGACCTTCACATTGTATCTTCAAGTCTTCTAGAATTTGTTTCATCCACAATAGCTCACAAATTCCTAGTGCCATAGCTCTAAATTCTGCCTCGGCGCTTGATCGAGCAACTACACTTTGCTTCTTACTCTTCCAAGCTACAAGGTTACCACACAGAAAAGTACAATAGCCTGACGTAGATCTTCTGTCACTCACTGATCCGGCATAATCCGCATCAGTGTAAGTCTCCATAGTTAGATTTCCACCTCTTTTAAACAAAAGTCCTCTCCCTGGAGTTGCTTTAAGATATTGTAGAACGCGGTCTACAACCTGCAAATGTCTCACCCTCGGATCATGCATGAATTGGCTCACCACACTGACTGCATATGCCAAATCTGGTCTAGTGTGTGCCAAGTAAATCAATTTTCCCACTAATCTCTGATATTGACCCTTGTCAACTTTGTCACTTTCCTCCTCAAAGCTTATCCTGTGATTTTGTTCAATGGGAACACTTGCAGGTTTGCATCCAAGTTTGCCAGTTTCCTGCAAAAGATCAAGCACATACTTCCTTTGAGAAATAAAGATGCCTTGCTTTGAGTAGGCTACCTCAATTCCCAAGAAATACTTGAGTTGCCCAAGGTCTTTCATCTCAAACTCTGCTGATAATTTCTCTTTGAGGAAATGTCTCTCAATCAAATCATCTCCTGTAACAATAATATCATCAACATACACAAGAAGTACAGTCAGTTTTCCTCCTTGTGAATGTTTAAAAAATAAAGTGTGGTCTCCTTGACTTTGCTTATAGCCCAAACACTTCATTGCCTTTGTGAATCTTCCAAACCATGCCCGAGGGGACTGCTTTAGTCCATATAAGGCTTTCTTCAATTTGCACACCTTGTTAGCTCCATTTGTTATGCCAACACCTGGTGGAATCTCCATATACACTTCTTCCTCTAAGTCTCCATGCAAGAACGCATTTTTAACATCAAACTGTTGCAATTCCCATCCACATGAAGCAGCAAGAGATAGTAAAATTCGAACAGTATTCATCTTTGCCACTGGGGCAAATGTCTCCTCATAATCAATACCATACGTCTGAGTATAACCTTTTGCCACTAGTCTTGCTTTGTACCGATCAAGTGTACCATCAGGTTTGTACTTTACAGTATAGATCCATCTGCATCCAACTGGACTTTTGTCTCTTTTCCTTTCAATAATCTCCCAAGTACTATTTTTGTCAAGTGCTCTCATTTCCTCATCCATAGCTTGGACCCAATTTCTATTTTGCAATGCTTCTTCAACAAATGATGGGATTTTCACATAATCAACAGCTGCAATAAAACTTTGATATTGTGTGGAAAGATGTTTAGTGGAGACATATTGAGAGATAGGATGTCGATATAGGGAGGGACAAGATCTTTTATCCTTCCTCAAAGCAATGGGTAAATCAACTGGATTAGTGTCACAAGTATCAGAAATGGCACAATCATCACTAGAGGAATCATTTTCAGTACTTACCTCCGGTTCAGGCGATTGAATTTGTTTCTGGAGAAGGTCAGGTTTACTTCTTCTCTGATACACTAGAGTTGGTGCTGGAGGTGCTGATTCCTGTAAAACAGAAGGCCTTGAAGGACCAGGAACACTTACTGGCTCAGATTCAGGTGTTGAACTAGGACTCAAACTCAAACTAGGTGACAACTCGGGTTCAAGAGAGGGAACACTGATAGGTGTTCTAGGGAGGCTAGGACCAAGGATCAGAAACTCGGACTCAGACTCTGACTCTAAGTCACTTATGTTCTCCCCCTGAGACTGAGAACGAGTGAAATATGACACATTTTCATGAAAGGTGACATCTTTGGAGACAAAGAATTTTCGACTCGGAGGATGATAACATTTGTACCCTCTTTTGTTGGGTGCATAACCCAGAAAGATACATCTGACAGCACGGGGATCCAATTTGTTGCGATATTGTTTGTGAACATGAACAAAAGCAACACAACCAAAAATGCGAGACTCAAGAGTGTGTAAGATAGGAACAGATGGAAAACGTGAAAGCATAAATTGGGCAGGACTTTTATTACCTAACACTCGAGATGGGACCCGGTTAATCAGATAGGCAGCAGTAAGAATTGCCTCACCCCAATAAGAGGTAGGAACAGACATTTGAAAAAGGAGAGATCTAGCAACTTCAAGTAAATGACGATTTTTTCTTTCTGCGACACCGTTTTGTTGTGGGGTGTCAACACATGTGAATTCATGGAGAATGCCATGTTTACTAGTGAAGTTGGAAAAGGTATGATTGACATATTCTTTACCATTGTCAGAACGAATTCTTTTTATGCCTTTCCCAAATTGCGTTTGTACCATATTATAAAATTGGATAAATATTTGTGGTACTTCGGATTTAGTATTCATCAAGAAAATCCAAGTTACCCGAGTACAATCATCAATAAATGAGACAAACCATTTTGCACCAAAAATATTAGAGGTAGGGGCAGGTCCCCAAACATCAGAATGAATCAAATCAAAAGGTTCATCACTTTTATTAAAACTGGAAGGAAAAGATACACGATTGTGTTTTGCCAACTGACAAACATCACACTTAAAAGACTCAACAGAATGGTGTAAGAACAATGACGGAAACATAGACTTAATTATATAAAATGGAGGATGACCGAGACGCTTGTGCTGAAGCCAAATTTGTGAGGCTGAAGAGGAAGACTGAGACTGGAAACAGGAGGACAATACCTTTGGATGGTCATCAGAGAAGTAGTATAACCCTTCCTTTTCCTTAGCAATTCCAATCGTCTGCCCCGTGGTAAGGTCCTGAAAAACACAATGGGACATAGAAAAAATTACTTTACAATTCAGATCACGGGTAAGCTTATGGATGGAAATTAAATTGTGGGAAAGTGTGGGAACATGAAGCACAGATTGCAACTGGAATGGAGGTTGCAAGTCAATATTTCCAGTGCCAACAACACAAGCATGAGAGCCATCATCAACAGTGATATAAGGAATACTCGAAGGTGTGGTATAAGAGCATAATAATGTGGAATCAAATGTCATATGATTAGTAGCACCAGAGTCAAGAATCCACGCATTCTTAGGAATATTACCACAAACAGTAAGAGATCGGGAACACAAACTCTTACCAGTAACTGCTAGAGACCCAGAACCAGAAGGCTTACTCATGGAGTCAAGAATAATCTCAGCCATTGAAAGGACAATCGAGAGAAAACAAACCAAGAAACAGGATGGGTTAGGGTTTCAAAGATGAGTGAACAAAAACAAGAAGCACGATGTGCTACAACACAAAACAACAATGACCCAAACACCCAAAAACAACAACAAACTGCAAGCTGCAGTAAAAAAAAAGACTCCGCTACAAGGCGGCTAGGGTTTAGGCGGAAGCGAATCCCCCAAAATCGGGAGCTCTTGATACCATGTTGTAAAATATTTTACTGATATATTAAAAAGTTATTCTTACATGTTACATCTACATGCTTTAAATAAGAGAGAATAGAAAACCTAATGGGCTTTGACTAATGGGCCTCATTACTAATAGAAATAATTACTATTTACAATATAATATTTACAACACCTCTAATTGTTACCTTTTCAGGGATTTGGTTCAGAAACCGATTCAAGAAGACAGGCTGAAATTTGTTGGCCGTAGAATGAAGATCGACGATGATCCTCTTCACCGGGAGGAAGCCATATTCGTGGAGCCAGTCGAGATCAACATGGCCGAGATCACCGAATAGAATAAGGCCGACATGTTGGAGCAAACTGGTGAAAGCCCAGATGTCGATATAGTTGAAGTTTACCCAAGGGCTGATGAAGACTTGGTGGATTTCCTGTATCGCTGCAAGAACAAGGGTTCACAAGTTTTCCTGTGCCCTAGATGTGGTGCTGTCACCGACAAAATAGCGGCGGAGAATTTCCAGAAACTGCAATTGGGTAAAAGTAAAAGAAACGGGCCGACCAGGGGGTACCAGAATGAAAGAGGCTCAAGAAAGGTTGTGGAAAATACCCAAGCAAGGCCTAAGAGCTTTGTATCGTCGGCAAGTGCCCTTAGAGGCACTTGGATCAAGCCTCAGGAAAAGCAAGACACCCCACAAGGTGTTGTTGCTGCTGCTAGAGGAGGTCTAGCAATTAACTACAAGCGTGAGTTTAAGTCTGAAAAAAGGACCCATGTCTCTGAAAATTATTTAGGGAAGAACCCCATGTAAAGGACTCAATGGAGACGCTTTTAGAGGCATAAACAGGCCGAAAGAGAGGCTGCAAGAGGCATGGCCAGTGGGGCGAATGCTGGGAAGAAGGTTGTTGTGAAGGTCGACACAACAGCAAAAGAGCGGATCAGGGAGTATGTTCGTCGACCAATTGAGATATGTTCTGATGAAGTTACTGATGACTTCAATTCAGAGTCCGAAGCAAGTCTGGACATCTTGGTCAACGTGGTGTCAATTCTACCGCGAGAATATAATTGTGTGACTGAAGTGGAGGAGTCGGTAAATGATGCTAACGCTGAAGAAATGGATTTGCACCAGCCAAGATGCTATTTTGTGCTAAACGATGGCTCTGCTGAAAGCCAAGAGGCAGTGTTCAAAAGACCAACGATGAATATGAAAAATCATTTGAAACCACTGCTGATAAGGGCCAAAGTGGAAGGCGTAACTGTCAACAAAATCTTGGTCGATTGTGGTGCCACTGTCAACATCATGCCGCACCATATTCTGAGGAAGATTGGCAAGTATGATACTGACGTCAGATCCAACAATGTAGTCTTGTCTGACTACGGGGGAAAAACGAAAAACACCATGGGTGTGATTATGGTGAACATCACGGCGGGTTCAATAACTAGGCTGACACTATTTATCGTGATAGATGCTAAGCCAAGTTACAACTTGTTATTTGGCAGAGAGTGGCTCCATGGTGTCGGAGCCGTACCATCTTCAGCACACCAAAGGTTGGTGATTTGGAAAGAAGATGGAGTGGTCGAAAATTTCGAAGCCGACCAAGGGTACTTCATGGCTAACATAAATAATGTCGGCAAGAAGGAATTCGAGAGAAAACTTACCAACATTTCTCCTTGCTTTCCAGCTGAGGATGTATATGCTAATCTGAGTGAGTCTTTCGTTTCTCGAACGTTGCACGAGACTCATGGCTTCATTTGGGATGTGGAACGTCTGGATGATCCACCCTATACAGGTATCCGACCGACAGGCTGGGGAGATGTCACTGATGATGACTGAGCAAGAAGCTCTAAGAAAGATTTCAGCATACATTACCGAGAACAAAATAGAGTCGGCTCTAGAGGCTGAGGAAAACATGGTTGTCGAAGCCTATGTGTTAAATAAAGAGGGTTATATGGCTATTGGGCCAGAGCCCCCATGCAAGCCAGTTTTGGCTAAAGGAAACGTCAACATGCAGCGTTTGGACTGTATTTATGACAATGAACCTTTAGGGTTTGAAAAAGACCCAAAGGCACCAGAGAAAATCCGACCAAAAGACCTCTTGGAAGAAGTCGACCTTGGCGAAAATGGCGAAAAAAGGCCAACATACATCAGTGCCAACATCGACGAAGAACTAAAGTCTGAGGTAATATCCATACTTAAAGAATTTAGGGACTGTGTTTGCTTGGGATTATAACGAAATGCCTGGTTTAAGTAGGGATTTGGTCGAGCTAAAGCTGTAAATAAAAGCTGGAAGAAAGCCAGTAAAGCAGACACCCAGGCGTTTCGCCCCAGAGATCATGGCAAAGATAAAAGAAGAAGTAGAAAGACTCCTGAAAAGCAAGTTTATTAAAACGGCAAGGTATGTCGAATGGTTGGCCAATATTGTGCCAGTCATCAAGAAAAATGGGTCTTTAAGAGTATGTATTAATTTTAGAGATCTAAATGTTGCCACCCCCAAAGATGAGTATGCCATGCCCGTGGCGGAAATGTTGGTCGATTCGGCCGCTGGTTTCGAATATTTAAGTATGTTATATGGTTATGATGGATATAACTAAATTTTTATTGCAGAAGAAGACTTGCCGAAGACGGCGTTTCGATGCCCAGGAGCCTTGGGGACTTATGAGTGGGTTGTTATGCCATTTGGCCTGAAAAATGCCAGAGCAACATACCAGAGGGTAATGAACTCAATGTTCCATGATTTTATTGAAGATTTCATGCAAGTATACATTGCTGATATTGTGATAAAATCCAATGGTCGACATACTCACGTCGAACATCTTCGAAAGGCCTTTCTAAGGATGAGGAAATATGGATTAAAAATGAATCCATTAAAGTGTGCTTTTTGTGTACAGGCAGGCGACTTCCTTGGCTTTGTGGTGCATAAAAAGGGTATTGAAATAAACCAAAGCAAAACGAAAGCCATTATGGACGTCAAGCTTCCGGACCAAAAAGGAACTACAATCTTTGTTGGGAAAAATAAATTTTCTTAGAAGATTTATATCAAATTTAAGTGGCAAAACAAAAGCTTTCTCCCCACTACTTCGACTGAAGAACGAGGATTTCAAGTGGCAGGATAAGCACCAAGAGGATTTTGACAATGAGACTGTATATTGCAGCCTCAGAATCGACTATAGGAAGTATGTTAGTCCAAGAGGATGAAAAATGTGTCGAAAGACCTGTGTATTACCTTAGTTGAATGCTTAATGAATAGGCCAATGAGACTGTATATTGCAGCCTCAGAATCGACTATAGGAAGTATGTTAGTCCAAGAGGATGAAAAATGTGTCGAAAGACCTGTGTATTACCTTAGTTGAATGCTTAATGACCCTGAAACTAGGTATAGCGATATAGAAAAACTATGTATATGCCTGTATTTCTCTTGTATGAAACTAAAGCAATATATTAAACCCGTTGATGTGTACGTGTCTTCCCACTTTGATATTATTAAACACATGTTGTCTAAACCAATTCTACATAGTCAAATTGGGAAATGGGCTTTGGCGTTAACGGAATACTCTCTGACATACGTACCCTTGAAAGCAATGAAAGGGCAAGTAGTAGCAGATTTCCTTGTCGACCATTCAATGGTCGAAATGGCGCAAAATTACATAGACTTAGCGCCATGGAGGTTGTACTTCGACGGTTCAAGACATAAGCATGGATCTGGGATAGGAGGAGTCATAATTTCTCCAGACAGAATTCCAGCAGAGTTCAAATACAGAATCGAAGGGGTATGCACAAATAATGAAGCAGAATATGAGTCACTGATCACAGGACTTGAATTACTGCTAGAATTGGGGGCAAGGAATGTCGAAATTATGGGAGACTCGGAGTTAGTGATTAAGCAAGCATCAAAAGAATACAGGTGTGTTAAAGAAAATTTAATCATGTATTTTGTGGTTACTATCAGATTACTCAAGAAGTTTGAGCAAGTCAACCTCCAACACATACCACGAAAAGAGAACCAAAGAGAAAATGATATGCACAGGAGGCTTCAGGGTACAAAGCGGCGAAAGACTAGGATGAAGAGGTCCAAGTAAGAGAGAAAGTACGAGCGACATTGTTATCACCATCAGATTTGTCGATTATAAAGTTGGGAGCCGTAGATAAATATCATTTTGAAATTTTGACCGTCGACGACGAGGGGGAAAGTGATTGGCGTAAACCGCTAGTCGATTATTTACGTAATCCTGTAGGGTCGACAGATCGAAAGATAAAATATAGGGACCTTAGCTACGTCTTGGTGAATGATGAACTATTCAAAAAGATAGTTGAAGGAGTGATACTAAAATGCCTGGGAGACAGCGAGGCATATGTGGCTGTGTCTAGCGTACATAGTGGAGCGTGTGGGGCGCATCAAGCAGGGTTGAAAATGAAATGGCTCTTGATGCGCTCAGGAGTTTATTGGCCTTCAATGTTGAAAGATTGCATTGAATTTGCTAAAAGCTGTCAAGAATGCCAATTACATGGGGGCATACAGCATGTGCCTGCAAGTGAGTTGCATACAATTGTGAAGCCCTGGCCTTTTCGAGGGTGGGCACTGGATGTTATAGGAGAAATAAAACCAGCCTCGTCGAAACAACAAAGGTATGTTTTAGTCGGTATCGACTATTTCACAAAATGGGTCGAAGTCGTGGCATTAACAAATGTAGACCAAGAGGCTGTGATAGATTTTGTCCAAAGTTATATCATCTGCAGATTTGGCATCCCAGAAACGATCACAACCGACCAAGGGTCAGTTTTCACTGGTCGAAAAGTGCAAGATTTTGCAAAAGAAATGGGAATCAAATTACCGACGTCTACCCCCTATTACGCACAGGCGAATGGCCAAGTCGAAGCTGCTAATAAGGTGATCATCATCCTAATAAAGAAACACATAGGCAAGAATCCAAGAAATTGGAATAAGACGTTAGACCAAGCTTTGTGGGCATGTCGAACGTCACCAAAAGAAGCAACTGGAACAACTCCATTTCGACTGGTATATGGGCATGACGCAGTGTTGCCAATAGAGATTCAGGTCCAGACGGTCAGAACCCAAAGGCAATATGAAATACCTCCTGAAGATTATTGGAGCATGATGACAAACGAACTGGTCGACGTAGATGAAGAGAGAATGTTAGCCTTGGATTCCCTACAAAGGCAGAAAGAAAAAGTCTCCAGAGCCTACAATAAAAAGGTGAAAGCTAAAGTGTTTGCTGTCGACGATCTGGTTTGGAGAGTGATCTTGCCTATGGATAGAAATGATAGAGTTTTGGGTAAATGGTCCCCTAATTGGGAAGGACCGTTTAAGGTTTTGCAGGCCTTTTCTAATAATGCCTACGAGATCGAGGAGTTGGCACCAGATAGGCGAATCCTAAGGGTGAATGGAAAGTACTTGAAAAAATATAGGCCTCTCCTTCAAGAGGTCAAGATTTTGACAGACTAAATAACTATCGAAAAGAACAATGTTGGAGAAAACTATGTTGGAAACCAGCTACAGAAGGCACAGAAAATAAATACACAGTGCTAAAAGTAAGAAAGATAACATTAAATTGGCAAGAAGCCATTATTTATATATTACACAAAAATAACACAAACAATAGAAGCGGTCAAAGTTGGCCGAACTTGGATTGAAAAGATTTAAGCTCAAAATTATAATGTAAAGACGTAGGCTCCAAGGTGTCGGCATGGGCTTTTGGGAGGCCTACGCCCCATAGAAATTGTCTACCTGATACTGTCCCTTGGTTTGTCTTGGCACAAGGTTAGAATTCTAGCTCTTCCAGAGTGGTATCTCACTGATGACTCGAGCCCCCCGGAAGGGGACCTTCTTTGCCTTCCACCTACGCTGCACAGAAAAAGCCCAAAGTCAATCCCAGGGAACAGTGAAGCTTCATAGGTGTTTGAATAACATTTAAAATGTGTTTAACATCTTAAAATATTTAAACACATTGAAAAATATACTTGAATATTTGAAAATAAGATTTAACCACTGAAATATTACCCAACAATGTAATATAATCTCATCTTATTTTAAATATATTTAAAAATATATTTATGTAATAGTGTCCAAATAGAATTCAAATATATTTACGAATATATTTATTTTTAAGAAAAATATTTTTTTATATCATCTTAAATAAATAAGTATTTATTTATGTGTTATTTGAAATAAATATTTAATTATTTAAATAATAAAAATTAATATTTATTTATTTTAAATAATACATAAATAAATATTAATTTAATTAAGATAATATACAAATAAAGATTTACTTATTTAAAATAAGATATAAATAAATAATACATATATAAATATTTCCTTATTTATAAAATAAAATAATAATGATTGAAATAAATAATTAAAATATCATCCACTAATGTTTTCCCAATATGTGGAAATCACTTAACCCTCGAAAACCCAAGCCTTCACTACCTTTTGTCGTAGACACTTTCTCCCAACTCACCAGTGAATTTTCCTTTCACCCTGCTTTGAACCCCGCCATAATTTTTCCATTATGCTCTCAATCTCTCTGCAACATCCCCCTGGAAGCTTGTAGCAGGTCATTACGTAACTTGGGATAGCTTACACTACAACCTTGATGAGGATTTCCCTCCCTGCATGAGATAAGTATCATTCCTTCCAGCCTTTAAGTTTCTTCCAGACACGGCCAATGACAAAGGAGAAGATTTCCTTCTTGAATCTACCAAACACAAGGGAAACCTCATATATTTGAAGTGGCTAGTCACAATCTTTACTCTCATCCTATTCTGGATCATATATTTGACTTCATCATGCACATTTCGACTAAAAGACGCCTCTGATTTATCCAAATTGACAACTTTTCTAGAGTAATTCTAGTACTTTGCAAGAGTCTCCATGATGTAATTCACTTCCTTGGCACTAGCACGCGCAAATAGTAAACTATCGTCTGTAAAAAAAACAGGTGAGAGTTTTAGGCCGCCTTCCTCCCTACTTGAATCCCATAAATATGCTTTGCCTCATCCTCCTTCTTCAACATTCCAGATAACACATTTGCGCACAAAATTAAAAAAAAAGGTAAGGGGATAGAGGGTCTCCTTTTCGGAGCCCCCTTTCAGGAGAGATAATCTTGCTAGGTTGGCCATTGTTGAGAATTTTATAGGACACTGATGTATTACACTTCTTGATGAGGTGCACTAGGGCCTCCGAAAAACCCATTGCCTCTAAAACCCCGATGATAAAACTCCATTAAATCTTGGCATACGCCTTGGACATATAGAGTTTAAGATTCATGATATATTTCTTTCCTTTTTTCTTTTGTTTCATCAAATGAAAGCACTCCATTTTTGCGAGCGTATTATCGGTTATAAGTCGCCCTTTTACAAACGCGCTCTGCTCAACATCAATGATCTCATAGAGTATACCCTTTAACCTGTTATCTATGGACTTTGTAGTAATCTTTATTATGATGTTGCGAAGGCTTACGGGACAAAAATCCGTAGGGTGTTTCTCTTCATGAAGAACCTACAACACCATCTTTGTAACTTCATTACTACTACAAAAAACGCTTTTAACGTAGCACACAAAAGAGATGTAACGTCAGCTACCAAGGCGGTGTAACAAAGGGCATCATGAAAAGTGCACACTTTACCTCTCAGTTTTTAAAAAAACCTAACAAGTATGTATAAGGTCATGGATTCAATCCCCATGGAGACCTTTTTTGAATTCTGAAATGGCGAAAACACATGTCCCCTTGGTTTGTAATTTCACTGACAGATATACTATATTTTCACCTCGGTTATCTAATAAAATCGAGGGGTAAAACAATTTTGAGTTTATTAAATCTAATGTAGATTGCTTATTTCACTAAACCCTATATTAAACATATAACTTCTCAAAATTGGTTAGGAAAATAATTATATGAACAATTATGTTATATTTGAAGAACAACTTACATTGATTATGATTTTGAAGCATCCTGCAACTCTTCATTTTTCTCACGTTTTTTTATGGTTAAAATCTCTCCAACGTTCAAGCTCTTTATTCAACACTTCCTTTTCTACTAATTTATTCTTGAAAGCATAAAATTTGATGCTTTGAAAAACAAACAAATATGGAAGAAATTTGAACGGAAACAAGAAGTATGGAGAAACTTTAACAATAAAATAATGCTAGATGAATGATGAGTTGTTGATTGCTAGAAAATCATTAATCAATGTAAGACAAGTTTCGGATAAAACATAATTTTGCGTATGATTATTTTCAAAATCAATTTACTAGGTTATATGTTCAAAGAGGGGTTAGTGAAACAAAATTGACATTAGATATAATAAACTCAACTAGACGAAATAAGATGAGAGTTGCACAAAGAATCACAAAAAACATAATCTCATTATCAATATCAACAACAAAAACAACAAAAACAAAAACAAAAACATCAAACACAATATCAAGAACAACAACAATACTAATAACAATAACATCCATAAACAACCACTAGGGTTTAGGGTCTAAAAAACAAGAACAACATCGATAAAAACAACATCAACAACAACATAAACTCTAGGATTTTAGATCTCAACAACACCACCACAACCACAACCACAACAACAACAACAATAACAAAAACAACAACAATATGAAAATAATATTAGTAGTGATGTTTGACATACCAAATTTATGAAGAAGAAGAAAACGAAAATGATTTGGATCTATGAAGAAGAAACGAGAGCACTAAACACATAACATCTTCGTATTGAATATGGTATGTGTTTATGACTCTCGTTGTTTAGGACTCTTTGTTAGGATTCTATTTGTGTTGTTTAGACAAATGAAACTGAATGCTACAATATATATATATATATATATATATATATATATATATATATATATATATATATATATATATATATATATATATATATATATATATATATATATATATATATATATATATATATATATATATATATATATATATATATATATATATATATATATATATATATATATATATGAGATAAACTGAACTCACGTCGGTTGGAAAAAAATCGAGGTGAAAAGTAGTGTACTTTTAAATTAAAAATAAAATATTCAAGAATGCGCCACTTTTAATGAGATAAAAACATAAACTGGGGTTGATGGGATTCAAAGCATGTACGCTGAATAGGTTTACCCCTCAGTTTTCCAAATAAGCGACGAAATATTCTATATATTTAAATAAAAAAACAGGGTGCGCGTCCAGGAATTATACCTCGGTTTTTCAATATGTGAGGTGAAATCGTCGTCATGAAATATATTATTTTTAGTGGTGCATTACCAATGACATGCCAATACTTTTAGAAAAAAAAGAGATGGCAAACCATCTAGGCTAGGTCCTTTCAACGGGTGGATATGAAAGATTGCATCCTCAATATCTTGAGTAGAGAAACTCTTGTCACACCACTGCTTATGATCGCTCCTAAATTTTCATTGGTCAACCTCGTTGACTGACTGAATATAAGTAGGAGAAGAGATCGTGAAAATATCATTGAAATAGTCAACAAGAATGTGTTCACAATGTTCTTCCCCTTTTCACCAAGAATCATTTTCATCATCCAGTTTCACAATTGTGTTTGTTTTCCGATGTTGAACTTCCTTGCCATGAAAAGACTTTGTGTTGCGATCTCCTTCTTGAAGCCACACAACTCTACTAAGTTACCTCCAAATAATTTCCTCCAACTTCAACAGGTTATTTCTCTGTCTCTCAAGAACTTTATATGTTTTCACGTCCTCTTCACTAGCAGACCGTCTATTGTCCTCTTTAAGAAGCTTCTCAATTCACTTGATTTGAGAGACAACAACACTTGTTCTATATTCCTTGAAAGAAGAACCATCGCAAAATTAAGTTTGATGGTCAATGTCCACCTCTCAAAAAATTGTTACAAAATTTATATTTTGATTGTTTTTGTCATTTTTACGTTAACTTAGTTGAATTTATCTTATTTTTTTATAGCTTCATACTCTTTTTTTATGGATGAAAATCTTCTCGAATTTTTAAAGAATAAAAAAGTTTATTGACAATATTAGGTGTATAAAATCAAATAATATACTATATATCATCAATTTCAAAAACCATAAATATTTATACACTCAAAACTCTAATAATTGAAAGCAAGGATGTTATAGACTACTAAATAAAATAATTTCACATTATTTACCACATAATGAATCTTGCTTCGTGATCGGTTTTCCTTATTGCAAATAAACTATAAATTATTGAAAAAGACGAGTTTTTGATGGAGTAAGTAAGATTTGTAAGCCATTTTGATTGATACGATACATTATAGTTAAGCCAATCAAATTCAATTATTTAAAAAAGCAAAGTGCAATATTTAAGCAACTTCTCCAAATCATTTATTGTATTTGAAAATAGAAAGATCCATAAGTAAAGGGAACTAAAGGTAGCATGGACATGTTTTAGTACCACTTGAGAAGTGTCGGCAACTTAAGTATCTTAATTACTACTTTTATGAACGTGGAGTAATTAATTAATGTGGAATCACTTGTATGTAACTCAACATTTATGCTTTGCGGTTCTTTTACACATCACAATGCTAAAGTTTTCACCATAATTACATGTTCTTACGCAACAAACCAATTCAAAAGAGTTGTCCGTGAGCAATATAATGTATGATGATGTAGTTACTAACGGGTGAATTTTGAATAGGGGCTAATGATTGTCGTAAAAGAATATCACTTGCTAACAATAAAAAATATGAATATCTAATGGTCTTTATATCTCTTTAAATTCTAAAAGAATTATTTGAATATTGCACAATTGTCCTAAAAAAATTCAAAAATTTTAAATTAGTTCGTAGACTTTCACTTTTTTAATATTTCAATTTTTTAAGGTATAGTGTATTTCAAGTTTATTATATATGTATAATAAAGATTATATAAAAATAAAAATGCCTTGTTGAGATAAGTAATAAGTGGTACGTTCTCCTTTTCTAGATTACAAAGAGTTATTTCAAATCCAATTTTAAAAAATTATATTCTCAATTTAAATCGTTTTTATTTAGATTTTTATTTTTATTTTTTATTTATATTATAAAAAATGTTATTTATAAGTTGTACCGCTATAGTTCAGGCGAGAATTTGAAGTTGAATCTCTTTAGCAAGACTTTTAAGTTGAGTCCCTCTGGTAAGACTTTTAAATTGAGTCCATCAGGCGAGACTTTTAGTTGAGTCCCTTAGAGAGACTTTTAAGTTGAGTCTCTCATGCGGGATTTTTTTTAATTGAGTCTCTCGTGCCCCTCAGGTGAGACTTTTAAGTTGAGTCCCTTAGGTGAGACTTTTAAGTTAAGTCCCTCAAACAAAACTTTTAAGTTGAGTCCCTCGTGCCTCTCAGATGAGACTTTTAAGTTGAGTCCCTCAGGCGAGACTTTTAAGTTAAGTCCCTCATACAAGACTTTTAAGTTGAGTCCCGTATACGTATTGTTCCATGGGAAGTAAGGATCTTCTAATGGAAGTCCATTATTAAAATTGCCTCGACATGGATCTTCTAGAGTAAGTCCAACATTTATATGGCTTATGAGGGTGACAATGATCTTCCAATAGAAGTCCAACATTTTTATTGCCTCTGAGGGCAACAGTGATCTTCGAATGGAAGTGCAATATTTATATTGCCTCTAAGGGTGACAAGGATCTTTCTGTGAAAGTCTAACATTTATATTGCCTCTGAAGGTGGAAAGGATCTTTCAGTGGAAGTCCAACATTTACACGAACTTAGCAATGAGTCTACTTTATGTGAATACAATAATAATTAGTTTTTAAGAGAATTCATACATTGGTTGGCTAAATGCCAGTTGTCTTATTCTAAACACATAATAGAAAAATGACTAATTGTAATAATATCTCAGGTTAACTGAGTTCCATGATCTTAAGACGAGTTGTTCGTTCAGCTCTTTGAACTTGTAGGCTCCAAGGGGTAGGTTTTATATATCTTTGCGGTTTGGGCCCTCCAAGTTAGGTTGTAGTTTTCCCTATTGAGTAGGAATGACCACATGAGTAAGCACGAGGTCACCATCTTGCATCTCCCTTAGAACCACCTTTGAGTTGTATCTTCTAGTCGTCCTCTGTTTGGCGAAGAACTCATTGATGTGGGCGACATATCGGGTTTCGTCGATCAGGTCGACTGCACACCTAAGTCTTGCCTCGTTTTCTTCACTAAATTAAGAACACCTCCATGTGGGCATGTCAATTTTGACAAGAAGCTTGGCGTAAGCGTCATAAACTATTGTAACTGGAGTCTCCTTGGTGGTTGAGTGTGGGGTAGTGTGATATGACCATAACATTTCTTGATGTTGCTCATCCCATAGCCATTTGGATTCATCAAGGTTTTAATTTATCCCATCCAATATTATTTTATTCACCAATTTAGCTTGCACGTTCTCCTATGGATGGATAACAAAAATAAACTTCATTTGTACTCCCAGGTTGCGATAGAAATTGACCATAGTGGACCTTGCAAACTAAAGATGCACATGATTTGTTGCTAGTAGAAACGACGAACCCTTTCCGTTGTGATCTTAAATACAACCTTAGCATCTATCCATTTTGTGAAATAATATACTCTAATTATCAAGAACATTAGCTAGTGGCGCGCCAACCAAAAAGGTCCAAGATTTCCATATCCCATTGATAAAATGACAAAGGTGACATGACAGAATGAAGGATTTCAGGTGGCTCATGGTGTAAATTGGCATGATTTTGACATTTGTCACACTTTCTGACAAATGATACATTATCCTTCGTTAGATTGGGACAATAGTATCCCGCCCTAAGTAACTTATTGACTAATGTTCTCCCCTAAATGTGACTATCACACTCTCCTTGGTGGACCTTTGTGAGGACGAAGGAAACTTCATGTTCTCCTAGCATGGGTGAATTTTTTCCCATCTTATAAAGCCTTTCAGAGATCATTGTATACTTTGTTACACACTTTCAAATCTTTTTAGCTTCCATCTCATCTGGTGGAAGCTCATCTAACTATAGGTAGCATATTGTGGACTTCATCCACCTTGTGCTACGGGTGACTTCAAGAGTGTTGGTTTCTTATACCTTGATACTAGGGGAAGCAGGGGTCTCTTGAATTATAGTGCGATTATGACTTGTTCTTTTTTGTGCTAGCAGGCTTTGAGAGGAGGTCAACCTTGGAGTTTTGTTCTATTATCTCAAAATTTTAAAATGTTATAGATAAATATCATACTTTTTCCAAGTATTTGATGATTTATATCTCATTTATTTTGTATTCTCCGGTGACTTGATTTGCTATAAATTTTGAGTCACTTATGACTTTCAGACTTGAGGATCCCGTCTCAAAGGCTAGGATTGGTGACAGTCCTTCATTGCATGAATTTAGTCAAAGAATTGGATCAAAACAAGTGAAAGATGAGCCAAAATGAAGAAGAAAGACAAAAGAATGAGGAAAAAAAAACTAAGTATGAAGATTGTGGACTTAGTGAAAAATTGGGTGAAAAGGGAGCAAAAACAGTGCAACTTCGGGAAAAATCACATGCACCATCGTGCAGAATAGCGCGCGCGATAAAGGCCATAAATTTGTATCGCACACGCGATGCAGGTCATCACGCGCACAAATGGTCTCTTTTTATGGGGGGGGGGGGGGGTTGACGTGTCTGATCCATTCTGAGATCTTTTTAAGGGGAATTTTAGCACTTTGAAAAGGGTTACAAAAATTAGAGAGCAAAACTCAATTTTAAGAGTATCAAAGGATATTTTTAGGGCATTTGAAGCCATTGGAGGCCATTACTTCAAGGGAATTCATATGTTATTTTCATGAATCAATTATGGTATTGTAATATTGTAAGACCCTAATTTTGACCCTAAGATCCCTCATGGCATCATATCATTGCTCATTGCATTGCCTCAAGGATCATAGCATGTGTGGCTCCTTAACCCTTGGGTTAGGACTTGTGTGAGTTGTTTTAGACCACCAGGCATGATTGAATTGTATATTATTGATTTTCTTATTTTGCTTACTAACCAAAAGCACAAAAATATGTCACTAACCTCTTTTGTTTTGAAGCTCAAGTGATCACATGTGCCCTTGTTCCTAGGAAGCTCCTATGCTCAATGAAGTGGTTAGATGAAGATGAAAGCAAGCATGACAATAGTTCCCAAAGCTCTCAATCATAATATATGTCTCCCAATTATCTCAATTTTCCAATTTGATCAAGATAAACCAAAGGGCTTGAGGCTTGTTTCCCAAGGAAACCCTAATTCAATTGTGCATTGACTGTGCCTTGCTCATGAAGCAACCTCAACCTATGATCAAATTCAATCAATGGAAGTTCTTTCATTCATTATTTTATGCATATATGAGCCTATGTGAGTGTCCTAAATCATTCATTCATCAAGATTGGAAGTTTGGACTTGAGAAGTTGACCGGTCAAGTCATCTAACCAAACTGAGATCCACTGAGACCTAACTTTTGATATCTTTGTCAAATGAAGATGACCCCAAGAGAAAAAATGTTCTTAAGAACCACATTAACAACTTTCATGTACATCAAAAATCCATTTGAAACTTTTAAGGTCATCATTAATTTCAAAACATTATAGGTCATTTTGACTGAAACCCTAAATTTGGGTCAACTTCCCAAGGACCTAACTCCTTCATTTTTTATTATTTTGAGGTGAGACTAATTGCATTGGAAAGATTACGATGTCTAGTTCAAATTTTATGTTGGACAAAATTTCATAATCCTAAAAGAAACACATGTGATAATACAAAACATTATAGGTCACTTTGGACCAAGACCATTGAAATATGAAAAATGTCCAACTTCAAGTGCCCATAACTTTCTCCTAAAAAATCCAAATGATGCAAAATTTAAGTCCAAATTTATAATCTTGAAAATATCTACAACTTTAATGTTGTAGGATTTTGCATTTGAGGCTTGCATCATTGAAACAGAAGGGCTTGAAGTTGATCATTTTTGACAAATTCTCTTTATACATGTTTTGTACCTCCAACTTCATGACCAGTTTTCACAAATTTCCAAACTCCAAATGGATTTTTGTCCAACATAGCTTTTGTTCCTTATGTCAAGACCTTTCCAACCATTACTCACATGCCTATGTTTGGAGTTTCTATGTGTGACTTTCAAAGAGGGGAACATTTGTGACCAAATACGCAATTCACTTGGAATCTTCATGCACAAGCAAACACCATTCAAATTACACATCCATTTCAACTTGGTATCAGCTCAGCTTGCATTTCCAATTGATTTTGGGCCTCACATGCGCCTGTACACACCCATGCATGGAGGATCCAATGATCATGCACACGAGTTCTTCACCCCACTTGCCTTGCAGCTCAGCTATAAATACCATGCTTGGCTCATTCAAATTTCAACCTTAAGGCTACCTGAAGCTCTGCAGAATTGGAAACCCAACCATACCAAAGGAATTCTGATTTTTCTTTTCTCATTTCAAGCTTGAATTTCAACAAAACCAGTTGATCTTCAAGACTTATTCCTTAGCCTTGCATTCATATCACATCTCAAGATCAATTTGGAAGCAAGAGATTGAGTGGATCGTGCTGCATAAAGCTGCTCTTCAAAGGTAAATGCTCAAACTGTTTTGATCTAAATCTCCTCATACAATGTGATTTGCTTGTGTTCAATTGATTTTCTGAAGTCCTCGTGTGAGAGGCAAGCCAATGGTGGCTTTGATTTTGTGAATTGAAGCATTTCAGTTTTCATACCTGGAAATTCAAGCTCAGATTTCTCATTCCATAGAAACTTTGAGCATAATCCAAGGTTACAAGGGTGATGTACATCACCCCAGCTTCATTTTGGTATAAGGCTTGTGCATTTCAGTTGAGGTTCAAAAACCTGCAACTGGTGGGGCGGAATCAGTTAGTCCACCGGAGAAGACGGTGGTTTCCACCACCGTCCCCACGTGGATGTGCCTGGGCCATTGGATGGTGATTAAATGATCTAATCCTGGCCTTTGTTTCTATTGACCTTTTTTAATTCAATGTGTTTCGCGTTTGACTCTTGCCTACCATGGAAACGCGCCTCTGAGCCTTTGATTGTGTCCAAGTCATTTAATGAAATGGATCAAACGCTTCCTGATTTTTCTCCTTTTTCCAATTTCTGTTTTATTTTCTTTTATTCCATTTTATTTCAAAAATTCATAACTATTTTATTTGGAATCACAAAAATATGAGACCAACACTAAAAAATTTCTTGGAAAATCTAGTTTCATAATCTGATTTTTAATTATTTTTGTGATTCCATTTAATATTTTTTGTGAATTATTTTGTTTTTAATAGTTTTTAATTCATTTTAAATACTTTTTGATATCTAAAAATTCCAAAAATATTTTCTCAACATATATGGATGATGATAAGTCTATGAAAAATATTCTCATCAATTTCTTAATTGATTAGAGATTTATTTGAGATTTTAATTCAGTTGTGTTATTTTTCTTGATTTTTAATTGTTTAAAAATAGTTTCTGTTTTCAAAAAATGTGGAGAAAATTTCTCAAACCTTGTTTGACCATGTTAGTCTTATGATGATTCAATTGGACTTATTCAAGTTGATTTGAATTGAATTTGAAGTTTGGCCATATTTTGTCCATTTTATTTTATGCTTTATTTTAATTCCAAAAAAATACCAAAAATATGTTTGACTTTGATTGACTTCTAACTTCACTTCTCTTATGTTTACCATTGGTTGATGTTGATTTCATTCACATTTAATCATCGTATTTTGATTATGTCATTTGAATTCTCCTTTATCCATTTCATTTCATCTTCATCTTCTTCTTCTTTTTATTTTGGGCAATGAGTTAATGATTTGTGGTTAGCCTTGACATATGAGAGGCTTAACCTTCTTTGTTCCAAATCAAATTCAACTTGATCAAAGATCAAGTGAATTGCTTTGTGTCCAAGATAGATTGCTTCTTGGTCAAGCAAAAAACCTAAAATACATACAAGGCCTTTCCTTCTTTTCTTTTGGCATGGCAAGTTGTAGGAGCTTGGCTTACTAGTCATGATCTCTAACTTGTGTTTATTTGCCTATAGTTTTATTGACCGGCCTCAGATAGGTGTGACTACTACATTAGTCCACTTACGATTGCTTAACATAGCGCTAAATTGCCTTATGGCACACTAACATTAACTACTAATTACTAACTTTAATTCAAGCATTTAACTCCTTACAATTTACTTTAATGCAATTTAATTTCTTGCTCATTTATTCATATTGCCTTTTCACTTTGCTCACTTGAGCTCATATTTTATGTTTATGCTATTTTCCTTTTGCTCACTTGAGCTCATTATTGTGAATAAATATATTGTTGCTTTGTGCTTGTTTTGTGATGTGTGAATCCAATGCAAAAAGGAGAAAGGACTTAGAATTAGGACCTTACCTATGCTTAATGGAGTTCAAGAGCAACTAGGCCTCATGCCTTTAGAATGCTAAACTTGTTGAAGAGCAACTAGGCCTCATGCCTTTAGAATGCTAAATCTTGAAAGTTGACTTGAAAGGACCCCTAATCCAAAACTCATTCTTTGTCCATTTCTCTTATTTGTGTTGTGAACCTTTTGATTGTTTGTTCTTGTGTGATAGGGATTCCAAACTTGAGATAGTAAGAAGGGCCATTGTCATGGATAGCCAAGTTAAGAAAGACAAGCCTAATCGAGATCCTAGGAGCTTGATTGAATATTTGTTTGATTGCTTGGGTTAATTGCTTATTGCTTGCTAAGTTTAAAGGAAAGGAGCATCTTGAATCATCTTTATGATCTCAAGAAAGGAACTCCAAGGGTTTTATCTATTCTCTTATCTTTTCATGTTTAGGACTAGCCCTTCTCTTCTTCTCTCTAGTCTAACCCAAGCCAAACTCATTTTGTGCAAACATTGACATTGTTTTCAAAACTAGAAACCTAGGCCTTATGCCTTTGATTTTTCAAACTCTTTTCATTAATACTTATGTTAAATGAATCCTAAGTCCACTTTGACCTCATTTTGTGAATACTTCTAACTTGTAAATACAACTCACTTCAAGTTGTTTTTGTGGTTCCAATGGCCACCTTTGTTAAAACTTTTTCATAAACATTAGCCATAGGTTTGAATTATCATAGTGGTTGATGTAAACCTCACCTTATCCTTAGTGATTGGACTATAAGTCTTCCATACTTATTATAGGGTGGATCCCTCACTAGTATGTTGAAGCTCTCCTCACATGGTGGATTGTTGGTTTAGGTTGAGTTTTCTCCCTTTGATAACAAAAGACCTTAAGGCTTTTGATCAAATCAATTCGCCAATATTTTGAGATTTTTACCCCAAACTACGAGGTTTTGATCCTACTTTGTGATGGTACGTAGGCAATGGGTTCATCCATTCAAACAACAAAATTGTAAATAATATGTATATTCTTTTCTCATCTCCCCAATCTTGTTTGCACAAATATTTTCACAAATACCAACCTACCATACACTTTACAAAAAGGGCTCCCTTAGAGTACTAAGGATGTTTTGGATGCTTAAAACATTCCTATTGCATAACCAATCCCCTTACCCAGATCTCTGACATTTTTATTAGTTTTTGATTTGATAAAACTTCTTACTTGGTTTTTGTTCGCTTTCTAACCTTTCCTTTGGATAAAAAGAAGTGCGGTGGCGACTCGAATTGTATGTTTACTTTTGATTTAGTCAATAAATCTAAAGGTAACGAATACCCCGCTACAAATATGAATTATGAGTAGCTAAGCTCCTCTAGGTTAGATTGTGTTATGATGAACTTATTTCAATATTGTTGGGTAATATATTTATTTGACTTTGTATAAACCTTTTAAACTATAATATAATTCAATTGCTTATTGTTCTTAATGCTTTTTATGTGAGATGCTCTTTTAAATTGATTTTGGGCACATAGAGAATACTTACTTTTAGCCTATGTGTTGAACCTAGGACAATTGTTATACTTACATTGGTTGAATACGAATTGGAGAACCCGAGTAGTGGCATAGGGAATTAACATTATGTACATCTCCTAACCCTGCTTATGATGGTGGACTAGGGATAGAAAGTTTTGAGTAGTGGTTAGTGAGTTATTTAGTGAAGAATAAGTTATAAAGGCTTTGTTTATGTTGATAATATCATCCATGCAAGGCATCAAACATCAACAATAGAGAAATAGGGGATTCTAAAACACAACATGACCACTTTCGTAATTTTGTTTAATCTCTTACTTACTTCTCGCATTAAAACTTGACACCCCCTACTAGTTTTTATACATTGTACAGATTTTGTCTTGTTAGAAGTAGTTTCTATGGATTTGATCTTTTTATTACTGCGACATTATCGATAGGCTTGCCGAGAAGTCATCAATTTTTTCACGCAGTTGCGGGAGACTGTTGATATCTTAACAAGGTGATGTTTATGCAACGTTTTACTTTTAGTCTTTTTTATTTTTGTTTTTATTTTCTTAATAATCATAATGCTACTGAGGTATTTTCTGTTTGTGTATGCGCAACTCAGGATTGGCATTGACACCGTTTGATCCAGAAATTGAAAGAATCGCATGTGCTATCAGGAGAGAAGGCAGGGAAGAAAATATAGCTCAAGGGATCTTAGTTGAAGATCAACCACTTATTTCTTCTGACTCTGAAGAAGAAACCATCATGGCAGTTGTACCACCCCTAACTATAGGGGATTATTGTAAAAGAAACGATGAAGGACAGGTTTCAAGAGGGTTTGTACCGACATAACTGCTAACTTTGATATTAAGAATTTTGTACTTTCAGGTTTAAGAGAAAATCCATTCGATGGGAACGCGATTAGAGACCCGTGGGAGCATCTTGCACGCTTATATGAAACAACTTCAATGTGAAAACCAACTGATGTCACTGAAGACCAAGTTAAGTTGATGTTTTTTGGGTTCTCACATATTGGAAGGGCGGAATATTGATTACTTTGCCTTCCAAATGGAATAACTCGGACTTGGAAGGAATTGGAGGACAAATTCCTAGAAAGATTCTTCACTACTACTCAATTTACCGAGCGCGAGCAGAAATTCGGAATTTTGAGCAACATGAAACTTAGTCATTTTATGACTCATTGGAAAGATTCAAACTTTTGTTATGTAGATGCCCGAATCACAATATAAATAATATGGAGAAGATGCAAAATTTCATGAAAGGACTCAAGAGTCAAACTCGCAACATGTTGTTAAATGCTTCCGTGGGAGGCACTATCCTCTCAATGACCGCACCACAAGTGAAATACCTTATTGTGAAGATGTGTATGATGGAGTACCGTTAAAAAAGCGAAAGGTCAGTCAAGATTGAAATTATGGGTATGCATAAAGGTATGTTATTTATTGATACTCATACTGCTCTTTTAGCTCAGATTGAATTGTTAAATAAAAATCTAGTTGAAAGCAGCTTACGTAAAGATAACGTGAGCCAGGTACAATCACTTAGGTGTGATTTTTGAAGAGGAGAACATGTGAATGGAAGGTGCTCGTTGGAAGGGTCAAGTGAAGAAGTCCAATTTTCTAATTTTCAGAAGAACAACCCGTATTCCAACACATACAATCGTGGTTGGAAAGGTCACCTAAATTTATGGTGGAACAATAATCAAAATGCAAATGTTAACCAAGGTATGCAAAAAGGCCAACAAGCTTCATTTCAAAGGAAACAGTCACAGTTTGAAGAGACCTTGCCGAATTTCATTAAAGTCACTCAAAATATCTTTGATCAGTTAAATAAGAACCATGAAGCAATGAGTAAAAACCATGATGTGTCTATCAAATTTTTGAAGATGCAGATTGGTCAATTATTCAGACAAATAGTTGTTTTACCAAGCTCGAGTGGAAGATTTGCAGGTAACATTATAGACAACCCTAAGAATAAATCATGCAAGGTGTGGAAATAGATTTTAGGGGAACTATTGAAAAGGGTGAAGTTGAAATAACTAAGGAGGATGTGATTGAGAAAAAAGAAGGTGGGAGTGAATAAAAGGATAATGGAAATTAGGTGACAAAGAGGAAAGAGGAGTCACCATTTATCAACTTATAGATAAAAACTCCCCTAGAAAGAGAACAAAGAAGCAAGTCTTGAGTGAGCCAAATTCGGAATTACCGGATTACATAAAACCATCGTACCCCATCGTTAAGAAGAAACTGGTACATGAGGATGCGGCTGGAATATTTAAAAAATTTAAAGAAATGTTGACAAAACTTCAGGTAAGTATATCGTCCCATGAAATTTTAGAATCAATTCTCAAGTTTGCTAAGATTATGCAAACATTGTTGAAGGAAGGAAAGTAGAAGTTGACTCAAGAACAGGTAAATATGACAGAGAAATAGGAGATGGCAGAACCTCAAGAATTTCCACTAAAGAGGAAGGGTTAAAAATCCCACATGCTTTATGTGACTTAGGGTCGAACATCAATGTCATGCAACTTAAAAAATTTAAGGAATTAAAGAAATGAGAGATCTTACTGAGCAACATAACGCTAACTTTAGTTGATTCGTCTATTATGCATCCGCTTGATATTGTACAAGATGTGATAGTTCATGTCGATGGTTTCACCTTCCCTGCAGAATTTGTGGTGATTGACATGAAAGGAGATTCATGAGGGTCAGTTATTCTCGTGTGTCGATTCTTGGAAATCGAGAAGGAAAAAATAGATGTGGAGACAGGTGAACTTGTTTTGAAATTCAACAAGGAAAGGGTGGAGTTTAATGCACATGAATGGACACCATATTTGGAGGATCTAGAGACATGCTAACAATTGGAAGAAAAAGGTAGTAAAGTTCAAAAAGGAATGACAACAAGAGTTTTCAGCGGCGTGAGGGTATCCCTTGCGCCTGACGTGTTTTAAGCACGAGACGTCAAGCTAATGAAAGAAAATAAGCGTTGGATGGGAGGAAACGCATCAATTATAACTAGTTTTTTATTTTGAAGAATTTAATTTATTTTTATTCGAGACCGTCCAAAAGAGGAATTAGCTACTCTAGCATGACCCTTCCATGGCAATCTATGCTTTCTTTAATAAATGAGTTTGTAGCTGTTTTTTTCGATTTACAAATTTTGCACTTTAGCATTGAACAAATGATCCAAAAGAAACTTGATCATCACAATTGAAACTAGCAACTTGAAGGCGAAGGATGAGAAAAGAATCAATAGACTTGTAATCAACCTATAAATACCCCATCTAGTAAGGTTTGAGCCAAATGAACTTCATTTTTCACTTTTCTTTCTTTATAATTTTATCTGGTTTGATCTATTTCCGATTAAGTTCATTTGGTCTGATTAACACACACAAAGGCACTTTTTGTTTATAACTTTGAGCCTTTTTAAACCATCGTGTAGTATAAGGTATATCCATTGCTAACCACTTTGAGCTTTAGGCTTTCTTTCGGTGACGTAGCCTAAATTCTTAGCTATATGAATTGAAAAATATTTTCTTTCGACCCTCTCTTTGGAGTTAGGTAGAAGTATAGTTCCTAAAGTGTATTAAAAAGATTATGTTTGGAGTTAATCTTTTAAGTGAGCAAAGTTTTAAGTTTGGGGTTAGGGTACTAGAGAATATTGGCCAAAAATTTCAAAATTTATGAGAAAAAAAGAAGTGGAAAAGACACTTCTTCAAAAAAAAAAAAAAGAATGAAAGTATAAGAAGGACCAAAGATCTCTAGTACCCTCAAAAATGAACAAATAGGTATGATGATAGAAGGAGAACTAGGCACCTAACTACAAAGGTTTAAACATACTTTCCTAAAAATATCCTACCCAAATATAAGCCAAGTCATAACCTGAAAAGACCTATAATGTGTGTGTTGTGATTTCTGTGATGAAGTATATTAAAACATGATCAGCCTAAGCATAATTGATTTTACATGTTAATTGAGAGATCACCATATCCATTGAGTGAGTCAAAGTGATCTGAGAGACATGTTGAGTACTCATCAATGTTGAGGATGTTTTCTGAATTTTCCGGATAGAAGTTGGAAGCTAGAACTATGGTCAGGTAAAAGAAATATTTAATTTGGTGATGTTCGATTGTTATTATGTGACTTGTTTTCTATTGAAATATGTAGTTGCAGACGAGTTAGTTAAGGACAAGCAATGATTCAAGTTTGGGGATGTGAAGACATTCTGTCATTGCATGAATTTAGTTGAAGAATCAGATCAAAACAAGTGAAAGATGAGCCAAAATGAAGAAGAAAGACCAAAGAATGAGGAAAAAATAGCTAAGTATGAAGATTGTGGACTTAGTGAAAATTTGGAGGAAAAAGGGAGAAAAAAGAGTACAAATTCGTGAAAAATCACTTGCACCATCTCGGAGCATCGTATGCGCGATAAGGGTCATAAAAGTTGTATCGCACGATGCATGTCATCACGCGCGTGATGGTATTTTTTCTGGATTTTTTCTGACGCGTCTGATCCATTATGAGCTCTTTTTTAAGGGGAATTTTCGCACTTTGTTAAGGGTTACAAAAGTTAGAGAACAAAGCACGATTTTGAGAGCATCAAAGGAAAGTTTTAGGGCATTTGAAGCCATTGGAGGCCATTACATCAAGGAAATTCATATGCTGTTCTCATCAATCAAATGTGGTATTGTAATCTGAATTATGAGTAGCTAAGCTCCTCTAGGTTAGGTTGTGTTATGATGAACGTATTTCAATATTGTTGGGTAATATGTTGATTTGAATTTGTATGAACCTTTTAATCTATAATGTCATTCAATTGCTTATTGTTCTTAATGCTTTTTATGTGAGATACTTTTTTCAATTAATTTTGGGCATATAAGGAATACTTACCCTTAGCCTATATGTTGGACCTAGGGCAATTGTTGTACTTACGCTGGTTGAATAGGAATAGTAGACCCCGAGTAGTGGCATATGGAATTAACATTATGTGCATCGCCTAACCCTGCTTAAGTCGGCGGACTAGGGATAGAAAGCTCCGAGTAATGGTTCGTGAGTTATTTCGTGAGGGATCGGTTATAACAACTTTGTTAATTCTTTGTGGGGTTATCGTGATAAGATCATTCATACAAGGCATCAAACATCAATAATAGAGAAATATGGGATTCTAAAACACAACCTGACCACTTCATAATTTTATTTAATCTCTTATTTACTTTTTGCATTAAAACTCGACCCCCCCCCCCCCTTACTAGTTTTTATACATTGCATACATTTTATCTTGTTAGAAGCAGTCCATGTGGATTCGATCTTTTTACTATAGCGATGTTATCGGTACACTTGCCAAGAAGTCATCAAGGAACATACCAGTGATGGGAGTTTCAGACTCGACTTATTTGTTACTAACATTGAATTCAAACATCAAATATTTTACTATCAAGAGGTCATCTAATGCTTCTAGTACTATTTTGGCAACGTTGCCTTTAAGGTTTGAGGCACCATATATAAATAGTATCCATGTGGGAGTACTCTCCTCGCCAACAAGAAAACTTAACTCTACCAGAAAAGCAATTGTCACATGTGATTTGATTTTTCCCCTAAGTATGTATTGGATATCATAATTAGATAACTCAACATCCCAAAATATCATCCTTGCTTTGAGATCTAGTTTCTTCAAAATATTTTCGAATATGGTAATTGATTTTTACCATCACCTGATGTCCTTGAAAGTAAGGTATGTGTTTCCTCACAGTAATCACAGTCTCTTAGGAAAGACTCTCGATCTTTTGGTATTTGGTTTCAATGCCTTTGAACATATTGTTTAGAAAATAGACAGTTTTTCTTCTTTGTTTTTCTCTTATACGAGTACAAAGCTCATAACTTGATCAGTAATATATAAATACAAAAAGAGGGGTGAGATTGTCACTGGATGTGTTAATATGGGTGGCAACCCCAAAAAGGCCTTTAAGTTGGAGAAATCTTCCTCACACTCACTTGTCCATTCAAACTTTTACTTCTTTAAAGTAGCAAAGAAATGGAACGCTTTGTCACATGCACATGAAAGAAAATGAGCTAAGGCGAACAAACGCTCATTTAATTCTTGTAATTCTTTAGCACCGGATGAACTATTCATGTTGATAATGTTGAACATGTGACTCCATGCACAAGAGGGGTTTAAATTGTGGATGTTTGAATATCGACAATTTAAAAAATTCTTCTAAAATAGAGTTTGAAAACATTTTAGTAAAAACATTTAAATATGCATAAAAAATTAAGAGTAAAATAAAAAGAGTTAATGGAAAAGAGATAAAAAAGAGGAATTTATAGATGTTGTGACTTAAATAAGTGACCTACTCCTCTCTCCAAGAATTGATCTTGAGAGTATCCAATAATTCTTGAGAAATTTTAGAAAGTTAAGCCCGCGAACCCCCTTATACAAGGAAGGAGATGTTTTAGGCTAACTTCCAACCAAACAGAGAACATATTTTGAAGAGGTTTGTCTCCAAATAACAAAAAGTATTTAAGAGGTTACTCTTCTCGCCAAACAAAAAACGAGCTTAAAGTCGTTAGTCTTCTTTCCAAACAGAGATTTTGAACAGGCTGATCTCGAACCAAGGTGAAGTTTTGAATTAGTTATTCTCTGAAATAAACCGAGGTTTTACACGGGCTAACCATGAATCGAATCAAGATTTTTACTGGGATGATCTCGAACCTACTGAGCTTTGTTACAGAATAAAAAAAAACCGTTAGATTTTATACTAGGCGAATCTCGATATGACTGAGCTTTTAACCAGATTGAGCTCAAGAGTCATTGTGACTATTTTCCGCTTGTTATTATTCAAGAACCCAAAGGAGATATTTTCTTCATTGATGTGGCTCACGAACCAAACAAAGAGTTATGCTAACCCCAAAAGAGCTTTTACACTACTTTAGCTTCAAACCAAAATAATTATTTCTAAGGAAGAATGATTTACTCAAGAGGAAAAAATAACTCTTGGTAAATTAACAATAAAGCCCTCGTCCATAATAATTTCCTCACTAAACTCAATAACGCTCGCAAAGCATTGTGGCTAAAAATGTGAGAGAAAAATAAATGATATAGAAAGATTGAGAGAAATGTGAAAAGTGATATTTTTCACGTTTTCTAGATGATTTTAAATGAAAGGGAAACCCTCTATTTATAGGCGAGAAAATGGTTCATTTTAAGAAACAATCCATGGACATAATAAATTACTCAATCGATTAGCTAATTAATTAGGTACTTGCAATAATCGATTATAGACTGTCACAATTGGAAGGTACTTGCAATAATCAATTATTGTTGCCAAAATTGGAAGGTTTTGATAGAGAGTTATTATCATTCATTAAGAGACTGTCACAATCGATTATAGACTCGATTATCCCTTATCTAATCGATTAAGATAAATATGTAATCGATTAGACAATTATAAAATTCTTCTAATTAATTGGACAATTCCTAGTCAACTGACTAGACTAAAAAAATATGTTTGGTGATTTGATTTGAAAAAGAGAGGCTCAAAAATACTTTGTGCGTGTGTGTGTGTGTGTGTGTGTGTGTGTGTGTGTGTGTGTGTTTAGCCATAATATTTCCCGAAATACCCTTGTGTCTTTATAATACACTGACCACTCAGACAGATACAATCAAGGGAGATTTCACACTTCCTCTCTGTCAAAATCTGATGCTTCAAGTCCTTTTGCCAGATATACCAGTCATGTATTCACTTCACTTGAATATTATTATGGATGAGACACGACATATCTCCAATCCAGTCATCATAATTAGAGAATTGTAAATATATCACTAGTGATCATAAACCCTAATTATTTAGCTTGATAGCTTGATCAATCACTTTATGCATATTTGACTATTTGGTCTAGATTTAGTAATTTCATTTTTATCATTAGAACCACTTAAAGTGTTGTTAATATTTCATATGTATTCATCATCAAAATTATAACATCATCAGAGCTAAATAGATCTTGCTTATCTATGAGATCTGATCACTTGTTGATTATACCTACAAGCACATAGTTCCATAGATGATGGTTTGTCACTTGTTTGGATTTGCATCTATCCCTCTTCAAGTTAGAATGAAACATAGGAACTTTCTTGCACACACACACACACACGCACAAGCACGCACACATGCACACACGCACACGCACGCACCACACGCACGCACGCACACACACGCACGCAAGCACACGCACGCACACGCGCGCGCACACACACACACACACATACACACACACATAAATATATATGTAGGTCATGTATTAAAATCTAATTGTGTAATTATACATTATAAAAATTGATTTCAAATATCCAAACAACATCAAATATTGAAAAATCACTTTTATGTTAATATATCAAAATATAAATCAATTCTCGTTTAATTTATTTTTAATAAAAATCAACTATATCAAATTCAATTATGTCAAATTAATTTTTGTTAAAGACAGTGATGCAAATGGAAGTTCCTCCACAAGCATCATATTTATTTAAGAAAATTTTGAAGTCTCGAGTTTCTGTTAATTCACATCTAAATTGGGCTTTGCAACAAGGAGATGACAACTTCCATATGCGGTCTGTGTACAACATTCTTCGCGTGCTGGTATGAAACAAGACTGGTGTGAACTGATTTTGAATAATTTGGTGACACCGAGAGAAAAGTTTATTCTTTGACTCTCACTTTGGAGGCGTCTTTCTACAAAGGATCGTTTGTTGAAATTTAATATGGTGGTGGATCCTTTGTGTGCTTTTTGTCAGGCTGAGAATGAAAATATTGATCACCTATTCTTTTGTTGTGTTGTGCTTAAGAGTTAGTGGGGTGTTATTCTGCTATGGTTGGCCTTGAATAGACAGACCGCTGGGTGGTTTGATGAAGTCCCTACATTATGTCGTCTTACTAAGGAAAGAAAACCAATTTGTAGATTTTTGAAGTGTTTGGTTGCTGAGTTAGTCTATGTTGTTTGGAGAAAACAGAATAATCAAAATTTTCAAGATCGGAGTATGGAGTTATAATAGTTGACCCGACAAGTAGTCATGAATGTGGTGGATCGATGTATGCATAGTCCAACTCTACATTCTTTATGCCATTCTTATTCTGAATACCTCATATTGTAGTGAATTCTAATGTTCATTTTGTTGGGGTTTATGTTTTGTGACGATGTAATTTAATCGACCAGTTAGAATAAAATATGTGGCATTTGTTCTTAAGTGTATGTTTGGTTTCAATTTTGATATATTTGTTTTCTCTAAAGTAATAATTGATTTTATCTTCGAAATTGATTCTAATTAAAGTAAAGGTTTGTAATTTTTGAATTTAAACATAACTTATTAAAATCACTTTTAAATAAATATATCTAAATATAATTTCGTGTATCTTGAACTACTTTTTACGATTATGGAAATTGATTTTTAATAGATTAATCATGATTAAAAGTGAGTTAAAGTTAAAATAATTATGGTTGAATTCATTAATGCAAAAGTGAGAATTCAACACTAAAAAATACAGTATAAAATTTATGTTTATATTCAAAAATTACAAATCTTAACCAAACGTTAGTTGATTCATTGATGATTGATGTTGGATTTGATAAGGAAGACTCTGGATCAATCTCCCACAACTGCGATTGAAAGGTGGTTGTAACCACTTAATGTCATAACTCATCCCTAAATTAAATTAGTCGATTTAATGGATAAAAATATAGTGGTTAAAAGCATATATATATATATATATATATATATATATATATATATATATATATATATATATAATATATATATATATATATATATATATATATATATATATATATATATATATATATATATATATATGGATGGATGTTTTAAAATATTTACCAAAATACCTAATTATAATAAAACCATAAAGTTTTTCCACCAAATCTTGTATGGTAGTTGCAATATGGGACAATGCGTTGGCTAAGCACTTTCAATGCACGTTGCAACCTAGAAAAGCATCAATGAGAATTATTACAGAATTACTAGTAGTTGGTTAGGTTAACTAACTAGATAAAAAGGCAGTTAGTAAACAGAGAATGAGAATCCTTGACTAGCCAAAAATCATCTTTTGACCATACCATGGGCACATATTCACACTTTTTAAAAACTCTGTTTCACTTGCTATCAAAGAGAATCGTAAGTGGATTCTATTTACCACGGTACAAGTTTGTT
This sequence comes from Lathyrus oleraceus, assembly GCF_024323335.1. NCBI lineage: Eukaryota > Viridiplantae > Streptophyta > Magnoliopsida > Fabales > Fabaceae > Lathyrus > Lathyrus oleraceus. Next base: position 236,300,349 of record NC_066585.1, read on the forward strand.
ATTCACGCGCATCTTGAAGACTAAAATTTTAAAATGTATGTCAGTAGTGGCTTTTTGTTTATTGCGTGGAGGACTCAAATTTTGTACTTTATCTGTGGAACTGAAAACTCGATACTTGTGGAATGTGCAGCATTTTTGAGACTCCCGCTTAGTGGGATGTTCCGTGATGTTTAGTTATTAGAGAATTCTTTAATTTGAAAATTTGAATACTATGGTCAAGGTTGCTAAAACAAATTTGAAGAAAACTTTTTGGTCGCTTTAGTGCTGTTTTGACTTTTGGAGATTTTCACTTTTAGCTACATCCCACATGGGATTGAAACATTTTCATATGTAAAAAAGAAAAATATTTTTTATCATTTTCTTATCAAGATAAATTAGAATAAATTATCTCGATCCTCAAAGACATTATCTCTTTGTAATGCAAGATAAATTCATTAAAGAAAGAAATAGTTTGAATTTTTTTGAGATACTAAAGAGAGTCTTAAATAAGGTTACTTTTGATTATGAACCTAAAAACATCAGTAAAATCTTGAGTAATATTTGTAATGCTAAGTTCACCTCTCATTGCAAGATTTTAAAATACAACTATTTCAATAAAAATGGTTATATTATCATGTTCTGTTTTATTAAGAGAAACCATGAGAGTAAAGAAGAACATCCTTCTTCATACTTTTATAAAGAACATTGTGAATGTAAAAGGAGAAGTATGTATGCTCATAATATGTATTCCACTAACACTAAATGACCCAAAAAGATTTGGGTATCAGATGTAGAAAATTCAATTGTGATGCAGATGATGATATCAATATTTGTTTTTCAAATCAAATAATTGAATAAATATATATGTTCTACTCATACAAGGGAAGAAGTGTTTATGCTGGAAAATAGTAAACAATTGTTGGTTTCCAAATTAAGGGTTATTTGTAGGATCAACTAGTGAATAATTGTTGTTTTTTATTCTCTTATATTAAAATGATTGTTTTCGACATGGTCGAAAAAATAGGGTCTTAGGTGATCATAAGAACGAAAAACGTCGACTTCGACTACTTCAAAAGTGTATAAAAGAAAAGATAAATGCTGAAAATGTTGAATGAAATTACTTGGATAATACTGGAAATAAATGAAATAAGGAAAAGTGAAACAATAAGATTAGAAACTTTGCATTGAAAGTAAAAGGTTGGTAATTCATCAGTTTTTACATTCTCTCAGTCATTCGCTTGTTTCTCTATAAGCTTATACTTTGAGTTTTCAATGACATTTTTTTTAATATAATGAACACCCTGAATTCAACATAATGAAATCCTATATATACAAGTATGAAATAACTACCCCTAACATTTCTATCTTTAGAGTTCTCCATGTAAAGCTCTGCATGCAGCCTGTCTTTGTGCTTTCTCCACGTGTCTCTTTAGAAGGAAACCCACAAGCAGTTATTGATATTCGAACGTAATATTGCGTGCCCAAATAACCGCCTTGTCGACCGATTTACCGCATTCGTAAGACCTATGCGGTCGATGTTATCACATAGTCGAAATGTCACTTGCAACATCCGAAAATTTCACTAAGTCCAGATTCTGGTTGAACCAAGATTTTTCGTCTTTGCCTTGGTTTGTTGAGGTTTTCCCTCCTATTGAAAATCCCAGTTAACAAATTGTCCCCCCAAAAGGCTCTTTCGACAATTTCAGGAGATATGGGCATTTTTTATCTTTCCACACACTAATCACCTAGTGGGATGACGTCATTCTCATAATGACGTTTCTTTCAAACACTACCTCGAAAGCATGTGTTTCCCATTCTCCCATATCTCTACTCATCATGGCATGAATTCGTAAGGTAGTGTGGCTACGTGTAGTCAATCACCTCAGTTCTTCTTCTAGGGAAGCGCCAAATGCCATCTTTCTTGTCCCAACTACTACATTGAGGAAAAATGAGCAATCTCAACTTTTTTCACTATAAAAAGCGCATCACCATTATTTCAACATTTTTCCAGCATTTCTTCTGAACTTTACTGATTACCCTGCATCTATGTGTATTTCCTACAAAATAGGACTATATTGTTTTAAGTACTTGCCATTTATTCGCAGGATTCCTTATTCAAGGGTCAACTCTTCAATTTCATATGCATTGTTTGAGAATGTTTGCAGAATTTTAAAAGGTCCTTCCAATTTTGGGGTCCACTTGCCTAATATCATATCTTTTCGATCCATAGGTAATATGACCTTCCAAACTAGGTCATCCTTATTGAATGTTTTAGACTTGACCCTCTTGTTGTAAGCTTTTGCAACCCTATCCTTTTGCCTCACCAAGACGTATAGAGCAGTTAGTCTATCCTCATCTAACTAAGTCAACTCATCAAACATCATTCCTCAATAGAACTCGGTTGAGATCTCAAATTTCCTTTAATTCCTGACTGTCTGCAAGTAGATGTTTAAAAGCAGCACTATGTCGTGCCCATACACAAGTCAAAAAGGTGTAGAGTTAGTTGACTCTTTGGGAGAATTGCGACATGCCCATAGAACTTGATTTAGGGCTTTATGCCAATTCTTTGGCTTCCGCCCCACATGTTTTTTAATAAAACCGATCAATATCTTATTGGCCGCTTCGACCTGACCGTTGGCTTGGGCATAATATGGTGTCGAGGTTAAAAGTTTGAAACCTGTTACGGAGGCCAACTCCACCATTTTACGCTCTGGGAAAAAATGAGTCTTGGTCGTTTGTAATAGTTTCAGGTATCCCATATTTGTATATGATATGGTTTTGGATGAAACTTATCACTTCCTCTTGGTCGACATTAGGTAAAGGTATAGCCTCTATCCACTTAGTGAAATAGTTTATTCCCACCAAAATACACTTATGCCCTTTTGACGAAGAGGGTTTGACCTCACAAATTATGTTTAAAGCCCAACCTATAAAATGCCATGGCTTTACTATTGAATGCAGCTCGCTGGCAGGCACATGTTGGATACCTGAATGTTTCTGACACTCCTGGAAACCTTTGGCGAAATCTATACAGCTTTTTCAACATAGTTGGAAAGTACACCCTAGTTGACATAACAACCATTTCATCTTATGAGCAGATTTGTGTGAGTCACATGATCCCTTATGCACCTTAGAGATAGCTAAGTAGGCTTCATTTTTGCCCAGGCATTTGAGGAGAAGTCCTTCAAGAGTCTTTTTCAGCAATTCGTAACCCATAACTACATAGCTCAAGGCTTTGTATTTAACCTTTCTATCGGTTACTCCCGTTGGATTTTACATATATTTGACTATGGGTTTTCGCCAATCATTATCTGACATTAATTCAATGGCTAAAACTTCATAGTTCACATCTTCGTTGAATTTAGAGTCCTCTAAATCTTGTGAACCTTCATATTCATGTGCCTTCTGATGTTTTAACATTGACGAGGTGTATTGAACATTATCCTCTGAGACCAACGTTTCTTTGATCTCGACTAGATCTTTTAACCTTCCCTTGAAATTTTGTATCCTAAGGCTATTTGAGCCAAATCATTAGCCTCTTGATTCTCCATTTGAGGGACGTGATTGATCGACACGTGCTCAAATTATTTTAGTAAATGGTTAGCTTTCACAAAGTAAAATATCAAGTTCTCTTTGATGCATTTGTACTCCTTCTTTAACTGCCAAATCACTAGCTCTGAGTATCCCTTAGTTTCAGATTCTCTTTCCCCCAAGTCCAGTAAAATTTGAAGACTTGTTATCAAGGCTTCGTATTCGAACTCGTTGTTAGAACATGCTCCCTTAATCTTGTATCTGAATTCGGTCGGTATGTTTTCCAAGGAAAGGATAAAAATACCCACTTTAGAACCATCCGTATGCTTGGAACCGTCTAAGTATAACTTCTAGGGTCTGGTTCCTACATATGCCTCCACTGACTCAACCTCTGAATTATCGATAAGGAAGTCTGCGACAATTTGTCCTTTTACTACTTTCAAAGGATAATCATTCAATGAATTACTCAGTGAGTGCTAAAGCCCACTTTCCTATTCGACTATGCAAAATAGGTTTTGATAACATATGTTAATGACGTTTAAATGAGAATAAACATAGACTTCCACTGGTTTGATATAATGCTTTAACTTAGTACATGAAAAGTACAAGCACATGCATAATTTTTCAATTGAGGTATACCTAGTTTTCGCATCTATTAGGATTCGACTAAGGTGATATATGTCTCTTTCGACTCCATTATCATCCTCTTGAGCTAACATACTGCATATGGTTGAATCTGACGCGGCTATGTACAATTTCATGCTCCTATTTATACTTGGAGGTAGCATTACTAGAGGCTTCATTAAATATTTTTTGATGTTGTCAAACGCCTCTTGTTGTTCATTCCCCTAAATAAAGTCGCTATCTTTCTTGAGTCGAAGGAGTGGCGAGAACAACTGAATTTTTCCACTTTGGTTGGAGATGAACCTTTTCAAGAAATTGATCTTTCCCAACAAAGACTGGAGCTGCTTCTTTGTCGACAGTGGCTTGAGATCTACAATTACATTTGTCTTATTCTAAAATCTCTATGCCTTTCTTGTGCACCATGAATCCTAGGAAATCCCATGCACCAACACAAAAAGCATATTTCAATGGATTCATTTTTAATCCATATTTCCTCATCCTTTGAAAAGACTGTCGAAGATGGTCCAAGTGACCATTTTTTGAGGAGGATTTTATAACAATATCATCGATGTGGAATTGCATAAAAGTCTTGATGAAATCATGAAACATAGAATTCATGGCTCGTTGGTAGGTCGCCCTAGCATTTTTCAGACCAAAGGGCATCATTATCCATTCATAAGTGCATAACACACCTGGGCATCGAAATACCATTTTGGGTACGTCTTATTTATCTATAAAGATTAGGTTACACCTAAAGTAACCATCTAACATGCTTAAATATTCATGACATGCGGCTGAATCAACCATCATTTCTGCCACAAGCATGGGATACTCATCTTTAGGCGTAGCATTATTCAAATCTTTAAAGTATACGCATTCTAAGTGTATCATTTTTCTTTATAACCAGGAGGATATTAGCTAACCATTGGACGTGCATGGTCATCCTTATGAACTTGCTCTAGAGCAACCTTTTGATTTCTGCCTTGATCTACGACATTATTTTTGGAGCAAATCTCCTTGGCAACTTCTTCACTAGCTTCTTCCCAGGCCGAATTGATAAGTTTAATTCTACCATATCTCAACTTAACCCTGGCATCTCATTGTAATCCCATGTGAAGCAATCTTTGTATTCTATGAGCAGCTCGACCACCTTTTTCTTCATACTCTGATCAATTGTGGTGCTGATATATGTTGGTTGCTTAGTCGCTCATTCGCCCAAGTCTATTTCTTCTAACGGGTCTTAGGCTTGCATTTTCTTATTAGTTTCAAGTGGGTATTTTTCAAACCCCAATGGCTCGTTTTCATAAATGTAATCGAGCCTCTGGCTTTTCAAAGTTATTGTTTGGCCCATAGGGCCATCTCCAAAAATCTCAGAGCTTTCGGCGTTGGCTTCAAAGGCCAAATTTTGAGATATCTCAGCCTCGAAGGACGATTTTATTCTGTTTTCAGCCATGTAGGCCAAAATTTTAAGATTATAAGTCTTTCCATTTATTAGGGGTTAGTGGCATACTTGTTGATGGAATCCATGTTGGAGCTCTCCCTCTTAAATGTTATAAAGCCCTTATTATCGGTGGATGTTTGGTTGAGTATTCTTCCTTTGATAACAAAAGATCTTTAAGCTTTTGTAAAAATCAATCCACCTATTTCTTTGAAATTTTTACCACGAACTACGAGGTTTTGATCCCTCATTTTTATATTGGTACGTAGGCATAAGACTGAAGGTTTTATCAAACACAAAATTGTAAATAATGAATTCTTTTCTCATCCCCTCATCCTATTTTTTTAACAAACATCTTTTTCAACTAAAACACTTACACACAAAAAGGGCTCCCTATGAGTACTTAGGATACTTTGGGTGCTAATACCTTCCATCTGTGTAACTAACCCCCTTACCTGTAATCTTTGACATTTTATTAGTTTTGATTTGAAAACTTCTTATCTTTGGGTTATGTTCGTACTTTTCCCTTTTCCATTGGAAACAATAAAAGTGCGGTGGCGACTCTGGTTTTATTGATGTTAAGTTAACCAATAGCTCAATGGTCATGAATTTGCCGCTACACCAGGCTCCTTGCACTCAAAGCACATGCGATCTTTGCCAGCTCTAACGTTCTTGGATCCATAAGTGGACTAGGAACGACCACTTGTCCTTCTTTGTCCTCTGATGATATTTTAACATGATCAACAATAGAATACCCTTTATCCAAAATCTTAAGTCCTGTAACAAGAGTTTGTAACCTTGAGAACATGTTCTCAACAGTTTCCTCATCCTCCATCTTGAATGCTTCATAGCTTTGAATTAAGGAAAGAGCTTTGGTTTCTTTGACTTGTACATTCCCTTCATGCGTCATCCTCTAAGAATCAAATATAGATTTAGTAGTATCTTTGTTAGTGATTTTATCATACTCAGTGTATGAGATAGCATTTAGCAAGATGGTTCTTGCTTTGTAATGATTCTTATAGTCTTTATTCTATTGATATGTCATCACTCTTATTTCAAATTTATTACCACATGCATCTATTGGATGTTCATAGCCATCAACTAACATATCCCATAGATGAACATCGTGACCTAGAAAGAAGCTATTTATTCTATCATTTCAATAGTCAAATCTGTCTCCATCAAAAACAGGAGGTTTAGCATTGTAATGATCTCAATAATTTGTTTGAGTAACTGGTGGTGGAAGAGCAGTCATTGTGTTTCACACTGGATCTTTATGTGACATTTCTAAGTGTTTGATATCTTATCAAGACTAGAAGTAGAGTTTTGATGCCAATTGAAGGTGGCAAGAAATACAAGAAATGGAGGTTTGAATTGGGTTTCTAAAAACAAAATCTTTTTTCAAACCAACTCAATCAAACAATAACACGAATAAGAAAAATAACAAAGTTATTTTTATACTAGTTCGCTATTAGCGAAGCTACCTCCAATTCACCCTACCAAGGTGATTTTTCCTTCTCAACCAGGACTTAATACACTATAACTGAAACTGATTACTCATCGCGTGACTAGTATATTTATAGGATTCGTGACTTCAAATGCATAGTCTTATCGCATAGTTTTAAAGATTATCGAACCCAAAGGACTAATAATCGAACTTACCATTATCTAATGTTACTATGTAAATCTAAGGCTGAAGATCTCTCTAGGAGTTGAGGGATGAAAAGAAATAACTACTAACGAAAATAGAATTTTAATATAAATATTCAATAGCGGGATATCAATATGTAACGCATCAAACCTTGGGAATTCGATAGATAGTTGGTGTAATCTTAAACATCAAAATATTCTTCACTAGAAATTATTTCTTTAAAAGACTTTGTCTCACACTCTCGTTTTTATTGACTCTGACCATACTCTTAAACCAGAATGCTTCGCTCTCGCTGTCTCATTTGAATTAAAAGTAATTTTTGGAAATAAATAAAGTCTAATTAATCCCAAAGCGCTCTCGCTGTATTTAGGATTAATGCCTAGTTTCAACTATCCGGTTAAAATCTCAAACTCTCGTTTTTGTTGACCGTGACCTTTGTTTGCTTTGTACTCTCGTACGATTTTTTTTTTGAATTTAGAACAAGAAATTATAATCGGAAAATAATATTTTATAAAAGCCAACACCAATTATTTATGAATCCCGTCTTTTCGAAGGTCTTTACATACCGATATGGATTGGTTTAGCCGGACATGGATTCAGGAACAAACATGATATTCTGATAATTAAACATGCGATAAGGTATAAACAATTAAAATAGCAATTAACATAAAACCTGGAATATAAACCGAAAACTTGGAATGAATGTTGATTCTTGAATTCAAACAATGTTGGCACGCTTTGGCAATCGGGTACATCGTTACAATCAAACTCAATTGCTTAAAACAAAAAATCGTAATAGTCCCCGATGTGGAGAATCTATCACTTTACAGGTAAATATCTACTTAAGAAACACTAACAACAAAATCTGGATATAAGTGCACCCCGGTCTCTGAAGACCGAAGTCTATATATATACTCCTCACTCCTCCTTAAAAATAGCCTTGAATATCTACTAGTGGGGAGCGGTTTGTTGAACGAGCAAAAACTGAACGTGGAGAAAATTTTGGAGAGGAACAAGGAGGAATGGATTGGCGACGGCTGCCACAACCCTAGTTTGATCCACGTGGCGGGCACCACTCTCTCATGTGGTAGGTGCCACATTCTTCTAATATGGTGGGCACCACCCTTCTTCAATCCATGTGGCGAGTGCCACTCTCCCATGTGGTGGGCACCACATTCTTCTAATGTGGTGGGCGCCACCATTCTTTATTTTGCTCCATTTTCTTCCTTTTTTCTTTCATTTTTGCTATTTTCCCCTTTTGCTTGCCTAGACATCTCTTATTCGATAAATACCTGAAATAAACATAAAGTACGGCGTAATAGTATGGAAAATCAAGTAAAAATCAATGCATGTTAAGTCAAATATACAATACATTTTCGCGTTATCAAACTCCCTCATTCTTAAACCTTTGCTTTTCCTCAAGCAAATGTTGCGTACATGAATAAAAGAGTTTTGTAAAATTTTGCAGCATACAATATCAAGACTCGTGAAAAACACAGTTGCACTCAGATACTGATTCTAGCCTACAGACTCTACTTTGGTCAGAAATTGCATCAACAGGTACTAACTTCCACACTAAGGGTATCGTTGGAACACATAGTCGCAATTGTGCAATCATAAGTCTCCCTCCTATACAAACCAATCTGAATCATGTCATCATGCCTAAGGCTACCTTACTAATCCTTCTTTTTATCCTTTTTCATTCTAGTGCAATCACATTAAGCCCGTTATCCTTTCACATTCATAGCAAGATAATTTGTTAGTGACTATGATCTCATCATTATTTCTTTCTTTCTTTTGCACATTTTGGCTCAAATAACTGCTAAAGATGGTTATACTGTTGGGTTAAGTGACCGGACGAGGGTCACCTAACTTAGAAGGAACAACATTTTTCATAAATTTTGTCAATCTTTTTCTCTTTTAAGCCTGAGATCATACACTTATTTGCATCGACTTCTTGCGTAGTGTGTGCTTAGGATGGTGCTGACCGCTAGATAAACTACTTAAGGAATATTAAAGGCTAGAATTTAAGGCTACGACATGACAAGTACTCAAATTGATCTTATACTTGGGATTTTTAAGGTGTTAAAACGATACCGACCTTGTAAAGTTTTTCTAAATCTGTACAATTCAGCCTAAGTTTTGTTTATAGTTTAGAACTTTCAAAAGATGTATTGTGTTTCTAAGTCAAGATTTTTGCAAAAATTTGGTATGGCTTAAGCAAAAGGGAGAATTAGTAAATAACGGAAACCACGCATAAAGACTCATCAGTGCAATGATATCTGACTCAACTAACTCTTAATAATTTAACAAAGGAAATAACAAAAGGAAATAACAATAATTTAAATCTACCTAGAAAGCGATAAATAAAAGAGGTAAAGCTTTCCTCCCTCATACTTAAATCGAGCATTGTCCCCAATGCAACGACATAAGATAGGAAAGAAAGGTAGAACCTGGGTAGCCTGCTACTGGCGCCTTCTGCTACGTGTTCGTCCACGTTCACCATTTCCAGGATGGTGAGGTGGCGTACCCACATAAGAGGCATAGTCTTGTAGATCTTTCACACACATTGTCAATGCTACCATTTCATCGATCAAACCAGACATGTTCTATTCAGTCCTGAAAGCGTAATCATGCTGGTCATGCTGCATCTGGCGAAGGATTTGCATCATTTCTGTTTGCTGAGCTTCCATGTTTTGGATTTGTTGGTCGCGTTGAGCGTCTAATTCACTACACTGCAGTAGTTCATCATATATGTCATCAAGAGTGGCAGGTGCCACATTTCTTCTTCTGGGTCTTTGGCTGGATGATGTATCTGCAACATTTTCAGAAGAAACATGTGTGGTATGTGGGTGTATGTCAGTAGCGGGAGCAACTTGCTCCTGAACATAATCCTCATCAATGTCCCCGCCAGCAACTACATTCTTAGGAATGTGCACGGGGACTTGGTTAGGCACCAGATCATGAATATAACAATAATTGTTCGGGTTACGCACATCTGTGCAAATTGGGTTGGGGAGGATGAAATCTTGAAAAACACTATTGGCAACCATTAGGTGAAATTTACTGTCTTGTCTATGTTTTACCAATTTCATGCTCCTTGTCATGTCAATGTCAATGGCACGAGGCAAGAGTGGTGTTAGGCAGGAGAATTTATCTTTGAGTCCTAGGACTCTGGCTATTGAGTGAAGGAGAAGAGAGATCCAAAATACAGCGGAATTTAAAATTTCTCCTTTAGTGATCCTTACGAATGGGCATGATCAGTGATAAAATGGTTACCTCTTATGGCGATTGTAACCTTTAATGCAGATCTACGGAGCGATCATGAACGTTGAACAATGACAACGCCTATACTCGGTCCACACGAACGGATTCCTTCAATCTCAGTGCTAACTACTACGAATGAAGGCTTTGAGTGAGAGAGAGAGAGAGAGAGAAAACAAAATTGCAACTACACAATTGCTTCTACATAAGGGTTCTATTTATAGAAACACTTGTGTGGGCTGCAAGCTAAAAAGCCCACTCAAGTGTATGTGGCCCATATCTTATAATATGCCAAAATCACTTAAGCGCGTGGTACCTTACCATATTTCGTATTCTACTTAAGTACATTGTACCTTACAATGTTCTACAATTCACTTAAGGGCACCGTACATTACAATATTCCTTAGGTACTCTATCTCTCATCAATCCGTCCTTTTGTGTGTGACCCTGTAGGTTTTCGCGGCATTGACAATTATATTAAATCACGTATTTAACATAATAAACAGTGAGCGGTACCAAGCAACACATCATTGCTACCCAAGACACGAAAATGTTATGTGATCTGACAAATCCTTTTGTGATAATACTTATGTGTACAATTACCCTTTTGCCCTTATGTCTATATTAAACACAAGGTATAGACCGTGTCATCCTTGTCCAGTTCAATATTGGGCCCATAGACATTTATCCTGTTACGCGGGATGGGAAAATTCCATCTAGGTCACTCATGTCCCTTAGCATGCTTCGTGGAGTACCCATCAACTGTCTTTATGGTCATCCAGTTACGGACAATGTTTGATCAGCAATAAGGCACTCGACTCTACATCTAGGGTCCATAGTGGTTTTAGGTCGAAGGGTGGTATACACCATTATCACCATGAGAATAACTTATGACACTTTGCATAACATTCTATATAGTATTCTTATAGCGGGTCAATCCAGTATAAATATTACTCTTAATATTCATACCTATGTTTAAGACTTGATAACTCCTTATCCATGATCCAAGAGATGTGATCATCAGTCTATATACATAATAGTCTTAATGCTTTAATGTTATCCCACTTCACAATAAAGCTCGACTATGGATACTTTAAGAATAATGTCCTTATGTTTAATGTTATTTCATAATTAAGTCACACTTGATACATTAAAGGGACTATCTATTCTAGGGACTTTATTAGACAAACATAATAAAGAAAAAGCCTTTTATTAATAATAAATAATTCGATACAAGTACCAAAAGTATTGGCCTCTAGGGCTTACACACTCAATCTCCCACTAGCACTAGAGCCAATCAGGCATACCCCTAATGCCCATAGATCTAGTATGGCTATCATGCTTCTTCTGTGCAAGAGGCTTTGTCAGTGGATCAACAATATTTTTAAGTGTAGGTACTCTGCATATTTTCACATCTCCTCTATCTATTATCTCTCGAATGAGGTGATAACGCCTAAGTATGTGTTTGGATCGTTGGTGAGATCTAGGTTCCTTAGCTTGTGCGATAGCACCATTGTTATCACAATAGAGACCAATGGGATCCACAATGCTAGAAACTATGCCAAGTTCATTAATGAACTTTTTGATCCAAACAACTTCTTTTGCTGCACTTGAGGCAACAATATACCCGACCTCAGTTGTAGAATCAACAACTATATCTTGCTTTGAACTTTTCCAACTCACAGCGCCACCGTTTAAGCAAAACGCATAACTAGACTGCGATCTAAAGTCATCCTTATCTGTCTGGAAGCTAGCATCGGTGTATCCAATTACAGCCAACTCTTTCTGACCTTCATATATCAAGAATGAGTCCTTAGTCCTTCTCAAATACTTAAGGATATTCTTGACAGCTACCCAATGTAGCACCTCAAATTTGCACCCATCATTGTACATACCATCTCATATTAGGTCATAGCATATCATGATACATTGCATAGCATTGCATTGTCCCCAGTTGCCTCAAGAGCAAGCAAGTCAAGAATTAGGTCAAACTGATCAGGAGATCAGTCAACCAATCAAGCAAGGGTGTTCTCAAGGAGCAAAGGCCCTAGGGTTTGTCCAACAAGTTCACATGACTTGGAGGTCCATTTGAAGTGTTCAAGTCAAGGGTTGTTTGTTCATAAGCCATCAGTTCATGCACAGTCAGTCAGAAACCCTAGAAAGTCAAAGTCAGTCGTTTGCAGTGGATGGTGGCCATTCTTGCAGAATTTGGGCACCATGATCAATCATCAAAGGTTCATATATCTTGAGACATCATTTGGAATCAAGATATCAAGGAATTAGGGTTTGGAATTCATCAGAAGGTGCTTCAGTCAAGCAAAACCCTAGAAAGTCAAAGATTGGTCAACTGTGGATTTAATCAGTGATTTGATGGATGGAATTGATTTGAAGGAGTTCATTCATGCTTATATAAGCCTCATATATCATGTCCAACCTCATCATGGAAGAATTTGAAGTCAAACAGAAAATTTCCAGAAATAGAAAGTGGACCTGTAATTTTAACTGCCAAAAATGGAAACTTCTTGATCTTAAACTTACATCATGATACAAGCTTCAAATGAATTTTTGCCCAACATGAAAGTTGAAGATCTTGTTCTCCCATTTTCAAAAAGTCCAAGAACTCTCAAATCCCATGTATGGTTGTCAAGATATGATCAATTCAATTTCAAAAATTTGTGAACTTCAAAGGGCCATATCTCATGAACCATTTGTCCAATTTTGGTGGGGTTTTTTCCTACAAACCACATTTCATCTCCTCTTTCCAAAAACATAAATTTCATGTACCAAAAATCTATGGATCAAAATGGCATTTTTTGACTTGTTTCATTAAAATTCAAGTTTGACCAATGGTTGACTTTTTGAATTAAGGCTTTTCAGCACAAGTGGCCATTTGGAAATTGTTTTAATTGTTATTTGAGACTTGTTTGCAAGCCCAACTCGGCCAGAAGCATACACCTCCACTTCCATATGTCAAAATTAGCAAATATGCAAAATCACTTCATTTAAGTTAACTTGGATTAGCACATGATTAAGCAACCTTAAACAGTCATATATAAACCATTTTCTGACATTTCTAAACCTAGAATAACAGCCTCCAAGCACAGAAAACACTCTCATTCTCTCATTTTGGAATTGGCACGATTTGGAATTTCTGGCCAAGGCTTCAAAGAACTCGAGGACTCTTTCATTGTTCCATGCTCTAGCCACCTTTGTGAGCTCTTTGCAAGCATATAACACCAGCTGGAAGATCATCTTGAGTTCTGTTTTTCCAAGCATACAACAATGGCAAATCGAGTTTTGAGGGTTTCCAAGCATCATTGAGCTAACCTACCTCAAGGATTCATCATTTCAAAGCTTCGTGTTCATCTGTTTCGAGCTGCATCACTCAAACAACCACTGATTCACCATTTGTTTCAAATTCAAGTAAGGTTTCGAGTTCCTCTTTTCTCAAAATAATGCTATGTTTCTTGTAGTTCTTGCCACGCTGAATCCATTGCAACTTGTATCATTCAAAATGGTTATGATATGCGTGAGAAATCTGAATTTCCATTTGTGTGCTCAAACTTATTTTCACTCGATTTGCCTTGCTTAGGATGAGTTAGTGAGATTGGTTGTCATATTTGTGTTGTATGTGGTCTGATGATTCCATTGATGTATTTAATTTGTTGTTCTGGGCATAAAAAAATTTCGAGTTGATTTGAAGATGGTGAAGCCATGCTGTTGTGATGAACCCTAATATTTTTCCAGAAATATCTTGCTTCATGTATGCATGTGTGTTGGCTACTGTTGTTGTTTTCGTTGCATGAACACCACCATATCACTGCCATGCGATTTGTACATTGTTATTTGAAATTTGTTTGATGATGATGGACCATGAAGATGATCATATGTTGCTGTTGTATACAAACCCTAAGAAAATCTGCCCAGAAATGCGATTGGCTGTTTGTTTACTTGCCCTGCGAATTTACTGTTCCATTGGAAGCGAGCCAATCAAAATATTTGGTCTGTGGAGCCTAAACGCAGCGTTTAGTTAAGTGACACGCTGAATTACCAAAATGCCATGCTGACTTTGGTTGACCCATTAAACCATGTTCTTTGTTCATGTTTGCTCCAATTTGTTCATCATCTTCTAAAATTCACAACTCACTCAATTTAGCTCCAAAATTCATGAAATTTTTTCCATCATTTTCACATGAATGTCTATTATTTAATCATGATTTTTTATGAATTTTTGGTTGGCTGGATTTTAAATGGCATTAGACTTCTTAACATGTATGCTTATTTGACACCTTTTGCCATTTCTTTTGTGAAATGATCATGATGTATCCAATGCCCCTGATATCTTTTTTGGTGAAACTAGACTCATTCACCTTTGTTCTGATGTAGAGTTTGTGCATTTATCATATGTGGTTTGTGAGATACAAATTTTTGAAGTAGGGTGTGACAACTTGTGTCACACCAATGATGTGCATTTGCTGATTTTTGTTTACATACTTCCTGGCCTCCAATTGACCCCAAATTTTGCATGATCCCTCTCTTATATGTCTAGTTGACTTGTGAATTTTCTTGGATTTATTTGAGCCATTTCCTAATTATTTGAGATTTTTCTTCCCTGCCTAGTCAATTGTTGACTTTGTGTGACACACCTTGCCATTTCATTTGGGAAATTCTCATATCTTATTGTATGATCATGAAATTTCATATGTGCATACTAGACATCTTGAGCTGTGCATTGGTGTTCATCCCATCCATTTCTCATCTGTTTTCATTTTGTTATGATTTTTTGAAGTTGACCCATGTTTGTTGACCTTCATTGTGCATGCTTGAAATTATGTTGACTTCCTGATTTTAATTGACCATCTTCCCATGATCCAATTGAGCTAAAATTTCATATGCATGCTATGTTATGGATTATAATTGAGTATAAATTATTTGATGATTTTTGAAATTGTTTGGGTTGACTTTTGATGCAAGTCATTCTGTTGACTTCTTTGAGCCTTCATTTGCCATGCTTTGGTTTCCTTATGCTTATGAATTGATGATGGTGCATGATATGAACATGAATCCAATTGTGTTTGCTTCCTAAATGTTTGAACTTGACTTTGGTTGACTTTCATTTGCTGTTTTGACTTTTTCATTTGTTTTTGACCCTAGGCTTGTCCTAGTGGTCTTTTGGGCTTATGATTGAGTTTATGTTTCAGGTTAAGCAACAATGCCTCAAAGATCATACAAATGTGATTGAGTTTGATTACATATCATGTGCTAACCCTTGTTTTGTAGGTGGCATGACTCATTTGACTTGAGTTTGTGCTTTGCACATTGGTTCCTCTGTGTTGACTTTTGTTTACCAATCCCTTTTGTTTTAAACTGTTGAACTGTTTACTGATTGGTTTGACTTTTTCAGGTACCTTTAGTTGCTTAAGTTCTTTGAACTTGCTTTGCTTTGCTTTTTTTAGCAACTTGCTTGAGGTATAATCTTTTTTACTTCATGTAGTCTGGAAGACCTGGCCTGTTACTTGGCCAGGCAACTGTCTGAAGTCCTCCTTAAGAGGCAATGCTTGTGTATGTTTAATTTGTCCTTGTACAGAGTCAAAGACCTCCTAAGTGAAGAGGCAATTGGCAGAACCAAGGGATAAGAAATCTATCCCCTGCTATTCAGTGTGTCTTCTGTCTTGCTCACACCACTGTGTTGATGCATTTCAGACAAAAACCCAAGATCTTGTGCAATTGCACAGTTGAGTCAGTATCAAATGTGTAGAAGGGTTCCCACTTTATGAACCCACACATTCTTGTCAAATGCTCTCCCTGGCCAGGGATAGAAGCAATGAGGCACACCCCTCATCTCCTTTCATCTGCTTCACCTTAGCCCCTCAATGGCAAGGTTAAGAGCAACACTCACCCCATTCCAGAGGTTTGTTTGTTGAGGTTGATATGACCCCTCGACTAAAACCTAACCCTTGTTTGAGCCACTTGCTTGTGTATAGTGTGTGCTATCTGTGCTTGTCTGTTTGTTTGACTTGCTTCCTGTGCAAGTTAGGTTTAGTTTAGACTAATCCTTGTTTGCTTTCGCCCTCGTTGCGATCGAGCCTTTTCCTTTCTCTCGCCCTCGTTGCGATCGAGCCTTTTCCTTTCTCTCGCCCTCGTTGCGATCGAGACTTTTCCTTTCTCTTGCCCTAGTTGCAATCGAGACCTTTGTCCCTCCGTAGCCGAACTACGGCAACTCTGATTCTCATGTCCACATGAGATACGTAGGCACGAGATGCGATGTCTTGTCGAGTTTGACTAACCACTAACACTAATTCTCTTCTCTCGCCCTCGTTGCGATTGAGACCTCCCCTTTCTCTTGCCCTAGTTGCAATCGAGACCCTCCTTGCTTCCTGTGCAAGTTAGGTGTGCGTGTGGCTTGCTTCCTGTGCAAGTCATGTCTAGGATAGGTTGGCCCTTGTGCCATTTAGCTAGAAACCTTAACTTAGGGTTGACTTTTGCATGACAACATCTAGGCTCGAGTCGTAGTCTCCCTAGTGTTGTGTCTCCCTCTGTTATCTGGTTAGGCTATATCCTTTATCCCTGCGTAGGGGAACTACATCGCCCTGATCTTCACACCAGATGAAGTATGTAGGCAGGAGATTGAGCTGATCTCTCCGGGCGCCCTTTTTCTTTTTCAACCCTTTGTGTCTTAACCACCCTTGTGTGTGTTCTGGTTGGAGTCCGACATAAGTCCAGCGATTGGCAGTTGGTTTCCTGTGTTTGTTCTGGTTCGGATGCTGATGTAAGTCCAACGATTGGCATTCAGGCTCCACGTTTGCCTGTGTTTGTGTTTGTTTGTGTGCGTGTCAGCCGAGCTACGAATGCTCTGATTCTTCTCTCGTCCGAGAAGATACGTATGCATAGGATGTGATATCCTAGCGAGCATGTGTCGTCTCCCCAGTCCGAACTACTTCGACTCTGATGTCTATGCCTGATAGACTAAGTAGGCCCAGGATGCGACATCCTGCCGAGTCAGTTTCAGTCTTTTTCTTTTGTCTCTTTCAGCCAGTGTGTGTGTGAGTTTGAGCAGTGTTTTAGCAACCACTTTCCTTCCTTTTGTGCGTGGATCCCGTAGAGTACTACGGATGCGTAGGGGTGCTAATACCTTCCCTTCGCATAACCGACTCCCGAACCCATCCTCTTTGGTCGCGAGACCATGTTCTTTCCTAGGTTTACTCTGAGCGTTTCCTTTCCCTCTTTTGGGATAAATAACGCACGGTGGCGGCTCTGTTGTTTCTTTCTTTTCCCGCCGGTTTTTCGCGTGATGCGACAGCTGGCGACTCTGCTGGGGACGTAGAGAAGTTGACCTGTGCTGGTCCATCTTCCCTGAGCGAGTCTCTCCTAGCGCTCTCTAGGTTAGGGTTTTGGTTGCTATTTGCTGTGTTTATTTATTGCATTCATTTGTATATGTTTGCATTTACTGTTTGCCTTTATTGTTTGCATTAATGTTTGCATTCATTCATATTCATCTGCTGGTTGTCTGTTTGTTGGGATGGGATATTTTGTGAGAAATAAGCCCACTACCCAGGCTTGAGTGTACACATAGGTGTTAGAGTGGATAGTCATGAGGCTTGCGTGGCATGTTGCTATGATAAGTCGTTCATGAGACCCACATTCCAGACGAGGTTTCTGTTGGATATATTCTGTCCTATGGGTGTTCCATAACGACAGATATTCCTTTAGAAATCGTCGACTCTGGTGACCATTTCCTGAGAACTCAGTCGAGGCCTCTCCTCCGAGACGCGTTTATGTTAGCTCTGGTGGGCGCATTCTCGCTGCTCAATCCGAGGACCCCGAGACTGGGAACTTGCTTTAGGATTTCCTGTTGAGGGGAGTCAGCAGAGGTCTTTTATCCCGTAATAATGCCAAACCTTCAGTGGTAAACGTATTATTCTTGACTGAAGGGCTGAAGCTGACAAACTTCTGTTCTTAGAACCTACCAGTGAGGGGAGGGTTTGATCTCTACAGATACGGTTTCTGCCAGTGATGCTGTGTTGGTGACTTTGGTTCAGCCGAATTTATGGACATTTATTTCTGGGACGCCGGAGTTCTGTCCGTGGTTTATCAGCGGGTTCCGTTTATTTCGGATCCCCGGGTTGAATTTGAGAGTACTTGTTCAGAGGACCTGACTGTCATCCATTCAATGGATGATCCTGGATGATAGTAATGTAATCTCCAGTTCCGTTTATTTCGGAACTCCACAAGTCGGATTTATGGTGACTCGGTTCTCCAGATTTGGGTTCAGATGCCAGTTGATCAGATTGACTTTGGGTTTCAGAGGAATTGTGACTCCAAGTCCAAGCCAAAGCTCCGATCCGGTGTGCCGAGATGCACAGCCTGCCAGTCTTGGCTCCATCATTTGCATCATAGCATGTTTATTTTCCAAAAAAATAATAACGCATGAAAAAAGAAAAAAGTTAACTCGCATACGCATATCCTTTATCAGGATCATTCATGACAAAATAGTATCCATATCATGCATATCATGCATATCATGCACATCCTTGCATTGCAGACATGTTTGGAGAGACTTCTCACTTGGTTCCTGACCGAGACAGGATTGCTGACCGTCGTCCGCACCGCTACTCAACCAGATTGAATCAACAGAGGAGTATGGATCAGGTTCAAGCAGAATTAGCCGAGATGAGGACAAACATGGCCCAGTTCATGACAATGATGCAAGGAGTTGTTCAGGGGCAAGAGGAGATGCGTGCCTTAGCCCAGAGACTGGAAGCCGTGATTCCACCAGTCCACCGTGCTTCACCAGTGGGTGTACCCGTTCGTGAGAATGCTGCTGTCACTATTCTCATCAATGATTATGCCGTGGGTGATGAATTGAGGGGGATCAGAATCAGTGAACAGCCTCTTGCTGCAGAGACTGTTAATGTCAGAGCAACCCGCGCTCCGGTTCGCCATCCTGGCTCTTCAAGTTCTTCTGGTTCTAAGAAGACATATTCTGGGGCACCCAAAAGGGGAGAAAGTGAAACAAATGCTGTGCACCGTCAGAGGAGTATGAACAGAGGGCAGTATCGGCAAGTCGCTGCTGTAACTACTCCAACCACTCAAACTCAACAACAGCAGAGAAGACCAGTTCAGCAGCATCAGCGTCAACAACATCATTCTCAGCAGCAGGTTTCCCATCAAGCCGGTACGAGTAATGAGAGGAAGAAGATCATTTTTGATCCAATCCCCACGTCCTACGCCGAACTGTATCCCTCTCTGATAGAGCGGAACTTGATTACTCCTAGAGACCCGCCGCCCATACCCGTCAACCCTCGGTGGTGGTATAGGCCTGAACAGCATTGTGTGTATCATTCGGGTGCTCCTGGTCATGATGTGGACAGTTGTTTCCAGCTGAAGGTGAAGGTCCAAGACCTTGTGAGGTCAGGTATTTTGATTTTGGAAGACTTAGGTCCCTGTGTTAATCAAGCCTGAAGATAACAAGTCCTGGGCTGGCGCCGACTTTTTCTTCAGAAGGGTTGTTCAGAAAACAGAAGCTGCTGATGCAAGAGATATTGACAGTTGTCATCCCTGGTGGGATCTATCACAATTGGGTCACTGTGGGCGTTCCTACGGTTGTTCATTAAGTCAGTGTAATAATCACTTTGTTTAAAAACCCTTCTCCCATGCCAAAAGGAGAAGTGATGACATTGTTGGCAACATTTTGTGCAATGATATTTTCATTCAAATAAATTCATGTTAAACATTTGTTTTTCCATTTGTTTTCCCTTTTCGCTTTTTGCATGAAATTGGTGATCACCAAAAAACCTAAAAACAAGAATAAAAGCAATCTTTTCATCTGCATAACGATTGTCTTGTTTGATTTTCAAAGTGCTTTTTATACTCAAAATCTTTATGCAGGTTGTTTCTCAAACCCATTGAACATAATGATCGGACGTCATCTCCCAATTTTGAATTCCCTGTATTCGAAGCGGACGAAGATGTTGTTGAAGGGATTCCTGACGGTATTTCCCGACTTCTTGAGCAAGAGAAGAAGATCACTCAGCTGCATCTCGAGAATCAGCAGAACAGCCAACTGGGGCATTTATCAAAAAAAAGAGAAAAAGAAAAAAAAGAGGAGGGTGCAAAATCAAAAAAGAAATCAATCAAAAGAAATCAAAAGAAAGAAAAAGAAAGAAATCAAAAGAAAACAAAAGAAGATAGCACCCTCAAAGTCCCAAGTTGACTGATGCTGAATTTGATCCAAAGGAAGAGATCAACTGCCATGTGTCATGGTCAGTCATGTCAGCAGAGAGTGAAAAAGCATTCAACAAGAAGGTCAAGCCTCGTGTGTTCCGAGGGACCTTGTGCTCAAGAAAGTCTTGTCTTTCATGCCCAATTCCAGGGGCAAGTGAACTCTACAAGCTATGAACGTCCATACGTTGTCAAGAGAGCCTTTCAGGCAATGTTTTGACGCTTACAACAATGGATGAAGAAGTTCACTCGTCCTGTGAATTCCGATGCAGTCAAAAAATACTTCGCCTAAAACAAAGAAAAAAAGCAAAAGCTCGCTAAGTCGAACACCCCAAAGGGCGACTTAGGCAAAAAGGAGCGTCTCGGTGGATTGAAAACCCGAAAGGGCGATCCAGGCAAAAGTTAGAGACATTGAAAAAAAAGAGAATTTGCATCCCGCTAGATTGAGCACCTCACACTGGGGCAATCTAGACAAAAATTAGGGATTTGGCAAGTAACTGCATCTTGACAAGACTGTGCTGTACATCTGTCATCCGTCAGGGATTCTCGATTCGTCGTCAACTGAAGCTCCGAATACATCGAAAATTCGGAATGGTAGAGGAAAGGTCATTATGTTCAATGTAGCCCTCTCCAATATATATCACCGATTTCAAACTTGTATAGATCTATGGAGTCTTGCCCTTTGCAGACTACCATTCCATCACATCAATTTGAACTTTTATCCAATTATTTACATTCTTATTTGTTTTCAACTCAACAAATGTTTTGCATGTTTTAACTGATAAAGTATCATTGTTTTCAAAATAAACAAAAATTTTCAAAAAAAAAATTATTCTTAAACAAAGCGAACCTTCACAATGATGGAAAGAATACTTAGGAGACCCACAGTGCTCTCCCGGGGGTGGTATGATTACCAACAGGTAAGACAATTGTTCGTATCTCGAGCATGACTGTATCTTTGTCCTACAGAACCTCGTATGGTCTCTCCTCAGTGAAGTTGCCCGACGCAGTGTTGTTTGAAGTTGTTTATCTTCATGTTCAGGCAGTACAACATTCTTCCTCCAAGTCCCTGTTAGCCCTACTGAGGGGCATCTCCAGTATAGGATTGTTCGAGCCCTACCGTGGGGCATTCTCAGCAAGGTTGCTTTTGAAATACTTTTGTGGGGCAGTTCCCCAAGCAGAGTGTTTATTGAAGACGTTGGCATTCCTCTCTCCAGCATAGCAGTCTTCTCCTCTCCCTGCAAGATGGTGTTGTTCCCTGATATCTTGGTTTCCAGCGGATCGCGTTTGCTCTTTGGTGTTTTGGCCTTCCCTATGGAAGAAGAGTGGTGCCGGATGGCTGATTCCTGGACCTGCGTGTTGAGCATGTCTGTTTGTCAGCATTCATCATACATTCATCGTGCATAATGCATACATGCATAATCATAGCATTCGGATACTCATGTTGCAGCTGTTGCCATGTATCTGTTGATTGTTGCCTCCTGCTAGTTGGTAATACAGATCTCTCCAGTAGATTTTCCTCAAGCAAATATGGGTGTGTCCGATCTCTCCATGTAGAGTCTACCCCTTAAGCAGAAAGTGTCTATCCTTTCCTGCCATTTCCCCACTGAGATACATCCTCGTGGATGACGGTTGCTTCCGTTCCCTCCCTACACGGGATGGGTTTTCCCTATTGAGCTCTTTCCTCATTAGGATGAGTCTTGTTTCAGTCTGCCTTTTTGGATCGATCCTAAATTGGCTCCCCGTTGACTGTTTCTTGTGCTTCCCTGGGGCATAAATGAATAGTTGCTCACTAGCCGGCACTCATTCATCTTATCCTTAGCGGAATTTGTGGCTTCTGCCTACAAACCGGTAGTTGTAAGTCCTATCTTTGTGGTTTTCTACCCACAGGCTGGTAGTTGTAAAATCCCACGTTCTCCCGTTGGTGGAGTTAACCCTTTGTGCTCATCCCGATGATGACTGGTTACTTTTCCATTGGCCTCTACCTACAAACCGGTAGCTGTAAGTCCTATCTTTGTGGTTTTCTACCCACTAGCTGGTAGTTGTAAAATCCCACTTTTATCCCCTTGGTGGAGTTAACCCTTTGTGCTCATCCCGATGATGGCTGGTTACTTTTCCATTGGCCTCTACCTACAAACCGGTAGCTGTAAGTCCTATCTTTGTGGTTTTCTACCCACTAGCTGGTAGTTGTAAAATCCCACTTTTATCCCCTTGGTGGAGTTAACCCTTTGTGCTCATCCCGATGATGACTGGTTGCTTTTCCATTGGCTTCTACCTACAAACCGGTAGCTGTAAGTCCTATCTTTGTGGTTTTCTACCCACTAGCTGGTAGTTGTAAAATCCCACTTTTATCCCCTTGGTGGAGTTAACCCTTTGTGCTCATCCCGATGATGACTGGTTACATTTCCATTGGCCTCTACCTACAAACCGGTAGCTGTAAGTCCTATCTTTGTGGTTTTCTACCCACTAGCTGGTAGTTGTAAAATCCCACTTTTATCCCCTTGGTGGAGTTAACCCTTTGTGCTCATCCCGATGATGACTGGTTACTTTTCCATTGGCCTCTACCTACAAACTGGTAGCTGTAAGTCCTATCTTTGTGGTTTTCTACCCACTAGCTGGTAGTTGTAAAATCCCACTTTTATCCCCTTGGTGGAGTTAACCCTTTGTGCTCATCGCGATGATGACTGGTTACTTTTCCATTGGCCTCTACCTACAAACCGGTAGTTGTAAGTCCTATCTTTGTGGTTTTCTACCCACTAGCTGGTAGTTGTAAAATCCCACTTTCTCCCCTTGGTGGAGTTAATCCTTTGTGCCCATCCCGATGATGACTGGTTACTTTTGTTGGCCTCTACCTACAAACCGGTAGTCGTAAGTCCTATCTTTGTGGTTTTCTACCCACTAGCTGGTAGTTGTAAAATCCCACTTTCTCCCCTTGGTGGAGTTAACCCTGTGTGCTCATCCTATCGATGACTGGTTACTTTTCCGTGGTTTTCTGCCTACAAACCGGTAGATGTAATCCCCTCTTTGCGGTATTGGTATTCTTTTCCCCTCTGGATACTTGCCTTGATCAAGCAGTATTGTCCCCATTGGGTCTTCCCCTGCCTTTGGATACTTGCTCCGAGTAAGCAACTTTATCCTCTTTTGATTGGTCATCTTTTGCATACCTAGTCCTGGTACCCTGATGCCTTTCTTTTCGGTCGATTATTCATTTAACAACCTACAACCCGGTTATGGACAATCTTCCATGCGAGGTTATTATCTACGTTCTGACGGCTATAGATAATTTGTCTCATGCACTCTTTGGTCAATCTTTTGATTGTTTTCTCCAGCAGAGAAAGATTCGTATTCCCTATGGAATCAGTGTCCATCCTTTAACAAGATCGCTTTTCTAGCCCTCTTCAGGATGTTGAGTGTTTTGGAACACAAACCAATTCACGCTTTGGTCGGTCACCCGTTTCATACCTACAACTCGGTATTCTTGGTGTTCCTTCCTGTTTGCTCGCTGTCGTGACCTTGATCCCCAGTGAGACCCCCTGCAAGTGTTCAGCCTTGCCCTGTCATCTTGTGGATGTCAGTATCCCGTCAGCACCCGCGTGTGTTGTTTCTTTGGTGTCGGTAAACACCATCCTTCAGTGATTTCCAGTCATGCGTAAGTGTCTGGTCTTCTTTGGTGTCGGTAAACACCATCCTTCGGTGATTTCCAGTCATGCGTAAGTGTCTGGTCTTCTTTGGTGTCGGTAAACACCATCCTTCGGTGATTTCCAGTCATGCGTAAGTGTCTGGTTTTCTTTTGATGTCGATAAACATCCTCTTTCGATGTTCATAACGTCGGTCTCCCTTTCGTCCTATGACGTTTGGCTGAGTTTTCCTCCTCTCCGTTGGTGTCGATAAACGTGAGTCTCCCTTTCGTCCTATGACGTCTGGCTGAGTTTTCCTCCTCTCCGTTGGTGTCGATAAACGTGAGTCTCCCTTTCGTCCTATGACGTCTGGCTGAATTTTCCTCCTCTCCGTTGGTGTCGATAAACGTGAGTCTCCCTTTCGTCCTATGACGTCTGGCTGAGTTTTCCTCCTCTCCGTTGGTGTCGATAAACGTGAGTCTCCCTTTCGTCCTATGACGTCTGGCTGAGTTTTCCTCCTCTCCGTTGGTGTCGATAAACGTGAGTCTCCCTTTCGTCCTATGACGTCTGGCTGAGTTTTCCTCCTCTCCGTTGGTGTCGATAAACGTGAGTCTCCCTTTCGTCCTATGACGTCTGGCTGAGTTTTCCTCCTCTCCGTTGGTGTCGATAAACGTGAGTCTCCCTTTCGTCCTATGACGTCTGGTTGAATTTTCCTCCTCTCCGTTGGTGTCGATAAACGTGAGTCTCCCTTTCGTCCTATGACGTCTGGCTGAGTTTTCCTCCTCTCCGTTGGTGTCGATAAACGTGAGTCTCCCTTTCGTCCTATGACGTCTGGCTGAGTTTTCCTCCTCTCCGTTGGTGTCGATAAACGTGAGTCTCCCTTTCGTCCTATGACGTCTGGCTGAGTTTTCCTCCTCTCCGTTGGTGTCGATAAACGTGAGTCTTCCTATTCGTCCTATGACGTCTAGTTGTACCTGTCCCCTTGTGGATTTACCTCTTCGTTGGCCTTGGTAAACGTTGAGTTTTTCCCTAGTTGTCCGTTGGCATCTAGTTGTGATTTCTTTTCCCATTCATCGTCATTGCGATGTCTGGATGTGGCCGTACCCTTTGAAAACAAAAAACAAAAATACCCAGTAATAAGTATCAGATCCCAGTGGACGTTTCCATTGGTGGATCCCTATTGTGCAAATTCTACGGTTCTTGGTATTCAATCCCTGGTTACCCTGAAAGTCTGACAGCCGCTGCTATCATCCATTCGGGTTCCCAGCTGATTGAATAGGGGCAGCTGTAGCACCTCAAATTTGCACCCATCATTGTACATACCATCTCATATTAGGTCATAGCATATCATGATACATTGCATAGCATTGCATTGTCCCCAGTTGCCTCAAGAGCAAGCAAGTCAAGAATTAGGTCAAACTGATCAGGAGATCAGTCAACCAATCAAGCAAGGGTGTTCTCAAGGAGCAAAGGCCCTAGGGTTTGTCCAACAA
Organism: Lathyrus oleraceus; assembly: GCF_024323335.1. Taxonomy (NCBI): domain Eukaryota; kingdom Viridiplantae; phylum Streptophyta; class Magnoliopsida; order Fabales; family Fabaceae; genus Lathyrus; species Lathyrus oleraceus. Next base: position 236,326,167 of record NC_066585.1, read on the forward strand.
GTTCACATGACTTGGAGGTCCATTTGAAGTGTTCAAGTCAAGGGTTGTTTGTTCAGAAGCCATCAGTTCATGCACAGTCAGTCAGAAACCCTAGAAAGTCAAAGTCAGTCGTTTGCAGTGGATGGTGGCCATTCTTGCAGAATTTGGGCACCATGATCAATCATCAAAGGTTCATATATCTTGAGACATCATTTGGAATCAAGATATCAAGGAATTAGGGTTTGGAATTCATCAGAAGGTGCTTCAGTCAAGCAAAACCCTAGAAAGTCAAAGATTGGTCAACTGTGGATTTAATCAGTGATTTGATGGATGGAATTGATTTGAAGGAGTTCATTCATGCTTATATAAGCCTCATATATCATGTCCAACCTCATCATGGAAGAATTTGAAGTCAAACAGAAAATTTCCAGAAATAGAAAGTGGACCTGTAATTTTAACTGCCAAAAATGGAAACTTCTTGATCTTAAACTTACATCATGATACAAGCTTCAAATGAATTTTTGCCCAACATGAAAGTTGAAGATCTTGTTCTCCCATTTTCAAAAAGTCCAAGAACTCTCAAATCCCATGTATGGTTGTCAAGATATGATCAATTCAATTTCAAAAATTTGTGAACTTCAAAGGGCCATATCTCATGAACCATTTGTCCAATTTTGGTGGGGTTTTTTCCTACAAACCACATTTCATCTCCTCTTTCCAAAAACATAAATTTCATGTACCAAAAATCTATGGATCAAAATGGCATTTTTTGACTTGTTTCATTAAAATTCAAGTTTGACCAATGGTTGACTTTTTGAATTAAGGCTTTTCAGCACAAGTGGCCATTTGGAAATTGTTTTAATTGTTATTTGAGACTTGTTTGCAAGCCCAACTCGGCCAGAAGCATACACCTCCACTTCCATATGTCAAAATTAGCAAATATGCAAAATCACTTCATTTAAGTTAACTTGGATTAGCACATGATTAAGCAACCTTAAACAGTCATATATAAACCATTTTCTGACATTTCTAAACCTAGAATAACAGCCTCCAAGCACAGAAAACACTCTCATTCTCTCATTTTGGAATTGGCACGATTTGGAATTTCTGGCCAAGGCTTCAAAGAACTCGAGGACTCTTTCATTGTTCCATGCTCTAGCCACCTTTGTGAGCTCTTTGCAAGCATATAACACCAGCTGGAAGATCATCTTGAGTTCTGTTTTTCCAAGCATACAACAATGGCAAATCGAGTTTTGAGGGTTTCCAAGCATCATTGAGCTAACCTACCTCAAGGATTCATCATTTCAAAGCTTCGTGTTCATCTGTTTCGAGCTGCATCACTCAAACAACCACTGATTCACCATTTGTTTCAAATTCAAGTAAGGTTTCGAGTTCCTCTTTTCTCAAAATAATGCTATGTTTCTTGTAGTTCTTGCCACGCTGAATCCATTGCAACTTGTATCATTCAAAATGGTTATGATATGCGTGAGAAATCTGAATTTCCATTTGTGTGCTCAAACTTATTTTCACTCGATTTGCCTTGCTTAGGATGAGTTAGTGAGATTGGTTGTCATATTTGTGTTGTATGTGGTCTGATGATTCCATTGATGTATTTAATTTGTTGTTCTGGGCATAAAAAATTTCGAGTTGATTTGAAGATGGTGAAGCCATGCTGTTGTGATGAACCCTAATATTTTTCCAGAAATATCTTGCTTCATGTATGCATGTGTGTTGGCTACTGTTGTTGTTTTCGTTGCATGAACACCACCATATCACTGCCATGCGATTTGTACATTGTTATTTGAAATTTGTTTGATGATGATGGACCATGAAGATGATCATATGTTGCTGTTGTATACAAACCCTAAGAAAATCTGCCCAGAAATGCGATTGGCTGTTTGTTTACTTGCCCTGCGAATTTACTGTTCCATTGGAAGCGAGCCAATCAAAATATTTGGTCTGTGGAGCCTAAACGCAGCGTTTAGTTAAGTGACACGCTGAATTACCAAAATGCCATGCTGACTTTGGTTGACCCATTAAACCATGTTCTTTGTTCATGTTTGCTCCAATTTGTTCATCATCTTCTAAAATTCACAACTCACTCAATTTAGCTCCAAAATTCATGAAATTTTTTCCATCATTTTCACATGAATGTCTATTATTTAATCATGATTTTTTATGAATTTTTGGTTGGCTGGATTTTAAATGGCATTAGACTTCTTAACATGTATGCTTATTTGACACCTTTTGCCATTTCTTTTGTGAAATGATCATGATGTATCCAATGCCCCTGATATCTTTTTTGGTGAAACTAGACTCATTCACCTTTGTTCTGATGTAGAGTTTGTGCATTTATCATATGTGGTTTGTGAGATACAAATTTTTGAAGTAGGGTGTGACAACTTGTGTCACACCAATGATGTGCATTTGCTGATTTTTGTTTACATACTTCCTGGCCTCCAATTGACCCCAAATTTTGCATGATCCCTCTCTTATATGTCTAGTTGACTTGTGAATTTTCTTGGATTTATTTGAGCCATTTCCTAATTATTTGAGATTTTTCTTCCCTGCCTAGTCAATTGTTGACTTTGTGTGACACACCTTGCCATTTCATTTGGGAAATTCTCATATCTTATTGTATGATCATGAAATTTCATATGTGCATACTAGACATCTTGAGCTGTGCATTGGTGTTCATCCCATCCATTTCTCATCTGTTTTCATTTTGTTATGATTTTTTGAAGTTGACCCATGTTTGTTGACCTTCATTGTGCATGCTTGAAATTATGTTGACTTCCTGATTTTAATTGACCATCTTCCCATGATCCAATTGAGCTAAAATTTCATATGCATGCTATGTTATGGATTATAATTGAGTATAAATTATTTGATGATTTTTGAAATTGTTTGGGTTGACTTTTGATGCAAGTCATTCTGTTGACTTCTTTGAGCCTTCATTTGCCATGCTTTGGTTTCCTTATGCTTATGAATTGATGATGGTGCATGATATGAACATGAATCCAATTGTGTTTGCTTCCTAAATGTTTGAACTTGACTTTGGTTGACTTTCATTTGCTGTTTTGACTTTTTCATTTGTTTTTGACCCTAGGCTTGTCCTAGTGGTCTTTTGGGCTTATGATTGAGTTTATGTTTCAGGTTAAGCAACAATGCCTCAAAGATCATACAAATGTGATTGAGTTTGATTACATATCATGTGCTAACCCTTGTTTTGTAGGTGGCATGACTCATTTGACTTGAGTTTGTGCTTTGCACATTGGTTCCTCTGTGTTGACTTTTGTTTACCAATCCCTTTTGTTTTAAACTGTTGAACTGTTTACTGATTGGTTTGACTTTTTCAGGTACCTTTAGTTGCTTAAGTTCTTTGAACTTGCTTTGCTTTGCTTTTTTTAGCAACTTGCTTGAGGTATAATCTTTTTTACTTCATGTAGTCTGGAAGACCTGGCCTGTTACTTGGCCAGGCAACTGTCTGAAGTCCTCCTTAAGAGGCAATGCTTGTGTATGTTTAATTTGTCCTTGTACAGAGTCAAAGACCTCCTAAGTGAAGAGGCAATTGGCAGAACCAAGGGATAAGAAATCTATCCCCTGCTATTCAGTGTGTCTTCTGTCTTGCTCACACCACTGTGTTGATGCATTTCAGACAAAAACCCAAGATCTTGTGCAATTGCACAGTTGAGTCAGTATCAAATGTGTAGAAGGGTTCCCACTTTCTGAACCCACACATTCTTGTCAAATGCTCTCCCTGGCCAGGGATAGAAGCAATGAGGCACACCCCTCATCTCCTTTCATCTGCTTCACCTTAGCCCCTCAATGGCAAGGTTAAGAGCAACACTCACCCCATTCCAGAGGTTTGTTTGTTGAGGTTGATATGACCCCTCGACTAAAACCTAACCCTTGTTTGAGCCACTTGCTTGTGTATAGTGTGTGCTATCTGTGCTTGTCTGTTTGTTTGACTTGCTTCCTGTGCAAGTTAGGTTTAGTTTAGACTAATCCTTGTTTGCTTTCGCCCTCGTTGCGATCGAGCCTTTTCCTTTCTCTCGCCCTCGTTGCGATCGAGCCTTTTCCTTTCTCTCGCCCTCGTTGCGATCGAGACTTTTCCTTTCTCTTGCCCTAGTTGCAATCGAGACCTTTGTCCCTCCGTAGCCGAACTACGGCAACTCTGATTCTCATGTCCACATGAGATACGTAGGCACGAGATGCGATGTCTTGTCGAGTTTGACTAACCACTAACACTAATTCTCTTCTCTCGCCCTCGTTGCGATTGAGACCTCCCCTTTCTCTTGCCCTAGTTGCAATCGAGACCCTCCTTGCTTCCTGTGCAAGTTAGGTGTGCGTGTGGCTTGCTTCCTGTGCAAGTCATGTCTAGGATAGGTTGGCCCTTGTGCCATTTAGCTAGAAACCTTAACTTAGGGTTGACTTTTGCATGACAACATCTAGGCTCGAGTCGTAGTCTCCCTAGTGTTGTGTCTCCCTCTGTTATCTGGTTAGGCTAGATCCTTTATCCCTGCGTAGGGGAACTACATCGCCCTGATCTTCACACCAGATGAAGTATGTAGGCAGGAGATTGAGCTGATCTCTCCGGGCGCCCTTTTTCTTTTTCAACCCTTTGTGTCTTAACCACCCTTGTGTGTGTTCTGGTTGGAGTCCGACATAAGTCCAGCGATTGGCAGTTGGTTTCCTGTGTTTGTTCTGGTTCGGATGCTGATGTAAGTCCAACGATTGGCATTCAGGCTCCACGTTTGCCTGTGTTTGTGTTTGTTTGTGTGCGTGTCAGCCGAGCTACGAATGCTCTGATTCTTCTCTCGTCCGAGAAGATACGTATGCATAGGATGCGATATCCTAGCGAGCATGTGTCGTCTCCCCAGTCCGAACTACTTCGACTCTGATGTCTATGCCTGATAGACTAAGTAGGCCCAGGATGCGACATCCTGCCGAGTCAGTTTCAGTCTTTTTCTTTTGTCTCTTTCAGCCAGTGTGTGTGTGAGTTTGAGCAGTGTTTTAGCAACCACTTTCCTTCCTTTTGTGCGTGGATCCCGTAGAGTACTACGGATGCGTAGGGGTGCTAATACCTTCCCTTCGCATAACCGACTCCCGAACCCATCCTCTTTGGTCGCGAGACCATGTTCTTTCCTAGGTTTACTCTGAGCGTTTCCTTTCCCTCTTTTGGGATAAATAACGCACGGTGGCGGCTCTGTTGTTTCTTTCTTTTCCCGCCGGTTTTTCGCGTGATGCGACACCCAATAAGCATCACCAGTATCAAATTGGTACCTACTCGTTGCACTTAAAGCATACGAGACATTTGGTCGAGTACATAACATGGCACACATGATAGATCCTATTACAGATGCATATGGAATCTTATTCATGCGATCCCTTTCTTCCTTAGTTAAAGGGGATTGTGTTTTTGATAGGCAAAGGCCATGTTGCATAGGTATGAATCCTTTCTTGGAATCATGCATATTAAAGCGTGTCAGCACTTAGTCTATGTACGTACTCTGACTTAGGCCAAGCAGTTTTTATGATCTATCTCTATAGATTTTGATTCCTAATATATAGGCTTCTTCACCTAGGTCCTTCATGGAAAAGCATTTCCCCAACCAAGACTTTACTTGTTGTAGGGTAGGGACATCGTTTCTAATGAGTAATATGTCATCTACATATAATACCAAGAAAACGATCATGCTCCCACTAACCTTCTTGTAGACACAAGGCTCATCTTAGTTCTCGATGAATCCATATTGTTTTATCGTTTCATCAAAATGAAGATTCCAGCTTCTAGAAACTTACTTCAATCCATAGATTTATCTTTGTAACTTACATATCTTTTGGGCTTCTTCTGGTATGTCAAATCCTTCAGGTTGTGTCATGTACACATCCTCAAGAAGATTCCCATTAAGGAAAGCAGTTTTGACATCCATCTGCCATATTTCATAATCATGATATGCAGCGATAGCAAGTAAAATCTGAACAAATTTAAGCATTGCAACTAGTGAAAAGGTTTCATCATAGCCAACCCCATGAATTTGTTTATATCCTTTTACAACCAGTCTTGCCTTATAGGTATGTACCTTACCATCCATGTCAGTCTTCTTTTTGAAGACCCACTTGCATCCTATAGGGTTTACTCCTACAGGAGGCTCTACCAAGGTCTAAACTTGGTTTGTGTACATAGAATCCATTTCAGATTTCATGGCTTCTAGCCACTTCTCAGACTCGGGACCAGTTATGGCCTCTTGGTAGGTCACATGCTCATCTTGATCCATGAGTAATACATCACCTTGATCAGTTGTGAGATATCCATATCTCTCAGGTTGGTGACGTATCCTGCTTGACCTACGTTGGTCTTGTTCTACTTGAGCAGGTTGCTCTTCCACAACTACTTGTATTTCCTGCTCTAATTCCTCCATAGGTGTATCAATGCTTTGTGATTCTTGAATTTCTTTAAGCTCTACTTTCCTCCCACTGATTCCTTTGGAAATAAAATCCTTTTCTAGGAAAACTCCAGTTCGAGCGACAAATACTTTGCCCTCAAAAGGATTGTAGAAGTAATACCCTATTGTTTTTTTAGGATACCCCACAAATAAGCATTTGTCAGATTTAGGCTCAAGCTTAGTTGAAATTTGTCGTTTCACATAAACTTCGCAACCCCAAATCTTCATGTAAGACATATGTGGTTTCTTACCACTCCATATCTCATATGGTGTCTTCTCAACCTTTTTGGATGGAACACGGTTAAGTGTGTAAGCTGCTGTCAATAGTGCATGTCCCCAAAAAGAGTTTGGAAGATCGACGTGACTCATCATGGATCGGACCATGTCTAACAGGGTTCGATTTCTTCTCTCGGATACAATATTCCATTGGGGTGTTCCAGGAGGAGTAAGTTGGGATAGGATCCCACACTCTTTCAGATGGTCATCAAACTCTAGGCTTAAATACTCACCACCTCGATCTGATTAAAGAGTTTTAATATTCTTACCTAGTTGGTTTTGTACGTCATTCTTGAATTCCTAGAACTTTTCAAAGGACTCTATTTGTGTTTCATTAAATACACATAACCATATCTACTGAAATCATCAGTAAATGTGATGAAGTACTGAAAACCTCCTCTGGCTGGTATGTTCAGTGGTCCACATACATCAGTATGTATGGGGGCCAAAAGATCATTAGCTCTTTCACCTTTCCTGTGAATGGATACTTTTTCATCTTTCCAATTATACAAGATTTGCATGTCTCATATGATTCATAATCAAAAGAGTTCAAGAGTCCATCTTTATGGAGTTTAGAAATGCGTTTCTCATTTATGTGGCCTAATCGACAATGCCAAATGTAAGTTGGATTTAACTCATTAGGTTTCACCCTTTTAGTATTAATGTTATAAATAGGCATTTCAAGATCAAGGACATATAGTCCATTATTCATTTGTGCATTAGCATAGAATATATCATTCAAATAAATTGAGCAACAATTGTTCTTTATTATAAATGAAAAACCAAACTTGTCCAAACAAGAAACTGAAATTATATTCCTGCTAATTGCAGGTACATAATAACAGTTCTCTAACTGAATTATTAAACCACTAGGTAAAGTCAATACATAAGTTCCTATGGCTAAAGCAGCAACCTTTGCTCCATTGCCAACTCGTAGGTCAACTTCACCTTTTGCCAAATCTCTACTCCTTTTTAGCCCCTGCACATTGGTGCAAACGTGAGAACCACATCCAGTATATAATACCCATGATGCAGAAGTATATAAATTAATTTCAATAACAAAAATACCTGAAGTTGAAGTCTCTACTCCATTCTTCTTATCTTCCAGGTACTTTGGGCAGTTTCTCTTCCAGTGTTCGGTCTTACCGCAATGGAAGCAGGTGTCTTCCTTTGCTATGCCTCCAATAGGCTTCAAAGCAGCAATAGTGGGTTTGGGTTTGGCAACTTCCTTGCCTTTACCTTTATCATCCTGCTTGGTGGGTCTTTTGTTTTGTCTCTTTCGATTTACGATCATCAGAATGGACTTCCCTTTTGACTTCAGATTCTGCTCAACAGTTCTTAACATGGCTAGATGTTCAGGAAAAGATTTGTCCATATCATTCATATTGAAATTTAGGACAAATTGACTGAATCTATCCGGCAACGATTGCAAGACCAAATCAGTCGCAAGTTCCTTTCTGAGGGGAAAACCCAACCTATCAAGGTTTTCCACATACCCAATCATCTTGAGCACGTGGGGACCTATAGGGGCTCCCTCAGCTAACTTTCCTTGAAAAAGGGCTTTTGAAACTTCAAACCTTTCATGCCTTGCTTGCTCTTGATAGAGCATCTTCAGGTGTTCGATCATATCGAACGCTGCCATGTTCTCATGTTGCTTTTGCAACTCTGAGTTCATGGTAGCTAGCATGAGACAAGAAGTTTCATTGGCATCATCGACATGCTTCTTATAAGCATCTCTTTCTTCCTTAGGTGCAGAACTAGGAGGTTCCTCTTCAGGAACAGGTTTCTCCAAGACATACAACTTTCTATCATGTTTGAGGACAATCCTCAGATTTCGGTGCCAATCCAGAAAATTTGTCCCAGACAATTTTTCCTTGTCAAGGATTGATCGCAAAATGTTGTTAGAGGTGTTTGTTGTCATGGTAATCTACATGAAAATAATGAAAATATAAGTATCAATAAAATATTTAATTGGGCCTTTAATTAAATATGCTCCCACTATTTTACTCAAAACAAATGACCCTCACCATTTGATTCGGAAAATCCCGTTGGAAGATTTTCTAGTGGGTCGAGATCCTTTGTTTTAAGTCTGCGTAGGCGAATTACACAAAACTAGGTTATTTAGGTAGGAACTCCTTCCAATTGTATCTAATACAACTCTCAAATATTTTAGTTGGGTGAATAACTCCTTATTCCAATCCATCACATGGATCATTTCTAACTCTTGCTTCTAAACATATATAATCTTATTATAATTTGTTTAGTTAAGTTTGACCCATTGTTTTAGCAATTGGATATTACAATTATCCCATCGCACCTTAATAATATAGAACATGCACCTCGCGTAGGCGAAACCTACATTATTTGATACTAGTCTTAATGAGTGCTAAAACTTGGAAAGCATAAACTTAATATTTAATTTGAGGGAATTTGCAATTATTCTGATCTCATCGGCTTATTTATCATATAAATCGTCTCTCACATGCATCAACATACACTCACATGCATCAACATACATAATGAAATAGTTATGGCCCCTAGCGCAATTGTTCTCCCAAGCCAATGAGAGAACCTAAGCTAACCTAATAACGATCTAAGCTTCTCCAAGCAAGATCTTCAAGGTTGTCCTCCTTTGATATTGAATTCTTCTCTTTCTTCATAACATTACATTACATAAAAGAAACTCGTTTTACATACAAGGGAGTGAGATGAGAAAAGAAGTTACATTAAGAGATTAAAAGAGAGGCACGACATGCAGGTCGTATTTAAAAAAAACAAAATAAAGGAAAACTAAGGCCATAACCGATCACCACAAGACAACAATAATAAACACATTATTATTATTAATTTTAATTCTTTTAATTAATTAAAACCAAATTAAATTTCGGCAACCAATCACACTACGCAGAGTTAGCCGGGGTCCGCTGCACAGTCACAACCCTAATCGCATAACTCTTTGACAACACAACCCTTGTGCCGTCATTAACCCTAATGCACCAATTTCAGACCGTCAAACACATCTCGATTGTTGATTCAGTATGATTGATCAACACGTCATTGCTTCACCATACTAATGTCGGATCAAGAAGCAAACGACCATTGATCTTTCAAAGGAAAACAACGATTAAGTGTTTGAATGAACGAAACAGAAATAGTATATCATATATACCGTATTTTGCATCAGGATTACTTATATCATATATATAACTTGATCAATCTCAATTGCATAACCTATGGACGATCCATGTATCGCTGCTTCACCATACTAATGTCGGATTCCGAAGCATAGTCAACATCAATCATCCAAATCGTACACACATGATGCCAAATTTAATTACTCGTTTATTCTTTGATTCATTCTGTCTTTTAATCGTATTAATACAGAAAATACAAAATAAACAGCTATCAGATGCATGGTTTCGTAAGTGGCTCTGATACCACTGAAGGAGAAGAGTGATCCAAAACGCAGCGGAATTTAAAATTTCTCCTTTAGTGATCCTTGCGAATGGGCATGATCAGTGATAGAATGGTTACCTATTATGGAGATTGTAACCTTTGATGCAGATCTACGGAGCGATCACGAATATTGAATGATGACAACGCCTCTACTCAGTCCACACGAACGGATTCCTTCAATCTTAGTGCTAGCTGCTACGAATGAAGGCTTTGAGTGAGAGAGAGAAAACAAAATTGCAACTACGCAGTTGCTTCTACACAAGGGTTCTATTTATAGAACCACTTGTGTGGGCTGCAAGCTAAAAAGCCCACTCAAGTGTATGTGGCCCATATCTTATAATATGCCAAAATCACTTAAGCGCGTGGTACCTTATCATATTTCGTATTCTACTTAAGTACACCGTACCTTACGATGTTCTACAATTCACTTAAGGGCATCGTACATTACGATATTCTTTAGGTACTCTATCTCTCATCAATCCGTCATTTTGTAAGTGACCCTGTAGGTTTTCGCGGCATTGGCAATTATATTAAATCACGTATTTAACATAATAAACAGTGAGCGGTATCTAGCAACACATCACTGCTACCCAAGACACAAAAATGTCATGTGATCTTACAAACCCTTTTGTGATAATACTTATGTGTACAATTACCCTTTTGCCCTTATATCTATATTGAACACAAGGCATAGACCATGTCATCCTTGTCCAGTTCAATATTAGGCCCAAAGACATTTATCCTGTTATGCAGGATGGGCAAATTCCATCTAGGTCACTCATGTCCCTTAGCATGCTTCGTGGAATACCCATCAACTGTCTTTATTGTCATCCAGTTACGGACAATGTTTGATGAGCAATAAGGCACTCGACTCTACATCTAGGGTCCATAGTGGTTTCAGGTCGAAGGGTGGTATACATCATTATCACCATGAGAATAACTTATGACACTTTGCATAACATTCTATATAGTATTCTTATAGTAGGTCAATCCAGTATAAATATTACTCTTAATATTCATACCTATGTTTAAGACTTGATAATTCCTTATCCATGATCTATGAGATGTGATCATTAGTCTATATACATAATAGTCTTAATGCTTTAATGTTATCTCACTTCACAATAAAGCTCGACTTTGGATACTTTAAGAATAATGTCCTTATGTTTAATGTGATCTCATGATTAAGTCACACTTGATACATTAAACGGACTATCTATTCTAGGGACTTTATTAAACAAACATAATAAAGAAAAATCCTTTTATTAATAATAAATAATTCGATACAAGTACCAAAAGTATTGGCCTCTAGAGCTTACACCAACATTGAGGTTATTAAACCTCCAAAAACAATTGGTCCTCTTCTCGCGTTGACTATGGCTTGCATGTGAGAGAACATGAAAGGGGCGGTATTTACCTTTTGTGGCACAAAAGTGGCGGGCAGATAGAAGAATTCTTTCTCGCTCACCTTTTTAGAGTTGGATCGGCCAAAAATAGTGCAAGCCAATATTTGGCGGTAATAACGGATAGTCGGATTTTGAATTAAAGTGGCTCTATTTCCCTCAAAATTGTGTTTACCGTACCTGTTATTTTCCTCCAGAATGGTTGAAAGGCATGCTGCCAACCCTCAGTGTCTGGGACCTCGCTTACTACATCATTCCCATGGGGGAATTGTAGCAGGTCCGCCAGTTCGGAAAAAGTAAAAGCATACTCTACATTGAACAAGTGAAACTGGATTGTCCCACTAAAACAGTTTGTGTTGGGGGTAGGACTAAAAATAAGCGAACTAAGGAATTTTAGTGTTAATTGGACATATACCGGGTTTTTAAAAGATAGGAAATAATTTAAACTTAAAGTATTTAGCATATGATTAACACTATCAAGAATTCCTAAGGCTATTAAACAAGGTTCATCAGTGTACCTTATTGACTCTATTTCTCTTACCCTTAGAGCCGTCTAGATTTCTTCTTGCAATTCACCTGGTTCGTCGGCTCTAAACAATGTTTCGTATTCGCGCCTTTGTGCCATGACCAAAATTCACACTACTTGTGTATGTAGTAAGAGTGTAGCAAGAAGAAGGAGAATTACGTTTATGAAATATGTGTTTTGTAAGGTTAATGTTCTGGTTTATATAGAGGTAAGGATAGTTGGAAAATAATTAATGGAATAAATTTCAATGAATGGTGTTAAATGCATCTGGAAAAGTATTGAAAGTGGTTGAAGAAGGTTTAATACTTTGTCTTGCATGCATGGGACAAGGAATTGATGGAATTGATGGCACAACAGCAGTGTGAAGATTGATGGAGTGTGGCGGGCGCCACAATCTGTGTTTGTGGTAGGTGTCACATGCAGTGATGTATGTGTTCCCCATGCTTTATCTTTTGACCACTATTTTTCATGTGATTTTATTTGACCAACATTTAATAGTTATTGTATAATTAGGTGAAAGAAAAACAAGATACATAAAAGTGAGAATTAAGGATTAAATAGGATATGGTAGAATGAAATTAAAACATAAAATCGAAAAAGAAAAGAATGAGGTAGATAGAAAAGAATAACATAATTCATTTGCTGGATAAAAATGAAATAATTAAAAATTCCTAATGTGTAAAAACAACAAGAACATCCAAACATGAAAATAAGATCTAAAATCAATGTTAGTAAAGCGGTAGAATTCGTATATATATTAGCCATTATGGCGACTGCCGGCAGGAGGAGTGAACGAGTAGAAGTGCTTGTAGATGTGATCCAAGTTCTCTGTCACTACGTCCATAAAGCCGTGGAGGTCCACGCGCAGAGTGCTCAATTCGCCTCTTAGGTTGGCGATGTCGGTCTGGACAACGTCGATGACAGCAACATGATCGGTAGGAGGCGCAGCAGGTACAACAGGGGTGCACGAGTCAGCGTCAGAGAGATAGGTATCATAATGGTCATAGATTTGGGGTGTCTCTATAGGAGATGGTGGTGCATCTGGTGGTCCTTCCAAATCAAAGAGCCAGTTGTTCCTATCATGTACACTCGTCATATGGTCTGGCAAGGTAAACATGTGTACGACTTGGTTGTTAATTAAAAATTCAAACACATCCGGGCCCAGATTTATAATGATACCAGTGTTGAAACAAAATTGAATGTTCATTGGTCGTATTCCACCTAGAGGGTTAAGTCTGATAAGTGGTTGTCTCAGTCCATATGCATTTGTGATCATGGTCACTAAGCCCCCTATTAAGATTGGTCCATGGTTAGTTTGTGCCATATGGTCTAAGTTGGCTATCATAAATGTAGTGGCATTAACAGGACGGGCATGTGATGCACAATACATTATAAAGAATTCGTCTTTGGACACGAAGGTTATGTTTTGTTCTTTTCCAAATAAGGTGTGAGCTAGGATCTTATGAAAGTAACAGATGGCAGGGTTGTGGATGTTCTCAGAATGCATGAGATCCGGCTAAGGATGGTTGTTTCCTGTAATGCTACCCCAAAAGTAATGTAGTTCAAGGTCTGTAAGCAGGTCTTCCTGGGTGATGGTAAAGGTATCAGGACCATTTAGGCATCCTAGGAGTTCAGTTATTTCTCTATGATTGTAGTGATACTCAATATCAAACATCCTAAAGGTGATGAGGCCTTTGTTAAATCTGATACCATGGCTTGGCAAGTAAACTAGGGAGCTTAGGAATTCTAAGGTTAGCCTACGGTAAGAACTAAATTTTCTTTTGATAGCAAAAGTATCCCAACCAATTTGGTTAATTAGGAACATAATACTATCTCATATACCTAACTTAGTCATGATACGTCCATCAGGGTATATGGTTATTGTCATCTCTCTCTGAGCTAGAGCCTCAAAGAGTCTTCTTTGACCTCTGCCTCTGAAGACTATATCCATGTAGTCTACTTGTTGCATTGTGAAAGTCAGTAGCTAGATAAATTAAAGTAGACAATATCACTAAGTTAGTAATGGTTAATAATAAAGAAAAATACCGAGTGACTTTATGAAAAATAAGAAAGAAAAAATATGAGAAATAAGGAATAATAATAAATAGAAATTTAGATGATAGAATTAATAATTAAAAATAGAGTGTGGGTTGTCTCCCACCAAGCGCTTTGTTTACTATCGTAACCTCGACAGAAATTTGTTAAAGGTTAATTCAGTGAATGAGCTGACAGCTCTGCAAGTTTTAGATTCTCGAAAAAATCTTTGTTGTCAATGTTATGGTAATGTTTCAAACCCTTCCCGTTTAGGGTAAATGGTTCGCTAGCTTTTCCCTTTATCTCTATCGCTCCATTTGGAAAGACGTTGGTAATTTCAAAGGGACCGAACCACCTAGAAAGAAGTTTTCCTAGAAAGAGTCTAATTCGGGAGTTAAACAGAAGTACTTTGTCACCTTCCTTAAACTCTTTCCTCGATATACGATTGTCATGCCATTTTTTTGTTCTTTCTTTATAGATCCGGGAATTCTCGTACGCGTCTAATCTAAGTTCTTCTAGTTCATGGATATCTAATATTCTTTTCTCGCCTGCGGTAGTATAATTGAGATTAAGGGTCTTAATGGCCCAATATGTCTTATGTTCTAATTCTACAGGCAGATGACACGATTTTCCATAAACTAGCTTAAATGGTGTGGTTCCTATTGGGGTCTTATAAGCTGTCATATATGCCCACAGGGCTTCGTGTAATTTTGAGGACCAATCTTTCCTAGAGGTGGCAACTGTTTTTTCTAAGATTTTCTTGATTTCTCTATTCGAGACCTCTACTTTCCCACTCGTTTGTGGGTGATAGGGTGTTTCTACGCGGTGTCGGACTCCATATTTTAGTAATAGCTTTTCGAAAATCTTTGAAATGAAATGGGAGATACCATCACTGATGACAAGTCTCGACACGCCGAATCTAGGGAATATTATATGCTTAAAGACTCTAATTACCACTTGTGCATCATTTGTTGGAGAGGTTATAGCCTCGATCCATTTTGATACGTAATCGACCACAACGAGTATGTACTTGTTACCAAAAGAAGATGGGAAAGGTCACATGAAATCAATTCCCCACACGTCGAAGACTTCTACTTCTAAAATGCCTTTAAGTGGCATTTTGTCGCGTCTGGAGATGTTGCTAGTGCGTTGGCACCGATCGCAATTTATGATCGCGATGTGGACATCTTTCCACAGAGTGGGCCAAAAGAGGCCGGCTTGAAAGAGCTTGGCGCAAGTCTTTGAGGTGCTTGCATGTACTCCATAGGGGGCAGCATGACATTGGGAGATTATATTTCCTACTTCATCTTCGGGGACACATCGATGGAAGATACCGTCAGCGCCTCTTTTAAAAAGCAGAGGCTCATGCCAATAGTATTGTTTAAGATCATGGAAAAAAATTCTTCTTTTGTTGGTAAGTCAAGTCTGGTGGAAGCACCCTAGATGCTAAGTAGTTGACGAAGTCAGCATACCATGACAATGTCGTTTTAGTGTAAATTGCTTCCACTACCTCGTTTGTTTCGGTATCCTCATAGGTTAAAGCATATTTAGTTGTATTACTTTCCAACTGGGCTATGAGTCGTTCGTAAGGGAAATCATCATTGATAGGCACTCGTTCGGGTTCCATACCTTTCATCCTTGACAAGTGATCAGCTACGACGTTCTCAGTGCCCCTCTTACCCAAGGTTCTACTTGCGTAGTATATTACATGAAGCTTCTTATCCCTTCTTTGTCCTAAGACTGCGCCTACGACATAGTTACTAGCGTTACACATGATTTCAAATGGTAATCTTCAATCGTGCGGTTGCATGATAGGTGCGGTGATATGAGTTGGTTTCAATTGTTCAAACGTTGTTAGGCATTTCTCGTCAAAGATGAATTCGACGTCTTTCCTCAATAAGCCAGTTAGTGGTTTGGTGATTTTTGAGAAATCTTTAATGAATCGTCGGTAGAAACTGGTGTGTCCTAAGAAACTTCGTATTTCTCTTATGGTTTTCAGAGGTTGAAGGTTTTCTATAACTTCTACTTTAGCCTTGTCAACTTCAATCCCCTTACCAGATACTATGTGTCCGAGTACGATTCTTTGTCGGACCATGAAATGGCGTTTTTCCCAGTTTAACACGAGGTTCACTTTTACGCATCTTTCAAGTACCATTTCAAGATTCGATAAACATCCTTTAAAACACTTACCGCAAACAGAGAAATCATCCATAAAGACTTCCATGATTTCGTCTATAAAATCAGGGAAAATTGACATCATGCATCTTTGGAATGTTGCGAGACGTTACATAATCCGAACGGCATTCGTGGATAGAAGAACGTACCATAGGGACATGTGAAGATTGTTTTCTCTTGGTCGTCAGGATGAATGGAAATTTGGAAGAATCCTGAATAACCGCCTAAATAGCAGAAGTGAGAATGCTTAGTCAATCGTTCAAGCATTTGATCAATAAACGGTAAAGGAAAATGATCCTTTCGAGTGGCTTTGTTTAATTCTCTATAATCAATGCACATTCTACTTTTAGTTACCACTCTTTGTGCTATAGATTCGCCTTTTTCATTATTAACAACTGTGACGCCTCCCTTCTTTGGTACGACATGTACTGGGATGACCCATTGACTATCGGATATTGGGTAGATAATCCCTGCTTCTAACAGCTTTTTCACTTCTTTCTTTACTACATCGCTCAGAATGGCATTTATCCTTCTTTGATGTTCTCTAGAGGTCTTATTGTCTTCCTCTAGCATAATGTGATGTGTGCATATGGAATGGCTTATTCCTTTTAGATCTGAGATATTGTAGCCTAAAGCAGTCGGATATTTCCTTAAAACGTGTAGGAGTTTTTCGGTTTCTATCTGCCCTAAGTCTGCATTAACTATTACAAGTCGCTCGAGTTCAGTGTCTAGGAATTCGTACCTTAAATATTTGGGTAGCGTTTTAAGTTCTAATGTTGGTTTCTTCGGGCAAGGCATATGATTGGGTACCTTAAATTTCCCTACACTTTTAGATTTAACAAGTTTTTGAGGATATGGGATAGGACGTTTATACGGTGGTGGAGGCACATATGGTTCTTCTTTATCTATGGCCTCTTCGCTTTTATCTTCCTTTAGTTCGTCTTCCTTCTCAGTTAACTTACCAGGGTCTTGGTGCATGGTTGGACTTTGAATTCTAGGGTCGGTCGGTCCGTCTAATTCTGTCTCACTTCGTAGTATAATAGCATTTTCATAACCTTTCGGGTTTGGTTGTGGTTGTCCAGGAAATGTACTTGCAAGGGCAGCAATAGGTGCTTATTGTTGAGCCACTTGCGAAATTTCTGTTTCTAACATTTTGTTATGGGTGGCTAAAGCATCTACCTTATTTGCTAACTGCTTGATTTGCTTAGTAGTGTGTATGTTTTGATTTAGGAAATCCTTATTTGTTTGGGCTTGGGTAGCTATTAAGTTTTCCATCATTATTTCAAGGTTTGACTTCCTAGGTGTATTTGTGGCAACTTTATGATATCCTGGTGGTACAGCAGGTGCTTAGTTAGGTGCATGCAATGTGTTATTATTTTTGTACAAAAAGTTCGGATGGTTCTTCCAACCTGGGTTATAGGTGTTTGAGTAAGGATTTCCTTGAGCATAACTCACTTGATCTTTGGAGATTCCTATCAAAAGTTGACATTCAGGGGTAGCATGCCCAGGAATTCCGCATATCTCGTAGTTTGGTGCTACGGCAGCCACGGTGGCTGCGGGTGTTATGGTCAGGTTTTCTATCTTTTGAGTAAGAGCATCTACCTTAGCATTAACATGGTCTAGACTGCTTATTTCGTACATACCGCCTTTCGTTGGAGGTTTCTCTACGGAGGTTCTTTCACTT
Organism: Lathyrus oleraceus; assembly: GCF_024323335.1. Classification (NCBI taxonomy): domain Eukaryota; kingdom Viridiplantae; phylum Streptophyta; class Magnoliopsida; order Fabales; family Fabaceae; genus Lathyrus; species Lathyrus oleraceus. The sequence goes on from NC_066585.1 coordinate 236,344,149, forward strand.
CCCCACTGGTAGTAATTTTGGGTCATACTTTTGATAAGTTGATAGTCCTTATTATTGGGTTTATCCATCAGTGCGCCACCTGCGGCGGCGTCTATTGTCAATCTTGTGTTTTACAAGAGACTGTTGTAAAAGTTATGGATGATCAACCACTCTTCTATACCGTGATGTGGACAAAGCCTCATCATGTCCTTGTATCTCTCCCAAGCTTCAAAAAGTGATTCGTTGTCTTTTTGTTTAAACCCGTTTATTAGGGCTCTTGGCATAGCCGTCTTACTAGGTGAGAAATATCGTGCTAAGAAAACTTTCTTCAACTCGTTCCACGTAGTGACAGAGTTGGATGGTAGAGACTGGAGCCAAGCTCTAGCTCAATCTCTTAATGAGAAAGGTAAAAGACGTAGTCTTACAGCTTCGGGGATGACACCATCCGCTTTCATTGTGTCTGCGTATTGCAAAAACACTGACAAATGTAGCTTCGGGTCCTCCGTGGGACTAACGGAAAATTGGTTTTGTTGTACGGCTGACAATAATGAAGGTTTTAGCTCGAAATTATTTGCCTCGATGGCAGGGGCAGCGATTCTATTATGAGGTTCATCATGTGAAGGGATGACATATTACTTGAGAGGACGGTTATGTGGTCCTTTGGCCATATCTGGTTGTATAACTGGTTCAGGAATAGGGGTATTAGGATCAAGAAGACTTTGCTTGATACAGTGTTCTCGTATCAAGTCTCGTATCCAATGTTCTAATCTTAGAGAACGCTCTAGTTCGTCGAATGGTAGCTCTAATTTCTCGCCTTGAGAGCGAGTACTTGGCATACACTCGACAAACCAAACATGGATTCGGGAACAAACATGATATTCTGATAATTAAACATGAGATAAGCCATAAACAATTAAAATAGCAATTAAAATAAAATCAAGAATATAAACCGAAAACTTGGAATGAATTCTGATTCTTGAATTCAAACAATGCCGACACGCTTTGGCAATCGGGTACGCCGTTACAATCAAATTCAGTTGCTTAAAACAAAAAATCGTAATAGTCCCCGATATGGAGAATCTATCACTTTACAGGTAAATATCTGCTTAAGAAAAACTAACAACAAAATCTGGCTAAAAGTGCACCCCGTTCTCTGAAGACTGAAGTCTATATAATACTCCCTACTCCTCCTTAAAAATAGCCTTGAATATCTACTAGTGGGGAGCGGTTTGTTGAACGAGAACATGGAGAAAATTGTGGAGAGGAACAAGGAGGAATGGGTTGGTGGCGGCTGCCACAACCCTAGTTTGATCCACATGGCGGGCGCCACTCTCTCGTGTGGTGGGTGCCGCATTCTTCTAGTGTGGTGGGCACCACCCTTCTTTAATCCATGTGGCGGGTGCCACTCTCCCATGTGGTGGGCGCCACCATTCTTTATTTTGCTCCATTTTCTTCCCTTTTTTCTTTCCTTTTTGCTATTTTCCCCTTTTGCTTGTCTAGACATCTCTTATTCGATATATACCTGAAATAAACATAAAGTACAGCGTAATACTATGGAAAATCAAGTAAAAAGCAATGCATGTTAAGTCAAATATACGATACATTTTCGCGTTATCAATTACATACACCACAAATACAAACCTTCTTTGTCTTCTTGAGTCTATCTAACTAAAACCTAGTCACTCAAGGAAACCACTCAATCAACTTTGAGATTTACAAGTGTGTGTTTGCAAGTATTTCTTCTAAGGAAGTAGACTAAGACAAGCTAAATACAATGATTTTTTCACACAATAACGAGCAACAACTCTTGTGTGTTTACAAAAACTATACACATAAATAATATACTTTAGCAAATAGCGAGTGTATGTTCAATAACGTAAGTGTTAACAAGCATGAGCATTAGCAACATCTTCCATTCTTCTAAGTCTTCTATATATAGACAATTAAAAGATAAGTTGGAGGGTAGAATTGGAATAAAAAATTGTAATAGTCTTTTTGTGTAACGGTTTGCATATAGGAGACAAAATGGTACAATAGTATTGTCCTTAGCCTACAAAATCAGCGTAGTGGAGGGAAGGGTGATCTTGTATTGTTTAATATTTTTATGATGCAAAACCTTTTGATCTTATCTTCTAATCTTCATAAGCTTATGATGAAATTATGTTGAAGCATGCTTAGAAGGATCAAGATACTAGTTGATAAAATCTTCAAAACCTCGGTCTTCAATGGCTTAACACAGTTCCTCAGAACTTGGTCTTCAAAGTCTTCAGATCTTGTTCTTCAGAATATTCAGAACTTGAGCGCATAATATTGAAGGCTAACAAACCTTCAGAGGCTCTTCAATCAGAGTCACAGTCAGAAGCTTTAGCACAAACGTTCATCAGAACCATTGTCTAAGAGCTTTCTAAAACTTGACAGCATCTTGTAAAGCACTTGTATCTCTTCAGAGTCAGAGTGTAGTGATTTTAGAATCTGATGACGTCACACGTCAATTCTTCAGAGTCGGAACCTGCTAGCAATAACTGCACACTAGATAAAAACTATTAGTGTACAAAATTGTTCTCTAAGAAACAATGCATTGTTATCATCAAAACTAAAGGCCAAATGCATAACCAAATCTTGTTCTTACAGTTCTATGGTCATTAATCATCTGCATCACTATCATATGTGTTTAAGGATTAGATAAATGATCCAAGATTGACTATTTTCATCTTATTATTTGCTCATGTTTCCTTTGTATCATTGACATCCATCAACATATTATGGGATTGAAAGTCAAAGGTCAAGATTTGGATTTTTGTTTGACTTTCATTGCTAGTTCATTTGTATTGCATTTATTTTCATTTTTTGTGCATCCATTGGCATATATTTGAGAATGAGACAAAAGTAAAAAATGTTGACTTTTATCTTTGACCTTTAATTACTATTTGTATCTCATTTTGTATTTTATTTTTATTTAATAATGAGTTTGGTCTACTATTTGGTTAAGTTTATGTCTAGGATATTTTTCATTCATATAGAACATGATAAGATTAATCTTTTTCATATAAGACCAATTCTATACTCAATTAGGATAACTTTGAATTTCTACATAAATTTATTGTTGTACATTTGCATTGGTGTACTAAGTACATGTTTTCACACAATATTTCTATTACATACACATTTCATTACATATGCACCATTGTGCTTCAAAACGCACGAATAACATAAAACAGATGATAAAAGAAGCTTCATGTGCTTTTTTCTCATCCATGTGCGCCCAGCTGCAACAAGCTTCAACATTAACATTTTAAGTCTTGCCTTCACTCCATCAAACCATGTCAGGCCAAGCTCCAAGCCAAGCCTTTCCATCATGTTATCCATGGTATATTCATGCTCATTAATCACCATCACATGTGCAACATATAAGACAAAATTAAAAGGAAATAAGTTAGTTATAATCATTACCATATCATCATATAATCAAGTAATTTCATACATCATAACAGGGACCACTTTTCACGCGCATTGCAAGCCTCAATAACAAATTTTTAGCAAACTCATTTCAAATAAAACAAAATCATATATCCATTTTCAAATCATTTTCCAAACAAACTCACACACTTGAAAGTGGCCCATCTAGATCAATTTCTCAATCACCTTACTCAAGTGGTGTCAATCGTTAGTATGGTGACCCCGAACTCTATGGTACTTGCATCATTTGTCAATATTCATCGCCATCACATTGTCCTTGGGCGGGTTTGGTTCGAGAAGGATCTTTGCATGACTAACTTCTTGCATGATTCTCTCACACCTTGAATTTAGTGGGGTAAAATAATAATATGTCAGTCGGTTGGGATTGAACATTACTTTTTATCGTGCAGACGCTTGATCTTGATGTTTTATTTTTCCCAGTTATTTATGATTTGAATATTCCTTTCTCCTTCGTATTCATTGTTCTTTTTTCTGCATTACTCTCCTCACCTTTATTTTAACATTATGTCTACGCCATTATCTCCTACATCGATGATTTCAAATTTTAGGCCAGGGACTCACTGAAATTCCTTGTCCTGAGGCCATTTCGGAAAGGCCCTACGAATATTTCTTGATTAGTATGGGTGACTTTGATGGTGTCTTCGTTAAAACGAGCCAGACATTCTTGCATGACTCGGTCTTCCCTTGATGAACATTATAGAGACTTGGGGTCCACACTTTTCTATGCTTGCTGGCAGAAAAATAATGTATCAATTTTCTAGATAAATCTTGGTAATTGGTTATAGAGAACCTTGAGACACTCATGTACCAGCGTAAAGCGGCGTCCTTCAATGTAATCGCCATCAACTTGTATTTCAACGAGTCAATAGCACCAATGATGGTCATCTGAGTGATGATTGTTATGATATGCTTCTCAGACCCACTCTTATCACCAAAAGTGGCCAACAAAGGTGGTTTAAAATTATCTAGGACTTGATCATCCCATATTTTTTTCGTTATAGGTTGTGGGTCGACCGTATCCTCCATTTCTTTCTCTTAAGGTTTGGGTTAATGTTGATTTTGTTGTAATGTGTATATGTTGCCCAACAATAATTCATTATGACGACACAAAACCTTCCACAACGATGATCAATTCCTCAATGATAGCCTCAGACACTTGATTATTGTTGTTGGTTGCTCTGCACATGGGGAGGATGTGATCGACAGACTGAAGATATTTGTATGACACAAACAAGTTTTACCAGAGCCACACGGTGGACGCTAAATGTTCACATAAAAACACTAATGGATAACTCTGATACATGTTAGAAAAAGTCATAATGAGTTATTTTTTGCGGTATAATTGAGTATGTCTTTTTCAGTTACCGTGACATTCTCTTATACTAATTCTCGAGTGCTTGATCCAAGACTAAGACTTTGAATGTCATTAATCAACATAATGGGCATTCATGATCATTCATTCATCACTTATTACATTTGAGAGACACCTTTAGAATATGTTGATGTTATACAATAATGGTCTTTAAAGCTTTGTTTGGGGGTTTGGAGGGGAGGGGAAAGGTAGACTTCAAAAAATGATTTTTTTTTAAATATAGAGAAATCTTTAATATTTTTTGAAAAAAAGATTTTTTATAGAATGATAAAACATTGTTTATCATTAATATATTTTTAGATTTTAGAATACTATAACAACAAAAATTATATTTGAATAATTTATCTAAGCTTTTCAAAACCATGTAAACCCCATCCAATACAATTTTTTAGTTCCACGGATTTGGAAAATTTTGGTTTTTGAATAAAAATAAATTCTCCAAAACTCTTCTCACCTAAATCATTATATTTTTTCACTCAATCATTCTCTTTTTTCAAAGTTCTCCCCTCCAAACTCTCGACAAAAACCTAAATATATGTCAACCAACATCCTACCTAAAAAGGTTTATTTCACACTCAATTCTCTTTATATAGGCCTTTTCATTCGCGATCATGATCGTCCAAGCTTAAGGTCCAACGTGGTGAGATGATTAAGAAAAAAGTCAAATGGATAATCACCATTGTAATTTCTTGGGATGTACATATTTATTCCTTTCGTTTCAAAATTACTGTCATTTTAATAAATAAAATTTGTTTCAAAATGAATGTTATTATCATTTTTCATTGCAAAAATTATTCATATTTTTTCAAGTACGTCATTTATTTGTTACTCTAGACACTAACTCCAATAAATTTATAAGGTTAATTTATAAAATGTAATATCTTATTATAATATTATTATATTTTTTTAATCAGTGTGCAAAAATCTTAAACAACAAATATTTTGAATCGAAAGTAGTATATATATATATATATATATATATATATATATATATATATATATATATATATATATATATATATATATATATATATATATATATATATATATATATATATATATATATATATATATATATATATATATATATATATATATATATATATATATATATATATATATATGGAGCCAAAACTTTTATGTTGTGATGTTATTTATAAATATATTTTAATACATTTTTTATTTTAAACATACATTTTATGTATTGAATTATTTTTTCTGTTTTTAAAAATATTTTAAGATAAGCATCTTAATATTTTTTGTTTTTAGTTAAAATAATGATGATTAAGAAAATTTAATTTTTCAATTAATTTTTATCTAAGATCTAAAATTAATTGACTGAAAAAAACCTACAATAAATAAACTAGATAAATTAATACTTATTACGTGATAACAAAATCGGAAGTTTAAAAATTTAGTATACATTTTATTAAAAAAATATGTGTTGAAACTATAGGGGGGCAAGTGACCCCCATATGTAGCTCCTTTTATTTATTTATATATATATATATATATATATATATATATATATATATATATATATATATATATATATATATATATATATATATATATATATTAAATCATAGATTTTAATTTTGATATGATCGAATGATTAATTGAATAAAAATGTTAATTACAATTAAATAAAATTATTAATTATTATATAAAATTCAATTTAAAAGCTGTAATTTAGAATAAATTTAAAAAACTATTCTTAGAGTAAATTAAATCTCACTTATATATTATATATGATTGGAAATTGCATTAACAAAAGCATATTATTTTCTTTTAAAATATTTGATAAATTTGAAAAAAAGGCACGACTATGAGAATGGGCAAAGTACCTATCACAAAGATATAACAAATCTCTGTGACTTTAACCTGACAGTTACTTATCTCATTTGTTTTTTAAATTCCTCGTCTGTCCGTTGAGTAATTTTCCTCTGGATACTGTGGTGTCTCATTAATGGATTATTGATTCTACTCACAACCACAAGAAGACTCTCAAAATGGAAAATCATATTGCAATTCAACTTGTTTGAACAACCAACTAGCAAAGGAAAAACCAAACCATTGACACATGCAGCTGTTAAAGGATTCCTAGATCGCTTTCAGCAAGAAAAAAACATCACACTTACCTTAGTCGCTATGTATCGTTAGTTACAACTACTACAAAAGACTAGCATGAGTTTGAATTTTCGCCCTGAACATAGAACTTGAAATTTATTACTCCCTTTGATAATTATTGACAAATGATTTTGTGACACAAAATGATACACATACACTTGCACAATAAATTATAAAATGAATATATATTTTATATTTTTTTAATATTCCTTTGGTTCAACAATAAATTATTTATTTATAAAACCAATTTTAAGATGTTCAATGAGTTTGAAGTTTGTAGCTTATGAAGTTTGATGATGAAAAATGTTGGTAAAAGATTGCTAAGAAAGGAGTTGGTGTAGAATTGGCACATATCTCAATGCTTTTTAATTTGGAGTACGGATATCAAATGATATTAAAACAATTTTGCAAAGTATTAACGGGGTGTTGAACAAACGATAGGAAGAAGGTTATTTGACTAAATTCATGGTAGATTTATCGAATGCTATCAATATGGTTGATCAATCGGCACTACTGTATTGGGTAAGGGTAAAATGTCAATCTATTTCTTTATGGATTACGTTTCTTAATGGCCAGACATCGAGGTTACACCTTGGGGATGAACAAATTATGTCAACGTGCTTACAACTTGTCAGGACCGCTCATTTTTGCTCTTATGTTACACCATGGGATTGAGCGGAGATGGCCAAGGCTCTTAATATCATTCAAGAGACGGATCCATAATTGACCTTAAATTGAATATTTATAAAATTAACCATTATAAAATCATATATTGAAAGATGGTGTGATGTATGATATGTCTCTCAATTTTGACACGGTCTCTATAAAAAAGCAATTTCTAGTTATTTGTAAGCAACAGAAATTTATACATTGTAATGTTGTGCTTTTTAAGTGAATATTTTTAAGAAGTTTGATTTTGTCATCTAAAACAAAATAGTGATGCAATTTATTGTATGTTTGTCGTTCATTTATGTGTAATTTTTATTTGATTTTGTTGGAGACACATGAATATCCGGGATTAACTCAATTGACACGCCGAAATTCATCATCTACAAATCGAAGAGGAATTCAAGCGCATGCTATGAATTTAGTAAGGTTATGCGTGATTATGTATAATTCTTCTTGTTGACGTCATAAATGAGAAAAAAAATCATCTAATTTTTTTCGAAATCTTGAATAAAAAATGGAGATGATGAGAAACATCAACTAAATTTGATTGAACAAGTGATATTTGGTTCGAAGCAACCATGGATGCGATGAGCAATCTTATACCATATAATAAAAAGTATACAATAATAAAAAGTATAAAAAGTGTGAACATTTTCATTGCAACTATTTTCATTGAATAAAATGTTAGTTACATGAGAGGGAAACTATACATTTATAAATGCAAATAATTTACCTACCATAGTAGGTTTTTCTATTACAAGTGCAATATTTAAAGGGCTAACTAGATTATATCTCTAATATTCACAAATAACAAAATTACGAAGAATTATACAAGATTTAAAATAGACAAAATTGCAATAAATTACACAACTTATTCTAGAAAAAATAGTTTAAAACAGCAAAAGCAATAAATTATACAACTTATGTTTGAGAATTGAGATCAAAATCCAGGTGTCGAAAGATTAAAATAGCTACATGGAAAAACACAGAACCGATAAACAAATTAAGACACCCATGTGATATGAGCATGAATAGTTTTGGTAGGGTGATGTATCATAAATGCAGAGGAAGATCTTCTCTGATTTTAAATAGCTGTTTTGAATGCAGAGAATTAGAAATCAATGAAAGAATATGTACTTGAAAGCAAGAAATTTGAACGTCCTCGAAAATTTGTCATAAACCATGTGCTAGCTGTTGTACGTAATAATGAAATTTGATGTTAGAGTCGTTGACAGTAACAGGACATTTCAGATTCGTAGCGACCATCAATACTAAAGAGACCGGGGATACAGTAGATGTGTTTAATAGCCGCGAACCTATCTTGTCTATGATATGTTTGGTTAAATTTGGAAATTTTGGTTAAATTAATGTTTATGTTACTTTTGCTATACATAGTCGGTCTTAACGGATAAAAAAAAAGTTGTGTTAAGTAATTGACATTGGATATAAAATTTTGTCGAATCTCTATGATACAAATCAATTATGAAATATTGTGAATGTTATGTCGTTGTCCATAAGCAACATGTTGTATATCAAAAGAATAAAGGTCGTTGCATCGCCACTCAGATGTAGTGAAAAATAAGTAAGAATTCTCATATTATAGAACGATTGTTGATAAAGAAGGTAGTTCATGAGAGGAGGATTTGTTTTGGATCATGGAATATAGGTATGAAAATCTATGGAAATAGTGGATGTTATGGTTAGGAGGAAGAAATTAAATGGACAGGTGAAAAAGTGAATGAATTAGACAACTCGGGATTTAAGCTTTAATACGCCAGAAAAGTTAGATCGTAAAATGATGTGGGGATTATTGTGTAGAAGGAGAGGAAGAAGGATATTGTGGATGTGAAAAGAGTAAGAGATTAAATCATAGTCTTGAAATTTATAGTGGAACATGACACTTTTAATGTTATTAGTGCTTACGCATCTCAGGTTGGATTAGTAGAACACCTTAAAGTAAAATTTTGGTAGGATTTAGAAGATTTCCTTCATAATATACCCCAAGGAAAAAAGTTTTTCCTAGGAGAGGATCTTAATGGACATGTAGGTAGTGTAGATAGAGGTTTTGAAAGCGTGCATGAGGGGTTTGGCATATGCGAGGTGAATGTGAAGGGTAAATTCATCTTAGGGTTTTCGACGGCTTTGGATCTTACTATAGAAAATATATGGTTTAGGAAAAATAGATGAATATCTTATCACATATAAAAGTGGAGGGACGTGTTGTCAAATAGATTTCTTTCTTATTATGAGGCCTGATAGGAATATTTGCTTGGACTTTAAAGTTATTCCAAGAGGGAGCTTGACTATCCGAAATAAAGTTTTTGTTATGGATCAAAGAATTAAAGGGAGAACAAATAGAAGAAGTCATATGGTACCGCCAAGGATTAAGTGGTGGCATTTGAAGGGTGGAAAATAAGGAATTTTCAAACATAAGATCTTGGAGGGAGGGTTTGGACAACCACAAAGAAATGCAAATGAGATGTGGAATCACATAGCCCAAGAGATTAGAAAAGTAGCTAAAGGGATTTTGGGTGATTCAAGAGGTTTTTGTAGTTTCATGTTCCTAATTCATTTATGAGGAGCACCCCGATCCAGATATTTGGTTGGTTGTCTTATCGCTTTCATTCTCATTTACTTTTGATTTTGTAGTCTTCTTCATTCATCTTGATCATGATGTTTTTTATCAATTGCATGAGTAAGTGGAACAAAAACCTTTTATGTTTTTTATTTGAGTTTAATTCAAAGTAAAATCTTAATGTGATTTTAAAACTATAAAAATTTAAGATTTTCCGTGTGAGATTTGAATCGTGGAAATCTAACAAACTTTCTGATTCAAATCAAATTGGACAGAGGAAAAACTGGAATTTTCTAACCATTTGATTCGAATTATTTTACACACATGATTCAAATCAATTTCTCACATGTCACCTCTGTTTGATTTGATTCGAATCAAATATTCTACATGATTCAAATCACATATTTTTTCAGCATTTTTCAATTGGGTCTGTTGCATTTGATTCGAATCATTTTTTGCACATGATTTGAATCATGAGACTCTTGATTCGAATCACACTTTCCACACGATTCAAATCAACTGAAAAATATTCAAAATTCTATTTTTACTTTTATTCTACTTCACTTGTTCATTTGATTCAAATCATGAATTGCTCTTGATTCAAATCTAACTGACTTTTTCAACCATTTTCAGTGCTTAATCTCAAGCACATATAAAACCTTTTTTTCATCATTTTTCTCACAACATATTATCATAATCAACAATGTGATTTAGTGAAAAACCAACTTCCTCTGTTTTGAAAGTTCAAAGTCTTGCAAGAAAACTCTTGCATCTTCAACTTCAATTTGATTCAGATCTTGATAACGAGAGATTTGTAATTGATTGAAGGATGCACATTCTTGAAACTAATCGTTCTTAGATATTTGGTTGATATTTTTAGGTTTTTTGCAAGAATGATGTGATTTGTAATTTATAGTGAATGTGTATAAGGCTATGAATAAGGCAGAGTTCTTCTCAAATCTTCAGAAAATTCACCGCTCAAGAAATCGGTAGGATCAAGGTCATCAGATCGGTGATATTGGAAGATTCAAGAAACATGAGTCGAGTAAATATTACGTAGAAGAGTTCGGCATTATGTTGTATATAAGTCAAGATCCATACCAAAAACCATTGAAGAGTGCATGTAGGCAAAGCGAGGACAAACGCCGAAACACTATAAATCCCAGTGTCATCTCTCTCCCCATATTACTCTTGTATATAACTTAGTAGTATTTGCATGCTTAGGTATTTCAATTCTAGCGTATTTTATCATTGATTCAATTGATAGCGATTTATCACGTAAGCATTAGGTTTTGTTATAATTAGATAACTTATTGAGTTGAATTGGTGATTAAAAGTATGATAAGCTATTGACGTTAGAAATCTTTATATTGAATCATTGTGTAAACATACCTCATAGATTACACAATCAAATCAATTATATGCCTAGTGTTTCATCATATTCATGATACATCCTGGAATTCTCAAGACCGAGTTGTTAAGGCCAATTAGGAAGGAACAATCATGACGAGTTGCATAAATATGAATAAACCAGATTTCTGTCAAGGGGAATGTTGGTATATGGGATAAATAGGCCAGCCCCGGTCCCATAAGAGTGTTGGTAGACGACATAAGGTCGGACCTGGTCCTATAAGAGCACTGGTATGAGCAGGTCAGACCTAGTCTCTCGAGGGTGTAAGAAACGACATGAACAATCACATATGATGGTTACAAGATAACTCCATAATTGCATGGGAGTTACAGACAATGATGGATGACACGTTACATGGTATTTAGGGAGGACGAAAGATGTTATAAAATGCTACTTAAACACGAGATCTGAAGGGACATTTCTTAAATGACCCTTGGTGGCATGAAAGGTATAAAAAGGGATTCCCATTGAGGAAGAAAGGACAGGAAAAAATTACCCAACATATAGGACGATTGTGATCTCACCTGACTCGCTTCAAGGAGATTAACTAAATAGTGTTTATCTAGAACATTCATCTTTGGTGTTTGTGAAGCGATCTTGTGTTAACGTGATCAAAATTTCAAATAGTATAATTTTCAAATTTTGGCATCAAACCCTCCGCTCGTAATTTTTGAAAACACTCTGATATAATTCTTGTAAATGGAGGTTGAATTTTATTTTGGTCTATTAACCCCGCTCTAGACCGCCTTTCTACTCTCATATTCACACTCAACAATTGGCATCAAGAGCTTCTCTTTCGTTTGTGTCTGATCGACATTCAAAAGTTGTGAATATGGCGGAAGATGACAATTTTAAGGGAACGTATAATAGAGCATCTATTTTCAAAGTAAAAAATTATACTTATTAGAAAGAAAAAACATGTATGTACACTTGTTATCGATTGACAAAAATCTATGGTGTTCCATCACTGAGGGACAATTTATTCCCAAGGGCGATGACAACATTGTTAAACATCCAAAATATTGGGATGATGCTGAAACCAATTAAACTTCTTATGATTTAAAAGCGAGAAACATACTTATTTCTGAGTTAAGTGTTAAAGTGTTCTATTTGATTTCACACGTACGAGTGCTAAAGATATGTAGGACACTCTCCAAACTCTCTATGAGGTAACAAATGACATCAAAGTTTCTAAAATCAATATGTTTACAGAGGATTTTGAACTACTTCGGATGGAACTAGGAAAATATATGGATTCCATACAAACTACATTCCTCCATTTAATCAACAAATTGCATAATATGGGTAAAACCTTTTCCAATAAAAAATTTACTAATAAAATATTAAGATCTATGTGTAGGGAGTGGAAACTAAAGTGAAAGCACATAGTATCATTTACATACTTTAGTATCATTTTGTGTTTTGATGTTTTGCAATTCGATTATTATTTGATTGCATATTTGTAATTTGTATGTTATCTCAATTCATTTGTGTGATTGTACTATTCATTTACATTTGATTTGAATCACTCATCTGTTGAAAATTGGAACACCATTATGGATCAAATGATTCGGATAAAAAATTGAACATGATTCAAATAATAAATTCCCTTGATTCGAATCAAGTGCAAATAATTATTTGAATCATTAGCTTTGCAAAACACCCTTTTTAGGATTGTCCAGATTGATTTGAATCACAAATTCTTCTTGACTCGAATCAAACTTCTAAAAATCCAATTTTCCATCACTTATTTAAATAATTGTTTCTTTTGGTAAAAGTAACAAGTGTGTGAAACCTATGGTGATCCATAAGGAAAAAAATGTGATTTTATGTCTTCTCCAAACAACAATCTTTTGATATTTAATCCATATCAATTCTTTATCTTTTAGTTGCATCTTGTTTTTGTGCAATTTAGTTGTTGTCTTTGTGTGATTTAGAGAATGAGTTGATCAATCTTATTGAGGATTGATCAAGCTCATGATAACAATCAAGAACCAAGACCCACTTATCTAGAAACTTGATTGAACCTTGTGTGTGTTTTCTTCCTTCACCAAAACTGAATTACTTGACTAACACCTTGTAATGTCAGTGGTTAGTTAAGATTATCTGCCATAGTTCACCATCTTCATCCTTAGTCTTTTTCCTTTGATTGAACCCTCCTCATAAGATTGAGTGTAAGGGATAATAATGGTATATTAGGGTATCTAATATTTGTGTGTGTAGCTAGTTTTTTATGCAACAGGTGCATGTATCGTTTCTTGAGTGCATTTTGGCATTAGGTTGTTATCTATTAAGATGAGAGTTTCCATTATACTCCAAGGAAGACTTTGGCAAGATCAAGTATCAATAATTCGTAAGGCGGAGTAGTAAGTGATGGTGAGAAAAATACACAAGAAGGCGGGTTGAATTATGTATGATAGTTCTTTTTCTACTTCTGAAAACCAGCTTCAGAATCTGAACAAGTTCAAAATTTGAACACATAGTTAGTTTGCAACGGAATGAAAAACAATAAGAAGCAAGTAGTAAAGCAACACACATAGTTTATCATGGTTCCTCTCCTAAACTGAGAGTAGTCCAATCCCCTTATCCAACAAGAGTTTTTCACTATAATCAAATTGATTACACTTTGCTCAAGCAAACTAGCAAGAGACTTCAACTTCTCAATCACACTAGAAAGATACTTCCGCTCAAGCAATTCAGCAAGATACTTCTGCTCAAGCACACATGCAAGAGGTTTCCACTGCTCAAGCAAAATAGCAAGATACTTCTACTGCTCAAGCAAACTAGCAAGAGACTTCTTCTACTTTAACCAAATAGTTTAGAAGAAATGATGACAACTTTATTTTGATTTATAATCATAAGTATATAAGTGCTACAACAACTACAGTGATTCTTAACACTTAATATTTCTAAGATATACAAAGATAAGAAATCTAAAGAGCTTGTGCAATAAACAGATAAAACTTTAGCTCAAAGTTGGTACTCAATATGTTATGTTAGATTGTTCGATAGTTGTTAACCTTCCTTCAAATCTCCAGCTCCCTTTTATAGAAGCAGAGAAAGAGTCATTGGAAAGTTGTTTGCACATATGATCTTTGAAAAGCATAAGTCTCAAGACAGAGACGTTGGAATATGAATCATGTTAATATCTTCAACCAATGTGTAATTATATAGTCCATTACTTCTTTATCATACTAGGTATAAACCAGACGTTGGGGCAGACTAGAAAAGTCACATAAACTTTCCTTGAACCTTGCACTAAGAGACTCTAGTTAACTTTTACAATAAGTTTGGTGTTGACAAGATAGGTTTGTTATGGATAAAGAGTACGAACCAGAAGCTGAACACCTTAAGTTGAGGTTTCCAGAGTCTAAGCAGTCACTAGAGGCAGAGATACCACGTTCAGAGTCTGGACCTTCAGAAGCTGAAACACCGTGTTCATAGTCATCAGATTTTGATCCATCAGAATCTGAGACATTCAGCTTCTCTACATATGCTATAATCAGGTTCAATTCTGAATTGAATTTTAAGCTTATGATCCTGCACACTTGAACATATGTTAGTATACCCAATTTTTCTTTAAGTACTTTGTTATCATCAAAACCCAAGGGATGTGAACAATTTTTTTCTAATGGGAAGTTGTCCTTCTTTGGTGGTGTTGGAGAAAGTTTTCTTGTAGACAAAGTTAGGAGTTGTCCCATATACGCTCTGTTAATGGCAATCGCTCAAACAAGAAATCAGTGGGATCAGGGGGATCGCCACACACAAATACTTGGAGCGAGTTATTATGGATAACGAGGTTATTGGATCAATATCTTAAGGGATCTTGTTTTTATTAGCATATTAATGTGTTCATCATCAGAGGGAATTATAGTGTGATAGTTCTTTGTAATTAGAACAATGTAAACATTTTATCAAAATAGTGGAAGACCGTGATTATGTTCCGATCGCATCATCCATTGAAGAGTACACGTAGGCAAAGTGAGGATAATTTATGAATCACTATATATTTATGTGTATCTTTCCCTTTCCTTATTTCTTTTACTTTACAAACATTCATTCATATTTATTGTTGCATTATTGCATGATTGCATTGATTGTATACCATATAGGTTAGGCCATGCTTATAACGATTTAATGTATAAGCTTAGGTCTATGGTGTATCAATCTTATGGAATCATCATGAAGTAAATTATGCATTGTTAAGAACATCTAAGTAATGTGTTTTTAAATCACTTCATTTAAAGCGAATTTGATAGACTTGTAAGTGAATTTCACTAGAAGCAGTCAATCTCATGGTAACTTCATGTACCTTTTCATATGGCTTGATTCATTGAGATACTTTCGAGCTCTCGTTTTTTTGTGTTTTGCTTATGCGCTTCTTAAAGTCTATGATTTCAATTATGGGACCTATTTGTTTTTTTAAATTGTCTAAATGGAATTTGGTTCTATTCAACACCCCCTTCTAGACCTCTTGGTTGAACAAGTTTGAATCTACAACTATCCTTAAGTTTTGATGATAACAAAGTGATAAGAACAATTGTGTACTCTAACTATTTTCCTAAGTGTGCAGATAATAGAAAACATATTCTGACTCTGAAGACGTCTAGACTATGAACTAAATATGCACTCTGAAATTAAGGACAAATAAAAATTGTTTAAACAAGTTTGTTTCTAAATATATCCTTAAGTTTTTATGATAATAGAGTGTAGAGGACAATTTTAAACTCTAACTATTTTGCTAAGTGTGTAGATAATAGAAAACAAATTTTGACTCTGAAGACGCCCAGGCTATTAACTAAAGAAGCACTTTGAAATAAAGGATAAATCAAACTTATGATGCTCTAAACTAGTTAGCCCTCTAAATTTAGGAGGCTCTGTGGGTCATAAGGTCAAAAGTGAGAACCCTTGTGGAATTTTCTGTCTTCTAGACTTTGAGTTTCTGATATTAATGGTGGTAACAAGCGTTATTTCCACGACTCTAAATAAATATAGATGTTCTACGTTAAAGTCATATGAACGTTTGAAGCCACCCATTAAGATAATATTTCTTGGTTAAAGATAAAATCTCTTCATTCGCCTCTCTTGTTATATTGCGCATATTTTCAAAAATCTATTTTATTTTTCAAAATGGTTTTTCTTACGTGTATGTTTAAATGTTTTTTTATGGCCTTTTTCAATTCTCTATAATAATGTCCTATGACTAGCATGCCTTGTTGCGTGTATTTTTATAAACTATATTACTGCAAACTTCTTTGGTAATTGTTGAGCCTATTTCCTTTTACCTCTCTACCTACTCTTTCAAATCAATTTAACTTCTTTTTCCTCCCTATTTAAACCATTCCTTGCCTGTATATCCTCATCATATTTTGCATTTTCTAAAACCCTTTCTAATTTTTTTTCTTCCTTCACATCTTCTCTAACCAAAAATGTCTTTCATCTGCGGTGTTGCATGCCCTTTATCCACATCCTTTAAAAAATTTATTGACTTTGCTGAACTCAAGAGTAAAGGTATTGATCTTCCCAGTGTTGTCCATTCCTAGAAATGGTAAAAATACTTTGACATGCCCAACAAATCATCTATCCAATTCTCGTGAGAGAATTTTTAACAAATGTGTCCCTTAATCAGCTAAGACAGGATGTGTCATGCATCCAGTCTAATGTCTTTGGCATTCCCATCACCATCACTCCTGCTTTGATTGCTAAAATAATCCAGTGCAAGGTTACTGGTGCCCATATGGACATGTGCACAAGCACAAGTCCCTTCGTTGAAGACATTCATAAGAATATCCTTGCCACCTATACTAATATTGCACGCGTCTCATCCCTCCTTCCCAAGGCGGAAATCTGGCATCAACTATTGGTTAACCTTCCCCACATTATCTTCAACTTTTTGAAGATAAGATAATTGCCTCTCATGAGGGAGTGTCTTTTCCCATTCCTTTTGGAAGAGTTATTCCTGAAATTTTCCATCAAGAAGGAATAGTGAAGAAAGTGCATGGAGTTAGCTTAACCGAGGCTCTGAATACCCACTAGAGTCTGAAGCTCAAAGTAGCTGAAGGCACCTCTGGTGTTAGACCTTTTGTCCCCTAGATTCTATTTTATTCTTATTGTATTTACTTTGTTTTTCTACTATATCGCTTATCTCAATCTTTTTTGTTGATGATAAAGAGGGAGAAAATGAATACAATTTTGATATGTCTTGTAACTCTAGTAAATACCAAACAATGCTAAAATCATGTTGATTATTTTATGAACTTTAAACTTTTTCTAGTCTCAACTTAAGGGGGGCTTACAAACTTCACTCTGAAGAAACTGAGAATTTTTTTGTTAAGTATAAAACTCAGAAAGGGGGGGGGGGGGGGTTACAAACAGATCTCTGATGTTTTATAGATATGATTATCCAATTAAATTTGTTCACCAAAATATATGGATTTGCCATCCTAAAAAAAGGGGAGATTGTTGGAACAAGTTTGGTTCTACAATTATCTTTAAGTTTTAATGATAACAAAGTGTAGAGAATAATTTTGTACTCTAATTATTTGCTAAGTGTGCAGATAATAGAAAATAAATTCTGACTCTGAAGACGTCAAAACTCTGAGCTAAGGAAGAACTCTAAAACAAAGGATAAATAAAACTTGTTTAAACAAGTTTGATTCTACAATTATCCTTAAGTTTTGATGATAAAAAAGTGTAGAGAAGAATTTTGTACTCTAACTATTTTGCTAAGTGTGCAGATAATAGAAAACAAATTCTGACTTTGGAGAAGTCTAGACTTTGAACTAAAGAAGCACTCTAAAACAAAGGATAAATTAAACTTATTTAAACAAGTTTGGTTCTACACCTATCCTTAAGATTTTATGATAAAAAAGTGTAGTGAATAATTTTGTACTCTAACTATTTTCCTAAGTGTGTAGATAATATAAAATAGATTCTGACTCTTAAGACGTATAGAATCTGAAATAAAGAAGCACTATGAAACAAAGGATGAATCAAAAATGTGTTTGCAAGGAAGTAAAGTATCATAATTGTAAAGACGACGTTTCTGCAAAGAACTATCCAAATAGACTCTGATAAAAACTGACTATTCAAGCATCTTTAGTCTCAGAACTTAGAACTCCATAGGCTCAAAAGTATCTTTCTCACGAAGTTATGAAAATAGGTTTTGAACTCTACTCAAGCTTCATCAACTTATATATAAAGCCCCTGACTAATAATTTATATCTAAACGTCAACACTTGATTGAAGTGACATGAGTACAAAAGCAAAATCTACTTTCTATGTAAAAATATTGTACTTTGTACCTAAGAAGTTCCTCACGTCCCATCAACCTCACCAATTCTCTGTTGCAAGTGTCACTCTTGTTAGAACAAGATTTTGTGTCTACAATTCATCTCTAAGGTTTTGATGATAACAAATGATGAAACAAACTGGCACCCTAACAACTTTATCTAAGTGTGCAGGACTCTAACAGAAAAAGGTTCAGATAGACAAACATTTGACATCACGCAAGTCCAGATTAGACAACTTAGAATAAAGTGAAGCAGAGGCTCTGATTCTGAAGAAAAGAAAGCTCAAAGAGTCTGACGAAAGAAGACTCGGGCACTCTGAATCTGAAAAGTTCCATACAATGGATTCAATGCCTTATACTCTGAAGAAGGCAATATCAGAAAGATATATCAAGAACTTCTGAATTAAATCTGCTCTCAGTAACTATCTGAAATATACACGCTGAACAAGAACATTTGAACTCCACGTACTATGACTCAAGGTCAAACACAAAGACTTAGCTACAAAGTTTTCTACTTTTGGTATGAATCTAATTTTGGAAGAGATTAAACACTCCCCAAAATTTCTATGGAAAGGATAACAAGATTAATGACATTAAAAGTCCATCATTGCCAAGATATTCATGAATACCTCAACTAACGGTCTCTTGATCAAATTCACTATATAAAGGCAGGATCATCATCATACAAGATACGAAGAAGACACACAAGAAAATTGCAATCAAAACTTCTATAATCCCTTTAATTCCTGTTTAAATCTGTTCACACGAGTTGTTTCTCTAAGGGTGAAACATTTCAATGCTTATATTGTGTTACCACTGCTTACCTAGAAGCACTAAACACTTCATTCTATTTTTCAAATAGTTGTTGAATATTTCCTCAAGTGACCTGTGAAGTCTATAAACTTGAGAGGGATAAGAAATCTTTATTCTCTTAGACGCTTTTATTGTAATCTTTCAAGATTAGTGGATTAAGTCCTTGTTGAAGGCAAAATCACCTTGGTCAGGTGGATTGGAGTAGCTTTGAATTTCAAGCGAAATAGGATAAACTTTTGTGTTGATAGCCTTATTTTTCGTGTGTGTTTTATTTGCAAAAGTTTTTATTACCTGTGAAAATAATTCAAACCCCCTTTCTTGTTTTTCTCTACCTTCAATGTAGAGAGATCCAGCGTGAGAAAAACATTATGGCCAACACAAATGAAAAAGACATCTACAATGATAAACCTCCAGTGTTTGATGGAGAAAGTTTGATTATTGGAAAGATAGAATCAAAAAATTCTTTCTGGTTTATGACGTTGACCTATGGGATATAGTTACAATTGGCTATGTACCATCGGTATCTGATATTGGTATTGCTATTGCCAAAAATAAAATGACTGATGATTAGAAGCGTGAATTCAAAAATCACCACAAAGCAAGAATAATGCTACTGAATTCCATATCCTACAATGAATATGAAAAGATCACCAATAGGGAAACTGTTAAAGAAATACTTGACTCCCTAAAGATGACCCATGAAGGCAACTCTCAAGTCAAAGAGACAAAAGCTCTGGCTCTAGTTAAAAAATATGAAGCCTTCAAGATGGAGGACGATGAAGCTATAGAGGTAATGTTTTCTAGATTTCAAACTTTAATTGCAAAACTCGAGGTTCTGGATAAGAGCTACACAACTGTAGATCATGTCAAAAAGATTGTTATAAGCTTGCCAAAGAAGTGGAGAGCTACGGTCACTGCCTTAAAACTATTAAAAGATCTGAACAACATAAGCTTGAAAGAACTCGTCAGCTCCCTCAGGAGTCATGAGATAGAACTTGAGGAAGACGAGCCCCAAAAGAAAAGCAAATATATGGCTCTGAAGTCTAGATTTGAGAGACACAAACCAGAAAGGAACAAAGCTCTCCAAGCTGAAGAAGAAGAAAATGATGACTCTGAAAAGGATGATTCTAATGATGAAGAAGAGTTATCCCTCTTAACCAGAAGAGTCAAACAACTCTGGAGAAAAAGGAATAACAACTTCAGAAGACCAAGACACAAGGGAGATCGCTCAGAATCAACTTCCAGAGGCAAACCAAACAAAGAGGTACCATGCTATGAATGTAAAGAACCAGGTCATTATAGAAACAAATTCCCAAAGCTTAAGAAAGACAGCTCCAGAAAAGAAGGATTCAAGAAAAAATCCTTTAAAACTAAGAAGGGACTCATGGCCAACCAGGATGACTCTGAATCTTATGCCTCAGAATCAGACTCTGAAGAAGAACGGGCAAATGTGGCATTCATGGCTACCACACCTGGAAGCTCATTATAAAGAGAATCTGATCTTGAAGAGGTATTTTCTAATCTTTCTCGCTCTAACCTTGAATCTTGTTTATCTGAATCTCTAAGCTCATATCATAAACTTCAACAAAAATTCAAGGCTTTAAATAAAGTCCTTGAAGGAACCATTAAAGAATGGGATAAGCTTGAGATGAAAGTTTCTGAATTAAAAGACAACATTCTGGTTTTGGAAAGAGAAAAGGAATCTTCAACTAAACAATGTTTAAAACTTGAAGAACATTTATCTCAAGCCCCACAAACTTCTAACACAATCATATATAAATATGAAAAAGCATTTAAAAAGTTTTTGAAAAATGGGCTAGAAAGAAGCAGAATGGCTTCTATGATTTATGGAGTTAGTTTGAATAAGAAAAGAGGAATAGGATACAACTCTGATGAAGACGAGCAAATACCTTCTGCAGATGATAAACCTAAATCCCCTTTCTCTTATCACTACACACATGCATAAATGCAAAATTTTACTAATGTCAAAAAACCCAAAGTTTCCAGAAACTCTGGGAGAACTAATCACAAAGGATCCAAAAGATTCTGGGTACCAAAGGATAAAATAGTCTATGTTGCTGATATCCTATGCAGCAGAGTTAAGACACCAATTATGGTACCTAGACTCTAGATGCTCGTGACACATGACGGGAAGAAAGCATATGTTCTAAAGCTTGGAACTTAAAGATGTTGGCTTTGTAGGCTTTGGAGGAAATCAAAAAGGAAGAATCAAAGGCTTCGGAACAATTGTGCAAAATGAACTTGACTCTAAAATCATCAGAGTCGGAAGTGATCATGATGGTGAATTCGAAAATAAGGTTTTTGAGGAACTTTTTTATTCAAATGGAATATCCCATGATTTCTCCTGTCCTAGAACTCCACAGCAAAATGGGGTTGTAGAATGGAAGAATATGACCCTCCAAGAAATGACCAGAACCATGATCAATGAAACAAATGTGGCTAAGCACTTTTGGGCTGAATTAGTAAATACAACATGCTATATTCAGAATAGAATCTATGTAAGACCTATTCTAGAGAAGACTCCTTATGAACTGTGTAAGGGAAGAAAACCCAACATTCTTATTTTCATCCCTTTGGATGCTCTTGTTTTATCCTTAATACTAAAGAACATTTGAACAAGTTTGATTCAAAAGCATAAAAAGGTATTATGTTAGGATACTCAGAGCACTCTAAGGGCTATAAAGTATACAATACAAAAACTAAAATTGTGGAAGAATCAATACATGTCTGATTTGATGATAAGCTTGACTCTGAAAAGTCAAAGCTAGTTGAAAAACTTGCAGATCTAGAGATAACACTTGCAGGTTCTAACGAAAAGACTAATGAATCTGAGGAAACTGAAAGGAAAAACCCAGAAGCAACTGAAATCTCAATTGTACAGAAAAGATCAAGAAATCCTCCAACCATCTCTGAAGAATTGATTCTGGGAAACAAGGATGAACCTGTCATAACAAGGTCTACATTCAAAGTATCTGAGGAAACCCCTATGGGATTAATGTCTCTGATAGAGCCTACATCATGTGATAAGGCATTTCAAGACAATGACTGGATATTGGCAATGGAAGAAGAACTTGATCAATTTGCAAAGAACAACGTCTGGGATCTGGTACCAAAGCCAAAAGGAACCCACTTCTTTGGAACAAAATGGGTGTTCAGAAACAAACTAAATGAAAAACGAGAAGTAGTCAGAAATAAGGCACGACTGGTAGCACAAGGTTATAGTTAACAAGAAGGAATTGACTACAACGAAACCTTTTCCCCATTCGCCAGGTTAGAATCTATTCTCTTGCTTGTATCATTTGCTGTAAATCATTCCATCAAACTATACCAGATGGATGTCAAGAGTGCATTTCTGAATGGTTATATCTCTGAAGAAGTTTATGTTCACAAACCTCCAGGTTTTGAAAACTCTAAATATCTAGAACACGTTTTTAAACTGAAAAAATCTTTGTATGGTCTAAAATAAGCTCCCGGAGCTTGGTATGAAAGATTAAGCACATTTCTTCTGGAACATGATTTTATTAGAGGCAAAGTTGATTCTACACTCTTCTGTAAAACATTAGAAATGATCTCATGATATGTCAGATATACGTTGATGATATAATTTTTGGTTCAGCTAACCCCCTTTGTTTGTCAAGAATTCTCTGAGTTAATGCAGGCAGAATTTGAAATGAGTTTGATGCAAGAACTAAATTTCTTTCTGGGAATTCAAATCAAACAAACTTCAAAAGCCACATATGTATATCAAAGCAAATACATAAAAGACATTCTGAAGAAATTTGAAATGTCAGAAAGTAAACTAGCAAATACTCTCATGCATCCTACCTGCATTCTGGAAAAAGAAGAAGTAAGTCAAAAGGTTTGTTAGAAGCTCTATCGTAGTATGATAGCCTCTCTTCTCTATCTGACGGCTACACGACCAGATATTCTTTTCAGCATTTGTCTATGTACCAAATTCCAATCAGATCCAAGGGAATCTCATCTAACAGCAGTTAAGAGAATCCTAAGGTATCTAAAAGGAACACCTAACCTTGGCCTGATGTATGAGAAAACATCAGAGTATAGGCTATCTGGATATTGTGATGCAGATTATGCTGGAGACAGATTAGAATAAAAAAGCACATCTGGAAACTGTCAATTTCTGGGAAACAATCGTATATCTTGGGCTAGCAAAAGACAGTCAACCATTACACTTTCTACTGTAGAAGAAGAATATATCTTAGCTTTATTATGCACTACTCAGATGCTCTAGATGAAGAATCAACTAGAAGATCTTCAGATATATGAGAGTAACATTCCTATCTTTTGTGATAATACTGCTGCCATATGCTTAAGTAAGAACCCTATTCTGCATTCCAAAGCAAAGCACATAGATATAAAACACAATTTTATCAGAGACTATGTTTAGAAAGGGGTAATTTCTTTAAAATTCATAGTTACAGACCACCAATGGGATGATATCTTCATAAAACCCCTTGCTGAAGATAGATTCTCATTCATTCTTAAACATTTAAACATGGAAAATTGCCCAGAATGAGTCATATATGTGCTTATCTGAAATGGAAAAATAGGCTTGAACTTAACATCTGGCGTCTGAATCTGAGTTTGATATTTCTACTAGTTAGAAGTTATCTGAATCAGAAATCCTAAGGACCCAATCTCTTGGTATTCCTGAAGATCAGATAGATCAACACGTGGCCTCTCTTACGTATGACCTTGGATCTTCTAGACAACTTTTTAGCATAGAACTCAAGAGACAGACTATTGAGATCTCCTCGAGCAGTGCGCAGATTTGTGGGATTACACATCCATCATTAGCTGCAATTAATTTTCCCCTTAGCGTGTCAACTCAATTTATGTGCCATCATTTCTCTGCTATTTAATATTCCAATGAAATGATGTCGTTTTGCATGCTAACCTTGTGTACTAATACTTGCCACAATTCTCACTTTCACACTTTTCACTCACATCCTACACAAACCCCCATTCTCTAATATCTCTCAACCTTCAAGCTTCTTCAAGTGTTCTTCAAGCAGTCTTCATCTTCTACATGGATTCTCAACAACAGTCTATATACAACTTTTCTCAACAAATGGAATCAACGGAACAACATTCAACCTCTTCCCAGCAAATAACTACTGTAATTGCTGCTATCTCTACTCCTATCTACAAGGAACCTCATATTTTGGATCGCCCACCTCACATTCATCTTGCAACTCCATTCGGAAAACTAGAAGTTCTCTATGAATCGCTGGTAGATTTTCACAATATGAAGAGAAACGGGATTGACCTAACTGAAGAATTAAGAAAGCAAGGGTGGGAAAACTATTTTTAAAGACTCTATGGTCCAATCTACACCTATCTGGTCAAGGAATTCTGGAGATTTGCAGATTCAGACGACCACTACATCGTCTCTCATGTTCTGGGGGAGAAGATGGTTATCACTGAGAAATCCATAGACAAACTTCTGAATATGGAGAAGACAGGTGAAAGAAGAATTTATAACATCAACCCTATGGAAAAATACATGTCCCGGGAGATTATCCCAACAATCTTCAAACAGAACGCTGAGGGAAACTCGTCCAAGAACAAGGAATTTCACCAGAATCTAAGAGTCTGGATGAAGATCATTCTGGGGACTATTCATCATCACCCAACGTCCAACTCGTCATACTACATCAACACTGACCAAAAATGCATCCTCTACTGCCTACACAAAGGGCTCAAGCTGAATCTGCCACCTTTGCTGTTCAAATATCTAAGAGACTCTGTCAGGGACACTAGAAACAACATGAAGCCCAGAACATACATTCCCCTGGGAAGGCTGATTTCCAATATTTTGATAGAGAGTGGCTTGGTGGATCATCTGATTCACCACAATTTGATAGAGGATGTAACAGTCGACACCGGAAGGCCTCTGAATTCAAGAAATCTGGAAAGCATAGGAATCATAGAGAGAATTCTGGTCAAGCCTTCTCTGGACACCTCATGGGAAGCTCTAAAGGATAATAGGAATATACAAAATGGACTATATCTCTTCACCAAGATAGATTCCCTAGAGTTTGTCGCCCACTATCTGCTGGACCTGGCAAATCAAGGGGTAGACATCTCTGACTTCTCAGTGGATTGGCTACCTGAACATCCACCAAATTTCATGAAGAGGATGCGACATCCATCTGAAATAAATTCAAAGAAGAAAGCTCAAAAGTTGGGGGAAACTTATGTATCCAGACCACCTGTGACTCTGGTCTCCTCCTCCTCTACAAGTAAGTCTTTACCTTCTGACTCTCCCTCTTTACCTTTAAGGCAATTGTCTTATTCCTTACCTCAACCTTCCACTATTTACACACACATTAAACTCACAATCTCCACCATAAATCTTTCTGCAACTCCTACATCTAACCCACCATCATCCCCCCTTCAAAAATTCAATCTCACTTCCACAACTCTGCCCATATCTGAAGCTCAATTGTTCAATGAACCCATATCACCATCGTCCTCAATACCATCATCCCCATCTTACTATACCATTTCCTCTAATTCTGACCCATCTGACCCTCAATCCCCCACTCTCGCTCAACTCCAGGCTCGCGCCCTCTCCGCCTAAAACCAACCTGAACCAAAAACCAATATTCCTTCACCATTTGAATAACCACCAACACCTCCATCTGAACCACAAATAGAAACTCCCTCTAAAAACCCCATTAATCATCAATCTGAACCTCTAACTGAACCCATAACACCACCAACACCTATATCTCCCACCTCTTAACTTGAACCCACCTTTTCCGCTCTGAAAGAGGCAGTAGCCTTATTTGCTAAGTCTTTAGTAGAGAAGATCAGATCGCTATCTGAAAACTCTAGAATCAATGATGATCCATCTGCAATGAGGATTCATTGGAATAGAGTGATCAGATGGATGGCATTTGAGGCTTTCAAGCTAAAAGGCCTCTCTGAACAAGTCCGAAACGAATTCATTAGAGAAGCTGGAGAGAGGTTGCAGGACCATCTAGCCAGAGAGGCAGAAGAGAGAGCTCATAGAGAAGTTGAAGAAAAAGATCGCCTGGAAGAAGAAGAAAGAGCAAGAGAAGCTGCAGAAAAGGCTGCCGCTGAGGTTGCTGCTGCTACAGAAGTTGAAGCCAAAGCCAAGGTTAATGCTGAAGAAGCAGCACACATAGCTGCAGAAGAAGCTGCCAAGGGTATAGATGATGCTCTGACTCAGGGGGAGAAATCTTACTTTGATGTCTCTCCTTTAGTGTTGAAGACTCTAGAAGAGCTACAGAAAGAGAAGCAGATTCTGCGAGCAAGATTGGATCGACAGGACTCCGTCAACTCCAACATTCAGAACCTGCTGACTCAGTTGCTTCAAAGGATGCCGCGTCCTCCAAACCCTTAGGCACTTAGGATTTTATTGTTGTTTTCTCTACGTGCTTATCTTGCATGTCTTCTCTAAGTGTTTTTCCCTCTGTGCTTTATGTTTTGTCATCTTATCTATACTCCTGTTTCATATATGAAGTATATTTTGCCTACTCTATTTACAAAGTCTTTTTGAGTCTGAAAAAAGAGGGAGAATAAAAATAGCTCTGATGAAATAATATCTAAGCCTCTTACTGCACTGCGCACATTCAAAACTCTCGTTATGAAATCCTAAGCTCTGCATGAAGTATCTAAGTTAAAAACAAGCTATACTACGTAAGGAGATCTGGTAAGAACATCTAAAACTTCTTATGATCTATCTCAGGCGGAGTCGTCACACATCTGACTCTGAGATAACTCCTTTAAATTTTTATGAAGTATCCTTGTTTCATTATCAGTCAGAGGTTTTTGTGTCTACAATTCATCTCTAAGGTTTTAATGGTAACAAAGGATGAAACAAATTGGTAGCTTAACAAATTTATCTAAGTGCGTAGGACTCTAACAGAAAAAGGTTCAGATAGACAAACATCTGATATCACGCAAGTCCAGATTAGATAACTTAGAATAAAATGAATCAGAGGCTCTGACTCTAAAGAAAAGAAACCTCACAGAGTCTGACGAAAGAAGACTTAGACACTCTGAATCTGAATAGTTCCACACAACGAATCTGATGCCTTATACTCTGAAGAAGGCACTATAAAAAAGATATATCAAGAACTTCTGAAGTAAATATGCTCTCAGCAACTATCTGTAATATACATGTTGAACAAGAACATTTGAACTCCACGTACTCTGACTCAAGGTCAAACACAAAGACTTAGCTACGAAGTTTTCTACTTTTGGTATGAATCTATTTTTGGAAGAGATTAAACACTCTCCAAAATTGCTATGGAAAGGACAACAAGATGAATGGCATTAAAAGTCCATCATTTCCAAGATATTCATGAATACCTAAACTAACGGTCTCTTGATCAAATTCACTATATAAAGGAAGGATCATCATTATACAAGATACGAAGAAGACACACAAGAACACTACAATAAAAAATTCTATAATCCATTTCATTCCTGTTTAAAGCTGTTCACACAAGTTATTGCTCTAAGTGTGAAACATTTCAATGCTTATATTGTGTTACTACTGCTTACCTAGAAACACTAAACACTTCATTATATTTTTCAAATAGTTGTTGAATATTTCCTCAAGTGACCTATGAAGTTTGTAAATTTGAGAGGGCTAAGAAATATTTATTCTCTTAGACGCTTTTGTTGTAATCTTTCAAGATTAGTGGATTAAATCCTTGTTGAAGGCAAAATCACCTTGGCCGGGTGGATTAAAGTGACTTTGAATTTCAAGCGAACCAGGATAAACTTCTGTGTTTATAGCCTTATTTTTCGTGTGTGTTTTATTTGCAAAAAAATTTATTACCTGTGAAAACAATTTAAACCCCCATTTCTTATTTTTCTCTACCTTCAACTCTAATATTATAAAATGAAGTGACCTTTATACAACTGTTATATTGAGGATAATTCCAACTTCAGCCTTCAACGGATCTACAATTCCTTATATAATGAGGGCTTGGAAGCTTTTAAGAAAAAGAGCATACAACACAACACTGCATAAAGATTTCAAAATGCTCTATGTGAAAAGAAAAAGAAAAGTGTATTTTGTAACACCCGACTTTAAATTCATATTTTATTTAATTATTGGAGTCTTTTTGTGTGTGTTGTTTGATTTATTTACATTATTCTGGATTATTTGAGTAATTTTAGTGTTTTTGTGGATTTAGGGGTATTTTAGTAATTTAATAATTACCAGGAATATAGAGTTTGAGAGTGAAGAAATAAAGTAGTATTTATTTAAATTATTAGAGTTAATTAGATAATTCTGATTATTTAGTAATAATTTGAGTAATTAGAATTATTAGAAATAATTCATAATATTACAGTTTTTCATTAAATAATTATTTAATTGTAATTTTTGTTTAAATCAAATAAAAGTGTTACATTTATTTGGAAAATATAATTTTATGGAATAAAATAAAACTTGAGATTTTACCGTTAGAAATTATCAAAGTTAGAAGAGAGTGTGTGTGACGGGGTGTGGAGACCACTTGGGCTACTTTAGGGTAATATAAATTCTAACGTGACAGACTGAGTTAGGGTATAAGAAAAAAATTAGAAACTTGAGAAGTGGTCGATCGTGAGAATTTGAAATACACAGAGCTTTGGGTAGCGATCATAGGAACCTGAAATATTTGTCAGAATTTATTATGAGGCTTCAATTTCGAGGTAAGGAGGGATTACTTTAGCTATGGTGATAATTAGACGGTCAGAAAGGTGAAGGATTCTTACCCTCCCACCAGTGCCATGGGTAATTTCTGTAGTTTCTTCAATTCATGTAATTTCTATAATATGTCTGGTCAAATGGGGTTTGAACAAAATCTCATTGGCATCGATCAAATAATAATTAAGTCTATATATGTTATTATTGTGACCAAACCGGATTTGGGATAAATTCAATATGGTCACCGTAAGATGGTTTGTTATTGGTGATAATATATATCATATTATAATTTATTGCTATAAAATGTGTTGATATGAATTGTGATGTAATATGACTTTTATGTATTTATGTGATGAAATTGATGGTCGTTATGGTATCTGTGATTTTGACTAATTGTAGAAATTGAGATATTTTATAAATGTGTTTTAGTATCTGTGATTTTGACTAACTTTCCCAATTCTTATAAAATTGTGCGATTTGTGATTTTTCCCAAATTTTCTAAAAAGTTAGAAAAACTTGATTTTTGAAGAACTGGACTATTTTAACATAAAATCAAAAATCATTTTTTTTTGTGGGGGTGAGGGGGTGGGTGGCATGTGTCGAAGCCACGACGGCGGCGACGATGATTGCAAGATCGCGTGGTGGACGGTCGTGGCTGGCGGTAAGCCACACTGCAATGGCGGAGGTTGGAAACCAGAGTCACATCGGCGGTGGGCGATTTTTAGGTGGGTCGCGGCAGCGGTAGTCGCTGCACCAGTGGTGCACGAGCGCGGTTTGCTCCGGAGGGGTGTTGCGCAATGGCAGTTGCTGTAATAACTACGACATCGTACTGCTGCGGGACGACAACGGAGGGTCAGACGCGAGTGGCAGAGCTTGTTCGGGCCCAGCAGTGGGTCTGGGCATTTTTCTACATTTCAAGTTCGGAGATTTTTTGTTGGTTTTTGAGCAATTTTTGACATCGGTGACTTTTTTTGTTACCCTTGATGTCAATTTTGAGTAGTTTGAGTTAAATTGTTAGCCCTTAGGATTAGTAGAGTTATCACTCATAAAGGTTGTCAGTAGGGTAATTTTGAGTACTTTAGGGTTGTCATTGAGTTATAAATAATATAATAAATTGTCGATATATTTTGAGTATTTTGGTTGATTTTATTGTTGTTGAGTAATAACATATCTTTAGTAAATTTGAGGTGTAATATAATTATTTAAATCAATTATATTTCTAAGATGAGTAATCCGGTGGCATTATAGTGAGGCCTGATTATTGGCAAACTTATGGTTCAAGAGTGGAACCTATTTTGAGTATGATTTTTGAGATGAATTTGATGATTTCTTGAGTTGCATTCATGTTAGTTATACATGATCATGCATGCATATATTTTGGAGTTAGGTAGGAATTCGGTCCAATGAGGTCAGATTTAGAGAGGAACCATGACGGTCTCATGTCCAGAGAGGGACACAATCCATAGAGGAACTGAAGACAGGGATAATCAGTAATATACCACTGATCCCAAAAATCCGATACAACATGCATATTGAAGAAGAAATTGGTGCATTAGCATATGCTTTATAAATTGGAATGTGATTGTGTTTTGTAAAAATAACATACTTGTTAATGTTTCGTTTACCATCCTGCTGTTAATGTTCATATTAATATTTGTAAGGGGTATTCTCACCCCATTTTTGTTTGTTTTGTATGGCCTTGTGAAATGTTGTACATATACTCAGTAGGAGTATGTAAGACCCCAATTTTGTCCCTAAGATCCCTCATGGCATCATATCATATCATTGCATTGCCTCAAGGATCATTGGACACCTTGCTGCCTTCCCTGTGGATGGGTTATCTTTTGAGAGTGATTCTTGATCACCAAGCATTCCTTGCATTCGTGTATCATTGTTTTTCTTTTTATCACTAACCAAAAAGTACAAAAATATGTCATCTAACCTTTGTCTTGCAGATGAAGCAATAACAGGTCAAGGCATCAAAGGCATTCATTGAGCAATAGGTGGTGGTCATTCTTGAGATTTGGACCCCATAGTCATTCACCAGAGTTCATATGAGCTATGATGTCATTTTGAAGCAAAATCCCAAGTGGTAGAGGCTTGAATTTCATTAGAACATTTTCAAGTCATCGGAAGACCTAGAAAGTCAACTGCAAAGTCAACTGTGGATTTGGAGGTGGGAAGTGATTAGAAATACTTCATTCATGTTCAAAAAAGTCTCATTTGACATTTCAAACACTCACATTGAAAAATTTGAAGTCAGGTCAAGAATTTCCAAAAATAGCAAGTGACCTATAATTTGAACTTTCCAAAAATGGAAAGATTTTGGACCAACTTCAACTTAATATTACATCATCAAAAAAGCTTCAAATGAAATTTTGTTGAACATGAAAGTTGTAGATCTTTCTCTCCCATTTCCAAAAAGTCCAAGATCATGAGCATCTGATGAATGGTTGAGGAGATATGATCAAATCATTGACAAGTGTGCATGGAACTTCAAATGAGCATAACTTTTGAACCAAAGCTCCAAAATGAGTGGTTCTTTTTGCAAAATTCTCCTTTTGACCTCTAATTTCCAAATCATGCATCACATTACATGAATTGTCATCACATGATCACTTGTTAATCCATGTTTTTTTTGGAGGGAAATTGCAAAATTCAAAAATGGTGCATTGTATGGACTTTCTACCATTGCCATTGAGTTTAAAAGATAATTTTAAGTAAAAATGATGAGGGAGTGGTACTGTTCACGTGTAAATGGTACATGCACCATGCAAATTTTGATTTTTTGCAAAACACCTCATTTCACTTAACCAAACTAATTATGGATTAGCAAAGTGATTAGGAAAGCATATATATACTCTAATCCTAACAGAATTGAAGGAGGTTAATCATTTTTCACATTTCTAGATCCAAAATTCTCTCTCACTTCAAATTTTTCTCTCATTCATAATTCAATTTTTTTCCAAATAGCACTGCATTTTGACTTCATATTCTTATTCCCTAGCATTGATTTAGTGCAGATCAAGTATTTGTTTGGAGAATTCGTGCAAGAATGGTGCATAGCAAGCTCATGAAGTTGAAAATGGAAAGTCAAGATTAAGCTAGATCTACACGTGTGCAAGCTTCCTTTTCTTCACCAAACATCATTTCAAGCATTGTAGAGTGGATTTGGATACCTACAAGTTGTGGATCGTGCAAAATCAAGAACTGCTCTTCAAGAGGTTCAGTTTTCGAATCTCTTAATTCTCAAATTCATGTATATATTCTGGTAGATCTTGTTCTCCTAATGATTCTGATCTAGAAATCGTGTGAAATGATGCACTATAACATGAGATATGTATGTTTAAAGTTTTGCATCCAAAAATGTTTCTCATTGATTCTCTTAGATCTTGATGATTTGTGCTTAAATAATTGTTGATCTTTTCTCTCCATTGCAAGAGCTTCATGTTGATGTATTTGTTTCTGAGTTCTGGAAAAAATTCTGGAAAAGTGTTGAAAGCTCGCGCACTCTTCATCTTCTTCTTCATGAAGAAGATGAAGATCTTCAGCCGTGCGTCAACCATACAGCAATGTTGCGTCGACCGTTCGACAGTTTTGAGTCGACCATAGCTGGCCTTGCGTCGACTCCTATCTAGTTAGGGTTTTCTGTGAAACGGCGTCGTTTCACCTTGGCGCCATTTTTTTTGAATTTGTACAGGGTTCGATCCCTGCTGAGCGCTGATTTTCAAAATGCTTTCATATTTTCATCTTTTCCCTCTAACTTTGCCATGCTTTGATTTTAATTGTTCTTCCAATTTAGAAAAATCATATAAAATTAAAAAATGCTCCAGTTCATCTCCAATTTTTTGCATAATGATCCTTTTTTTTTTCTAGTTTTTTATGATCATGAATTTGCACGTTGTGCCTGGCTGGAAATTTATTTGCTCTAGGTTTATTGAACACATGTGCATTTGTGACCTTGCCTTACTCTTTCCTTTGTGAAATGCTTGATTTTAATCCAATGAACTTGAAATTTTGCATGATGAAAATAGACACATTGCTGGACATTTTGGTTTCGGTTTGACATTTTTCTCAATTACCATTTCTGTTTTATGCATGTGCTAACTTAGTGTGACAATTTGTGTCACACCCTTTGAATGTTCAACTTGCACCATGTGATTTCCCTACCAAATGATCTCCAATGCTGCTGATTTTTTGTATGTGGATCATGTTAGATGTCTTGAATGTGCATGAATTTTTCCAGATTTATTTTAATCATTTCTGTTTTGATATGAATTTTTCATTCATGTTGATCACATATGAGCTTTAAAATTGCCTTGAACTTCACTTGATCATGAAATGCTTTTGGTGATTGATTTTGATGTGAGACCTTTTGGAATATGTCAATATGTGTTTGAAGCTGCTTTATGTTGAATTTCAGCCCCTGTTTTGAATTTTTTCTCCATCTTTGACCCTAGGCTTTGACCTAGTGGTTTGTTGCTTACATTTGAGCTTTGATTTCAGGTTGAGCATTCAAGTTCCATAGTTGATGATGCTTCATCATTTGAGTATTGATTTTTGCAATTGATTACTAACACTTGTGTGTTTTGTAGGTTGATGCTAACTCATTTGAGTTTGCCTTTTGGCTTACACATTTTGTACATTGGGATTGTCCGTTGCTTATTGACTGTTGTTTGTTTGTCTGAGTATTGTACTGATTTGTTTAGTTGTTTCCACAGGTACTTAAGTTGCTTTAAGTTCATTTGAAATTTGCTTTGCTTGGTTGCTTAACCACTTAGGTATAATCCCTAATCTTCATGTAGTCTGGAAGACCTACTGTTATTGGTAGGCACCTGTCTGAAGCCCTCCTTAAGAGGCAATGTTTGTGTTTGTTTAATTTTGTGCCAAGCAGGTAAAGTCCTCTTATGAGGCAATTGGCAGATAAAAGAGATGTGTAATCCATCTCCTGCTACTCAGTGTGTCATTCACCTTGCTCACACCATGTGTTGATGCATGGTGAACAATAACCTAAGATCTTATAGAGTCAATCATTTGTGGAGAAGAGTTCCAACTTTCTGAACTCCCACACTTTCCATTGATCAAAGCTCTCCCTGACCAGGGATAAGAGCTATGAGGCACACCCCTCATCTCCATTTCATCTGCTTCACCCTAACTCTCAATGTTAGGGTTAAGAGCTCAAAATACCCTATTCCAGTTGGCTGTAAAGCCTAACCTTGCTTGAGCCTAATTGATTGTATATAGTGTGTGCTAATTGACTTGTTTGTCTGTTTACTTGATTCATCTGTACATGTTTGCTTATGTGTGCCTTTATGCATTTATCATCATCAATTGTATATCATTTCATAAACATTGTTCATTATTTTGTAACATTTTGTTTTGTCCATGGAGGAGTCAAACATAAGTCCATTGATTGGCAGTTGTTTCCTATGATATGGTAGGAGATTGGTATAAGTCCATTGATTGGCATCTGGTATCCTTGTTTCTTGGTTTTGTGAGATTGGAATAAGTCCATTGATTGGCATCCGGTATCCATTTACTTTGTTCATCTGTTATTTGCTTGTTGCCTGTTCCAAAGAAATCACTTGTATCATTTACATATGATCTCAAGAGGTGAACATCTAAGAAGTTTTACTTCCTCACCCTCCCACCTTTTGTTTCTTTAAACCTCCATTTGCATGATAATTCAAAACTTGAAAACTATTGTGCAAACATTTTCAGTTGTTTTTCAAATTAGAAACCTAGGCCTTAAGCCTCTGATTTTTCAAACTTCATTTTCATAATACTTCTTTTGAATTGAATTCTAATCGTATCTTGACCACTTTTGTGAATAATCCTAATTGGTTAATTTCACTCACTCAATTGTTTTGTGGCTTTGTCCATTCTTGATAAGTTTTCATACATTAGCCATAGGTTTGATTTATCCTAGTTGGTTGATGTTAATCTCACCTTTTGTCCTTAGTGATTGAATTGTAAGACTTCCTTGCTTATTATAGGGTTAACCCCTCACTAGCAAGTTGAAGTTTTTCTCACATGATGGACCTGTTGTTTGTATAAGGTTGAGTTTTCTCCCGTGGATAACGAAAGACCTTAGGGCTTTTGTTTTAAAATCAATTCACTTACTTTTGGAAATCTTTTAGCCGAACTACGGCGTTTTGATCCTTACCTTCCATGGAAAGGTACGTAGGCAACGGGTTCATCCGTTCGAACACAAAAAAATAACTTGTATATTCTTTTCTCATCCCTTCAATCCATGTTTGCACAATAAATATTTCATAAACAAATAACATTTCGTACAACAAGTTGTGAAAAGGGCTCCCTAGGAGTACCTAGGACGTTTTGGGTGCCTAACACCTTCCCATTGCGTAATTAACCCCTTACCCAGATCTCTGATCTTTTCATTAGTTTTCTATGTGTAAAACTTCTTAGGCTTTTGTTCGCTTTTTAGCCATTCCTTTGGATAAATAAAAGTGCGGTGGCGACTCGATTCTTTGTATGCTTTGCTTTTGATTTAATCAATAAATCATAAAGTGACGAATACACCGCTACAGAGTAATTACTTATAAGTTGGAAAATGACCTTGCAACTTTCTTTCTTATTTATTTATTCATGCTATTAGGGTGTTACATTTTCACTTTAAGAAAACTATCATGATGGTAAATGTTAGAACACTTTCATGAATTATTTCTTAATTGTATCATTTGTTTAAAACATGTTTATCTTCTTTTTAAGTATTTTGTAAACACATATTTAGTTATCTTAACATTTGGTTAATTTCCTTGAGAGACTAAGTTTACTCAGAATTCTCAAGAAGTTATTGACGGTTAGTCTTTGAGTTATATTTCCTTGAGACACTAGGGTATATTTATAATTTCTCAAGAAGTCTTAGAAATTTTGTCTTTGAGTTTTTCTAATTAGTTTGATTATTGAGTTAAGTCCTTATTGAGAAAATGAATTCACTAAGACGAATGGACTGGACGTAGCTTTGTTAGAAGCGAACCAGGATAAAAAAACTTGAGTTTTTTTATCTTTTTAATTTTTGTTGTTGTTTGTGTTATTGAGTTGCAAAAGTTTTAAATCTAGAAACCCAATTCAAACCCCCAGTTCTTGTGTTTCTTGAACCTTTAATTGATATCAGATTGTCGATTTTGATTTTGACTACTCGGTGTTAGACACTTAATTGTGTCAGAAAAAGATACAAACAATGACAAATATCATTATTTTGCAAAACCTCATATCTTTGATGGAGACAAGTTTGACTATTAGAAAGATAGAATCAAAAGTTTATTCATAGGTTGTGATGTTGATCTACGCGATATGGTGATAGATGGTTACACACATCTTACGAATGCAGATGGATTTAAGCTTGAAAGAAGTAAAATGAATGAATAGCAAAAGAAGGATAACAAGAATCATCATAGATCCCGAACTATATTGCAAAAATACTATGTCCTACTCTGAGTATGAAAAGATAACAAATAGAGACTCTGCTAAGTCTATATTTGATTCTTTGAAGATGACTCATGAAAGAACTGAGCAAGTTAAAGAGACTAAAGTCTTGGCCTTAATCCAGAAGTGTGAGTCTTTAAAAATGGAAGATGATGAAATGATTGAGGATATGTTCTCAAGATTTCAAACTATGGTAGTTAGACTAAAAGTATTGAATAAACATTATATCACTTAAGATGATGTAAAGAAAATCATCAGAAGTCTACCTAAGAAATTGAGACCAATGGTGGCAGCACTAAATGTGTCAAAATATCTGAACAACACGACTTTAGAGGAACTTATAAGTTTTATAAGGAGTCATGAAATTGAACTTGAGGAGGATGAGCCTCATAAGAAAATCAAATTTTTGGCTCTGAAGTCCAAATGTAAGTCTGAGAAGGCCAAAGCTCTTCAAACTGAAGAAGAAGAGTTTGAAGAAAGCTCTAAAGAAGAAGATGAGTTTTCTCTGCTCTCTATAAGGGTCAACCAACTCTATAAGAAAAGACAGACGGATTTCAAAGGCTACAAAAGACCATGTGAAAAATCTGAGTCAGTCGTTGGGTATAAGAAGTATGGAGTTGGTAAAGATGTCACTTGCTTTAAGTGCAAACAGCGTGGAAATTACAAAAATGAGTGTCCCAAACTCATGCCTAAAAAGAAGTTCTTCAGAGAGAAGAAAAAGATTCTTATAGAAACATGGGATGAATCAAAAGCTTCAGAAGATTATTCTAACGAAGAGCAGACGCACATGGCACTGATGGCTAGCACAACGACATTTGACTATGGATCATAATTAGATTCAGATCCCAATGAGGTATTTTTCAATCTTACTCGATATAAGGTAGAGTCTTATCTCACTGAAATTCTTGAAAAGTATTAGAGTCTTCAAAATAGGCACAAGGGTTTGAAATAAATCCATTTAGCTGACTCTGAAGCCCTTGGTGAGATAAAGAAAGAAAATTATATTCTGAAAGAAAAAGAATGTAGTTCTTGAAAAAAGATAAATCTTATCTAACTAGCAAGAGTAAAGAAAATGAAAATGAGATTCTTTCAGAAGCTCATATGGATTCAGAAGTTGTCATAAAGAAATATGACATGGCTTTTCAAAAATTTCTTGCATGAAACACTGATAGAAGCAAAATGGTTTCTATGATCTATGGAGTAAGAAAAAATCATAAAAGAGGTCTTGGTTATGTGCCACCCAAACACCCCAGGGTCAAACCTAACTCTAAAGAAAAGGCAACAAAACCAAAATCTCTATATTCCCATTTCAATTATGGGTGCACACATGATTATGCTTCACAAAAGTCCTAGGTTAAGAAAAACTTTGGGAAAACTAACCAAAAAGGACCCAAAAAGATAAGGGTACCTAAAGATAGAATAATCTATGTTGCAGACATCCTTAACAGTAGAGTTGAAACACCTGTCATGGTACTTGGACTTTGGATGCTCACGTCACATGACATGAAGAAGGAATATGTTCCAAAGTTCGGAACTTAAGCCTGGAGGCACCATTGGTTTCAGAGGAAATCAAAAGGGTAAGATTATTGGCTATGGAACTATTTGTAATGTCTATCTCCCTTCTATTAATAATGTTTTATTAGTTAAAATATTAATGCGTAACTCATTGTCCATAAGTCAATTAAGTGACAATGATTATGATATTATCTTTAATAAAAAATGTTGCAAATATGTCAGCCATGAGGATGGCTATGTACTCTTAAATGGCAAGAGGAAGAACAACATTTATAAAATTATACTTTCTGATTTAGAAAATTAAAATGTTAAGTGCTTCATGTCTATGAACGAAGAGAAATGGACTTAGCATAGACAGTTAGGCCATGTTAGCACGAGAAGTATTTGAATGTTTAACAAGCTTAATTTATTCAGAGGCCTTCCAAATCAGAAGTTTGCTCCAGATGCTCTTTGTGAGGCATGCCAGAAAGGTAAGTTTTCAAAAACCTTTTCAAAGCAAAAAAATGTTGTTTCAACCTCTAGGACTTTGGAACTTTTACACATTGAATTTTCTGGGTTTGTGAAAACAGCCTCTGTCAATGGTAAAAAGTACTGGTTAGTCACTGTTGATGACTATAGTAGGTGTGTTAATACCTTAGGAATAGCATTAATTTTGTAAAACAAATAATGTAATCATCTCTGTTGTTTTAATATGTTGGGTTAAAGAAGTTCAACATCTGGACCAACATGTCATGTACGATGTCACGACATCATGCCTGTGACATCGTACATGTGTAGAAAACTGAATTAATTATTTCAGTATATATTCTGGGATTAGTGAGGATATTTGGTGAATATCCTAACTTCCATGTGGAGGTCTTAAAGACTCAATCAGAATATATATAGGCTCCAAATATGGAGATATATATGGAGAGATTTTAGGATTGAAGACCTTGTTTGTAGCAGAATTTTTCTGCTGGCTTTGTAACAGCAAAGAAGAAGTCTGCTGCGATTTCTGAAGGCCCAAATCCATTTGGGAGATTAGGTTATAAATAGCAAATTGTAACCTAGTTTTTGTAAGCCTCTTAGAATGAAAAATTAGGGGTGTGTGTGAGGTAAACCTCCCAACCTGTGGGAAGGTTACCATGTGTTTCTCAGTGTTCAAAGCTGAGAGTATTTGTAACTCAAAGCCTGTAGGTAAGAGTTGTTTGTTCTTGAATGAAGTTGTGAAGCAAGTTCAAGTTGTTTAACATTACATTGTATTTGTAGTGATAGGAATGGAAACTGGAGGTTTCTATCTAGGAGTTCCTAGGTATAGATTGCATTGGGTAGGGATTAAGTGAAGAGTTGTAAACGGGGGAGTTTAACTCTGAATTAATACTGCTGATAGTGGATCTTCTTCCTGGTTTGGTATGCCCCCAGACGTAGGTCATGTTGGACTGAACTGGGTTAACAATTTCATGTGTTTGTTTACCTTCTGCATGTTATAATCCTGTCTGCCATAACTCAACTTGTATTTCAGTCTGCTTATCAAGTTAATAACAAACCTGATACATAGCCTTCTGTTTGAATGTCAATCAGAATGTTTTGACATTCATCATTGACATCATATACTGAATAATAGGCATGTTGATCTCAGTTCAGTATGTAGTTAAGTCTGGTCTTCAAGAGGATAACAGACCTGGCCAAAGGATCATAGTGAAACTGTCAAACTGGATGTCTTGACAGTTGTTCGTGTAGGCTGATACTGAAGTTGAGACTGGTTAGTCTTTTACAGTACAGCAAAGTTAGCACAGTCTGTTTTCAGGAACATAACAGAATCAGCATGGGGTATATGTTCTGGATGTCAAACTGAATGTTGTGACATTCACACCTGACAGCTTGTGCTAAATTGTAGGATAATTAGTTTTTCTGTTTCAGCATTTTTCACAAGCTATTTTTTAGGAATCCAACAGCTGAGCTAAAATCAAGGAAAATAACAACTAACCTACAATTAATGAACCTAACTAATAGCCTATTTGTTAGCTCCCTAATATGTGGAAATTAGGTTAACTTGCTTGACTTTTAGTTTAGGAAACACGAGTACTAGGCCAGCAAACTAGAATACAGTAACAGGTGATGTTCAAATCAATATTGATATATCATGATGATAACTGTACAAACACAACAGAAGTAAGTGTGGTGTTTGATCTCTATTGTGTCTTAGTACCAGAAGGACAGAACTAGGTGTTCTTCAATTCTAGGGTAATTTAGTAGCAGATGTCGTGACAACTGTGAAAGCGTGCTTTAGTACAGGGTGTTAATTTGTATAACTGTCTTATTGTATTAGTTACAATGTTGGATCAGATGTCATGACTTGGAGTAGAACATCTGAATTCTGACTACGCCAGAATTTCAAATGGTATCAGAGCAGGCATCCTGTTCTGTTTCTGGATGAGATCCATGGGTGATACTTTCTGGTATCTTGCAAGGAGTTATGTTAGTAATGATGTTGGAACCTGTGGAAGGTTCTGTGATTTCCCTGAATGGTCCCTTGAAGCAGGTGGATGGACTATTCATAACGGGAACTGTGTATACCTGTCTCCGGAGGTTGGCAATTAGCCTTTGTGTGGGACAGCTATGCTAGTATTGAATCATATTCAAACTTGGTATGTTCTTGGAGGCTGATCTGGTGAAGTGTGTGTTCATAGGTTGAGTTGTATTATGATTTCCGCTGCATAATACCTGGCAAAACTCAAACTCTGATGTAGTTTCCCCTCATGTGGATGAAAGGCTGTTGTATTCAAGATTTCATCATAATCTACTGAAGATGTCAAAGGTACTTGAGTCTCCTCAAGTCCACTCATCATGGTAAGAATCACCTGATCACTGATTCTTTTACTCTCTTGGGTAGTGCATATGAAGACCTTGAAGACTTTCAAGGAGGGTTTGTTCCAAGCAGGTGGAACTAATGTTCTATGTGATGTTAGAACATGTTGTTCAACAAGTATGCACCTACTGGTTGAAGAGCAGATGTTTTTAGGCGTCAAATAAAGAGATACTTTTGTTTGGAACCTACTCCTGACCTGGAAGAGGAGACATCTGTGTGTGCTAAGTTGACAAGGGTAGGGTCAACTGTGTGTATGCTCAAGAAGGTCACTTTTAGAAGTCTGATCTCTAGAAGTGGAACTGGTTGAGATGTGACATTGTGCAATCCCTGTTGTGTGCCTTATTCCTGTAGATTGATCAGGGGTGGATAGTTGTTCCCTGAAGTACTATGTTGTGTTGGAAGACAAGTCCCCTGGATGTTAGAAGTCAATAATGGGGTAACTTGAATGCTATTTCATTTAAGAGGATTGGGACCATGAATCTTGTTATTCAAACACCACGCTCAGAAGTGGCAGTTCCTTCAAGGAGTGAGAATATGAAGATTTAGTGGTTGGTTGAGGTAGTATGCTCTGGCAATGCATATCTACCATTAACTGGTGTGGTTCTGTTGTCACTAGTACTTATGGTCAGCTGGTGTCTGATTGGCGTGATTGAAGTATGTATAGGTATAACTCATAGAGTTAGGTGCCACTGGTAGGGATGGTGTATGTCATGTTGAGACATTTGTGTACAATGCATGGATATTGGTGTGGAGTTTCCATGATTGTTAATTTAAGGGGGAGTTTTGGTTAACCTCCTCACGTTTGGTTAGCCTAGGGTCTGGTTGGCTGTTGACCTGTGTCACATGGGCTCTGGTTGTTGTGTGACACATTTGCAAGGAAGGATTCATCTCTCTCATTCCTAAGGGTGAATCTAATTTGGAAAGATTCTCAAAACTATTGAGGTGCTTGTAAGCAGAAGATGTTGACACTAGAAGAGTATTTTCAAAGTATTCTTATGGTGGAAGTATCTGAAAGGATAATTGGGAAAGGATTTAAGATCAATGTCTACTTGTGCCAAGTACAAGTATTTAATTGATTATCCTTGGAGCTCCAGATAACTGATGTTCTTAAAGATGTTGGAACATCTCTTCTTCAAGACCCTGTGCAGAATCACAGGAAGGATAGTACATTGGTTTATGATCTATCTCCTTGGTGGCAGCAAGAGCATATGATCTCTGAAAAAGTTTCCTGGGAAGAAACATGTTCAGCCTTGTGGTGTACAAGAAGAAGAAGACATCATAGTCTTGATGGTGGTTACTTGGATCAGTTTATTTTTGATCTAGGTAAGGAAGTGCATTGGCTAATGCACACTGTGGAGTTAAGAACAAGTGGCAACATTCTTAACATCATGGAAACAACTTTAATTTAGGAAGTAGAATCCTTGGTATAGCTGAAGGGTTAGTCTCTAACTGGTCCTTCTGAAGACTCATGCATCAGAGTGTCTGATGTCTTTGGAGAAGAAGCAGGAATTCATCAAGGTGTGAGCTTGGATGACTTAACTGCAAACCTGCAGGATGGAGGTTGTTTACTCAAACTTGGTTCCACAATCAAGTCTCTGAGAGCATTGAACTCTTGTTCTGTGTAGGGAGGAAGTTCTTTCAAGTGGCAGAAGAAGGAGCTGAGTTCAACAGCTAAATGTTAAAACACAATGTTGTGACATTTGGTTCAACATCAGAATCTTAGTTGGTGAAGTGGCACATCAACTTAAGATAGAAGGGTCTACAGAGTTGTAGATTGGGTACTTCAAAAAGATCGTTCACATTGCAGTTCTTTGGAGTTGCTGGATGGAGAAGATGTTACATGTTCATGTCTTAGAGAATCTAAGTTTAGTTTAACATGTAGCTTGAAGTTCAAGTCTCACTTGGAAGGTCAGAATATCTTTGGGAGAAGTCTGATAAACTTGGAGAGGTCAAAAAGTGGCATTTGACTTTTTCATATGAGGATTCATGAAGGAGGAAATCAACCAGTGGCAGTTGGTCTATCTCAGGAATGAGTTCGAAGAATCAAGATAATCAAAATATGGCAGTTGATTATTCTTGAGGAAAGTCTGAGACAAACTACATTTAAGCAAAAAGGTAGTAAGTTGAAGACAAAAGGAGGTGTGTTCTATTCATTTCTTGGATCTTGTGGTAGGAGTTCTGAGCTATCTCTGGAAGATTATCTCTGGTAA
This sequence comes from Lathyrus oleraceus, assembly GCF_024323335.1. Taxonomy (NCBI): domain Eukaryota; kingdom Viridiplantae; phylum Streptophyta; class Magnoliopsida; order Fabales; family Fabaceae; genus Lathyrus; species Lathyrus oleraceus. Next base: position 236,387,609 of record NC_066585.1, read on the forward strand.
CGGGATGAGAATGTAAATGTCTCAATTTGTGTCTGGTTTCGTTTGGATCAAGCTGGTGACTCAGTGATGTCTGAAGATTATTAGATGGTGTTCTTTGTTATGTTGTGAAGGATGTCCCAACTAATGTTAGAACATTTTGTGAAGTGGTTTCCTGTTCTGGTTAGAAGAGAGATTGACACAGAGTGTGGATGTGTTCAGCCAAGAGGGTTGAACAGAGGGTGTGCTCTTGAAGACATGAAGATGCGTCTTATGTTCTCCATCCATCAAGTAGTCTGGGTTCTCTTTGAATCAGGAAGTATGTGCAGGTCCAACTTTGGGGTGTTGGATATGTTAATGTGTGATCTCCAAGTTTCAAGAGGAGAGTTTGTTGTTCATGACAGGGGGAGTTCTGTCTTTGCGCTGCAAGTAATCATCAAGCTTGTGGTCTATAAGTTCTCAGATGACAAGGTATGGCACCTTGTTAGTTATTGGGTTGATGTGATGTGTGTCAAGGCTGAGGGAGCAGCAGAATGTCTGACCGGATGTCATGACATTGCCTTGGATAATGTTGTTATTTCCTTATGAACCTTAAAGTCATGAGGAAATATGGATGTGGTGTGTCTAATTATGATAAATTAGAATAAGCCTGATTGATACAGTTGTGTGGTACAGGGGGAGTAACCATCTGCTGGTGTTTGTGATTTTGGCTTTAGTGGTGCCAGATGTCAAGTTTCTACTGGAGGTACGAAAGTAGTCTTAGGAAATGTTGATTGGAAGAATACTTGAAGAATGCAGGCAAAAGCCACGTTGAATGTTAAGACATCGCGTGCAACGTGTCTGACTGCATATAGGGAATAATCTCCATGCACTGGAACTGCTGTTTTGGAAAAGAAACAGTCAAGAGCTATAAAAGGTATTCAAAGATAGCCTGAGATTTTGTTGGTGATTCTCTGACTGTTTCTTAGCAAATATTAATGAATCTTGACCAAGCATTTATTCCTACTGTTAATTCCTAAGCACGGGCTGGACTATTTAAAGGATGTAATAGCCCTCTTCTTCTCACAAGAGAAACACTCCATTCCCTCTAAACCATGGGGTATGTTAAGGTTTGGGCAAACTGCGCCTGGATCTGGCTTTGTGAGGGGTTCATTTACAAATGTTTAGCTAAAAAGGGGGAGAGAAATACAGTCCTGAGAATGTACCAGAAGCAAGTAAAATGTGGTAGCAAGTAGAAGTTGGCTTCAGGCACAGAAGTCACTAACTGGGCATATCACTTGTGTCTTGTGATCTGAGTTAAAAGGACAGTTGTGTCTTATGATCTGAGTTATATTATCTATGTACTCAGCATTACATATTCTTCTGGAAGCTCTACCGGTGAGGGGAAGGGTTCTGATGCAACTGATTCTTGTTCCTCTACTTCCTCATGTACACCAACTTTGGTGTTTGTGGTGGTGGAGACAATGACAGAGATGAAGAGCATACCCATATTGGGATGTATTGTCCAGTGTAATGTTTATTTGTTTTAGCTAAAATTTGCTCAAGGGGAGATTGTTAATACCTTAGAATTGGCATTAATTTTGTAAAACAAATAATGTAATCATCTCTGTTGTTTTAATATGTTGGGTTGAAGAAGTTCAACATCTGGACCAACATGTCATGTACGATGTCACGACATCATGCCTGTGACATCGTACATGTGTAGAAAACTGAATTAATTAATTCAGTATATATTCTGGGATTAGTGAGGATATTTGGTGAATATCCTAACTTCCATGTGGAGGTCTTAAAGACTCAATCAGAATATATATAGGCTCCAAATATGGAGATATATATGGAGAGATTTTAGGATTGAAGACCTTGTTTGTAGCAGAATTTTTCTGCTGGCTTTGTAACAGCAAAGAAGAAGTCTGTTGCGATTTCTGAAGGCCCAAATCCATTTGGGTGATTAGGTTATAAATAGCAAACTGTAACCTAGTTTTTGTAAGCCTCTTAGAATGAAAAATTAGGGGTGTGTGTGAGGTAAACCTCCCAACCTGTGGGAAGGTTACCATGTGTTTCTCAGTGTTCAAAGCTGAGAGTATTTGTAACTCAAAGCCTGTAGGTAAGAGTTGTTTGTTCTTGAATGAAGCTGTGAAGCAAGTTCAAGTTGTTTAACATTACATTGTATTTGTAGTGATAGGAATGGAAACTGGAGGTTTCTATCTAGGAGTTCCTAGGTATAGATTGCATTGGGTAGGGATTAAGTGAAGAGTTGTAAACGAGGGAGTTTAACTCTGAATTAATACTGCTGATAGTGGATCTTCTTCCTGGCTTGGTATGCCCCCAGACGTAGGTCATGTTGGACTGAACTGGGTTAACAATTTCATGTGTTTGTTTACCTTCTGCATGTTATAATCCTGTCTTCCATAACTCAGCTTGTATTTCAGTCTGCTTATCAAGTTAATAACAAACCTGATACATAGCCTTCTGTTTGAATGTCAATCAGAATGTTTTGACATTCATCATTGACAGCATATACTGAATAATAGGCATGTTGATCTCAGTTTAGTATGTAGTTAAGTCTGGTCTTCAAAAGGATAACAGACCTGGCCAAAGGATCATAGTGAAAATGTCAAATTGGATGTCTTGACAGTTGTTCATGTAGGCTGATACTAAAGTTGAGACTGGTTAGTCTTTTACAGTACAGCAAAGTTAGCACAGTCTGTTTTCAGGAACATAACAGAATCAGCATGGGGTATATGTTCTGGATGTCAAACTGAATGTTGTGACATTTACACCTGACAGCTTGTGCTAAATTGTAGGATAATTAGTTTTTCTGTTTCAACATTTTTCTCAGGCTATTTTTTAGGAATCCAACAGCTGAGCTCAAATCCAGGAAAATAACAACTAACCTACAATTAATGAACCTAACTAATAGCCTATTTGTTAGCTCCCTAATATGTGGAAATTAGGTTAACTTGCTTGACTTTTAGTTTAGGAAACACGAGTACTAGGCCAGCAAACTGGAATACAGTAACAGGTGATGTTCAAATCAATATTGATATATCATGATGATAACTGTACAAACACAACAGAAGTAAGTGTGGTGTTTGATCTCTGTTGTGTCTTAGTACCAGAAGGACAGAACTAGGTGTTCTTCAATTCTAGGGTAATTTAGTAGAAGATGTCGTGACAACTGTGAAAGCGTGCTTTAGTACAGGGTGTTAATTTGTATAACTGTCTTATTGTATTAGTTACAATGTTGGATCAGATGTCATGACTTGGAGTAGAACATCTGAATTCTGACTACGCCAGAATTTCAAGGTGGGCATGGGTTAAGTTTCCTAAACAAAGTGACGAGTCACATGTTGTGTTTGCTACCTTCTGCTCCCAAGTACAAAATGAGAAAGATGTTAAAATTATTAAAGTCTGAAGTGATCATGGTGGAGAATTCGAAAATGAATACTTTGAAAATCTATTTGATAAACATGGAATTTCCCATGATTTCTCTTGCCTTATAACTCCTTAGCAAAATGGAGTTGTAGAGAGGAAAAATTGCACATTGCAAGAAATGACCCAAACCATTATCAATGAAACTAATGTTGCAAAGTCCTTCTTGGTAGAATCAATTAACACATCATATTACATTTAGAACAAGATCTATATAAGACCTATTTTGGGTAAGACTCCTTATGAACTGTGGAAGAACAGAAAACCCAATATTTCATATTTTGATCCTTTTTTATGTTTTTATTTTATTATGAATACTAAAGATAACTTAAACAAGTTTGATTCTAAGGTGTAAAAATGTATCATTTTAGAATACTTTGAACGCTCAAAAGGTTATAGAGTGTATAACAATGAAACAAGAATTGTTAAGGAATCAATTCATGTTAAGTTTGATGATAAGCTTGACCTTGACAAGTCAAAGATAGTTGAAAAGTTTGCAGATTTGGAGATTAGCTACTCAGATTCTAAAGGCAATGAATCTAAATTCAAAGACTTTGAAGACTCTCAACACAAAGTTTCTCAATCTGAATCCAAAGTTGTCCCACCAGTGCCTCTAACGAATCAAAAGCAAAGATATTCACACCCTAAGGAATTGATTCTAGGAGATAAGGTAGAACCCATCAGAATTAGATCCTCATTTAAACCTTCTAATGAAATGATTTTGGGATTGGTGTATTTAATAGAACCTAATTCCATTTGTGAAGCACTTTTGGATGCAGACTGGATTCTGGCTATGCAAGATGAGTTGAATCAATTCTCCAAAAATGATGTATGGGATCATGTGCCAAAATCAAAAAAAAAATCATGTTATTAGAACCAAGTGGGTCTTTAGAAACAAGTTGAATGAGAAAAGAGAAATTGTAAGGATCAAAGTAAGACTGGTTGCACAAGGTTATAGTCAACGAGAGGGAATTGACTATACTAAAACTTTTGCACCAGTGGCCAGGTTATAGTCTATATGTCTCTTAATTTCCTTTCTTGTAAATCATAACATCATTCTTTATGGGATGGATGTTAAGAGTAAATTTTTGAATTACTGAAGAGGTTTATCTACATCAATCTCCTACCTTTAAAAATCACAAAAACCCATATTTTGTTTACAAACTCAAAAAATCTTTGTATGGTCTGAAACAAGCTCCTAGAGTATGGTATGAAATACTAATGATTTTTTTTTGAAAAATGATTTTACAAGAGGGAATGTTTATACAATTTTTTTTGTAAAACATTCAAAAATGATATCTTATTTTTGTAAATATATGTTGATGATATTATTTTTGGTTCTACTAATGTTACTCTTTGCAAAGAATTTCTAAGTCTATGCATGCAAAATTTAAGATGAGTCTAATGGTAGAATTAAAGTTCTTTCTAGGGATTCAAATTAACCAAAATTTGGAAGGAACATATATTCATCAAAGCAAATATACAAGGGAACTTCTAAAGAAGTTTGAATTGTCATAGTGCAAACCAACCAAGACTCCAATGCATCCGACATGCATTCTGGAGAAAGATGAAAGCAAAAAGGTAGAACAAAAGGTATACAAAAGTATGATTGACTCTCTTATACTTGACTACTTATAGACTTAATATTCTTTTTAACACGTGTCTTTGTGCTAGATTCCAATCAGATCCTAGAGAATCCCACTTAACAGATGTTAAGAGCATCTTTAGATATCTAAAAGGTACTACTAATCTTAGTTTATTTTATGGAAAATCTAAAGATTACAAGTTAGTAGGTTATCGTGACACTGACTATGATGGAGATAGACTAGAAAGGAAGAGCACCAGTGGAAGAGGTCAGTTTCTAGGTGATAATCTTATTTTTTATCCCTAAAAAGATATACAACAATAACATTATCAATTACAGAAGATGAATACAATGCAACACCTGGATGCAACACTCAGATACTCTAAATGAAAAGTCAGCTAGAAGATCATCAACTATATGAGAGTAACATTCATATTCTTTGTGAGAATACTTTTGCAGTTTGTTTATCCAAGAATCCTATTTTGCACTCTAGAGCTAAACACATTGAAATCAAACATCATTTTATAAGAGATTATATTTAGAAGGGTGTAATTAATTTAAAATTTATAGATACAGGTCATTAATGGGATGATATTTTCACAAAACCCCTTACTGAAGATATATTTGTTTTTATTCTAAAAAATTTGAAAATGGAACCTTATCAAGAATAAAACAAAATCTTTCCAAAATGTGTAGACTCTGGAGAGTCAAAATATGACTTTGAGATAAATTAGCTCTAAACCAATTAGCCCTATGAATTTAGGAGGCTCTCTGGGTCAGAAGGTCCAAAGTCAGAACCCTTATGGGATTTTTTGTCTTCTGGACTTTGAGTTTCTGAAATTAATGGTGGTAATGGAGCGTTATTTGCATGGCTCTAAATAAAGACAATTGACTTAAGTTAAAGTCATATGAAAGTTTGAAGTGACTGATTCAGATAATATTTCTTGGTTAAAGAGAAAATCTCTTGATTCGCCTCCCTAGTTAGATTGTTTGTGTTTTCAACAATCTATTTTCTTTTTCAAAATGGTTTTTATCACGTGTTTATTCAAATGTTTTTATGGTCTTTTTCAATACTCTATAATAATGTCTTATGATGAGCGTGCCTTGTTGAGTGTCTTTTTATAAATGTTATTTCTACACACTTTTTTGTAATTGTTGAGCCTCTTTCTATTTAGCTATTTACCTACTCTTTCCAAATCATTTTAACTTCTTTTCCATCCCTATTTAAACCCCTCGTTATCTCTCTTTCATCATCATATTTTGCATTTGCTAAAACCCTTTCTAATTTTTTTATCTTCCTTCACATCTTCTAAAACCAAAAATGTCTTCCATTTGCAGTGTTGCGTACCCTCTATCCATCTCCTTTCAAAAATTTGTTGACTTTGTTAAACTCAGGAGTCAAGGTATTGATTTTCTCAGTGTTAACCATTCCTAGAAATGGGAAGAATACTTTGACATGCACAACGGACTATCTATCTAATTCTCGTGAGAGAATTTTGGACAAATGTGTCCCTTAAGCAGCTAAGACATGATGCCTCATGCATTTGTTCTAATGTCTTCAGTATTCCCATTAATATCACTTCTTCTTTGATTATTAAAACAATCCAGTGCAAGGAGATTGGTTCCCATATGGACATGTACACAAGAACAAGTCCATTCATTGAAAACATTCCTAAGAAGATTCTTGCCCCCTTTACTCTGGCACACTGTTTGAAAATCAATAGTTACTGGTACACTAAGTCCAGTTGTCACTGGCATCACTTGCATAGCCTGATTGTTATCAATATATGTCTTTCAAATCCAGTTGTCACTTATATCTCTTTAAAGCCTGGTTGTCATCAACATCTATTTTTAAAGTCCAGTTGTTATTGGCATCCCTTACAGGATCCAATTGTCATTGGCATTCATTATCAAACATCAAATTGTTATTGATGTCCTCAAAATCCATATGTCACTGGTATCCTATAAAGTCCAGTTGTAACTGGCGCTCTTTTCAGAAAAAATCTAGTTGTCACTGGTACCTTTTCAGTCCATTTGTAGCTGGCATTTTATTTTAAAATTCAATTGTTATTGGTACCTTTTAAGTCAAGTTATAACTAGAATTTTGTTTCAAAATCCAATTGTTATTGGTATTATTAAAAGTCCAGTTGTTATTGGCACTATTTGCAAGTCCAATTGTCATTGGCATCACCTTTAAATTCTAGTTATGACTGGCACTCTATTTCAAATCCAATTGTAATTGATACCTTAAGTCTGGTTATCACCAACATTTGTTTGAAAAGTCCAATCGTCATTGACACCTTTTTACCCTGTTTCTCCTTATATTTCCTAGAAAGTCATGTATGGTTCACCCTTCTAAGGAATTCCCAGAATTGTGGATGTCATTCTTGTTAGAAAACTCCGACTTTTTTGTCTTGATTGATTTCTTTGTAAAGAATCATCATAGTTTTTGTGTGGATGCTTTTCTTGCCAGAAAGCTCCTTATTTTATTTTGGACAATCTCTTTATAATGAATCTCCATGTTTCTTTTTGTGTGGATGACTTTCTTGTTAGAAAGCTCTTGAGGTTGTCCTGATTTGAATTCGTTATTAGGAATCCCTTTTGTTGTTTGGATGTTATGCTTGTTAGAAAAATCACGAGTTTTATCTTGGATGATTTCTTTGTGAAGAATCACCAAGTTTCTTTTGCGTGTTTAAATTTCTTGTAACAAAGCTCCCAAATTTGTCTTGGTTTTATTCCTTGTTAGGGATCTCCGTTTTGTTTGATTGGATGCTTTTCTTATTAGAAAACTTCAGATCTTTATGTAGGATGTATTTATTGTCAGAAATCTCCAAAACTTTTGAATTCTCTTGTATTCTAGAGTTTTGTTTGCCAACGTTCACTTTGAATACTGCTCAGTGTCTTTTCTCTAGTAGGATTGTTATCCCTAGTGAGTTTCTACCCTAGTTTTTGTTTTCTGTGGGCCACCTTTACCATATGTCTCCATTATTCTCCACAGACCCGTCTATCAGTCTTCATCCATCATAAAATATCCGGTTAGGGCTCATATCATATCACATCCTATCCCTAACAAATCAAAATAAAAAAGAGAGTCCCACATACATGCATAACAGATCATATCATGTCCTATGTATTTCAAGATTAAAATTCGGGTCTTCTTAGTATTTAATTATATCCCACTGTGATCATATGAAGAGGGTACCACTTCATCTTCTTGTTATTATGAAGTATGTATATACCTTAGCTTGAGATGTGGATCCCTAGAAAATCTCTTTTATCCTCATCATATTGGTTGATATCCTCAGCAGTGCTTTCATCCCCTGCAAAGTTGCTAAGTTGTATTTTCTCCTCTCCCCGAGAGTTTGAGCTTTAAGCAAGATCTTTGTTAATCGTTGCTTATCCCCTAGAAGTTATCCCTCCTCTCCCGAGAGTCGAGTATTGAAGTTGGATTTTTTTTAATCCCCGTGACTGCTATTGATATATATATTCTTCATTTCCTCTAAGCGCTGAGTCTTCAGCAACTTTTGGTCGGATGCATGTTCTTCATGTCTTTCCAACCAGAGTTGAGCATTAAACTTGGATTGTGATATCTGTAGCCTTCCTTTAGTACATGGTTGTATGCTATCCCCAGGGAATTAAATATTTGAAGATAGGATTTATATCCTCGATGATTTATTTTCATCCTTAGCATGTTCTCCAACTGGTGTTCCCATCTTGTTGAGATTAGCCGAGTATCTATTTGTGACGATTAGATCCTAATGTTTGTATCCTTCATGCTCGTTTGTCAGCATACTTTTAAACATATTCATGCATATACATGCATAAGCATAACATTAGATATTTCATTGTGCATTTTTACATATTGACCTGATTTTTTTGATCCCCTGCATTGGTGATATCATTCCTCCATGCAGATTTTGTGTGTTTGTCCTCCTTCAATGTAGCATGTCAGCCCCTTATGCAGAAATAGTTTATCCTTCCTTCTTCCCCACTGAGTTATTTCCTCGTGGATGATTATTACTTCTGTTTCCTCCCAAGTTCATTATCTGGATGGAACCACTCCCCTTGAGTTATATCCTCATTGGGTCGAGTCTTGTTTAACCGTTTCTTTCTCGTTTTTACCTAGATAGATCTTTTGGTCCTCCAAGAGTTTATTACCCAGTAACTGGTAATATCCTTCTTGATGTTAAGTACTTTACATGTGTTAATTTACCCAGTAACCGATAAAAGGTAATTTACTTCTTAGATTTCACCAACGAAATTACTTTCGTCTCCCCAGCGGGTTATCTTTTCGCTAGCAACTTATCATTGCTCAATTACCCAATAACTGGTAATTATTTATCCATTTTTCCATCTGGTCGTTTTTCTATTATCTACCCAGTGACTCGTAGTTAATAAGAAAATTCTCATTGATTTTTCCCCCAGCAGTCTATCCTTGATATGTTTACCATAACCGGTAACGGATATTCTTCCGTTGGTCTTCTACCCAGTAACTGGTAGTTGTAAATCCTATGTTTGGTCTTCTACCCAGTAACTGGTAAATATAAATCCTATGTTTGATCTTCTACCCAGTAACTGGTAGTTGTAAATTCTACGTTTGGTATTTTACCCAGTAACATGTAGTTGTAAATCCTATCTTTTGAGTATATTGCCCAGTAACTGGTAGTATAACTCTTTCTTTGTGGTTGATCACTTTTGTTAAGCTGCCTAGTAACTGGTAGTTGATGATTCTTCCCAAAGGTTTATCCTTGATATGTTTACCATAACCGGTAACGAATATTCTTCCTTTGGTCTTCTACCTAGTAACAGGTAGATGTAAATCCTATGTTCGGTCTTCTACCCAATAAGAAGTAGTTGTAAATCCTACTTTTTCTTTTCCCCAATAGGCTATTCTTACCTAGCAACCAATAATGGATATTCCTTATTTTCCTCAACGAGTCATCCTTGATATGTTTACCCAGTAACCGATAACGGATGTCCCTCTGCTCGAGTGTATTATCTTCCTACCCAGTAGCAGGTAGTAGAAAATATCTCTCTTTTGCTCCTTGTTGAAGTTTGACTTCCCCAGTTGAGTATGGATTCGTATTTCCTTGTGAAATCTAACTCCTTTTGAATGTGTGGGTATTTCAGCATCATTTTGATTTACTCCCTTCCCCAGTGGATGTTTCTTGTTGTCTTGGTTGTATCTTGATACATGCAGATTCTTTTTCCCTAGTCCAAGTCTTTCTATTGATTTATTTTCATGGAAATTCCCTCGTGTCTCCAGCAGTTTTTAAGTCGTAGCCTGGCATACGCATAGATTTTTATCCCCATAGGCTTTGTCCCCTCAGTGAGTTTTCCTTATGGAATGCATTGTGCTCCTGTGGACTTTCAGTCTCTCCCAGATTATTTTCCTTTGTGGCAATGTATCCCCCATAAATATTATTTTTTGCATTCATATCATATGAATCATGAGGTCTGTTAGGGACCAAAATTTGTTTCTTGTTGTTGTTATTTAAGTCCATTTTATCATGTTGATACAAAGATTTTAACATTCACATCCCCAGATAGAATGACCTTAAATAGGGGCAGCTGTAAGACCCCAATTTTGACCCCTAAGATCCCTCATGCCATCTCATAGCTTTGCATTGGCATTGGGATCACACCTTGGTATTCTCCTCACCTATCATTCATTGGGTTTGCATTGGGAGAGATCACCAAGAATACGTGATTGTATCATACTTTATTTTCTCTGTTTACTAACCAAAATACAAAAATATGTCTTGTATAACTTTGTTTCTTTTATAGGTAGTGTGTGTGTGTGTCCATCTGTGCCTCACCAAGCTCACAACTAGGGCTTAAGACCCTCAATATAAGGTATCAAGCAAGAAAAGGTCCATATTGGTTCTAAGCATCATATATGGATCCCCATGTTCTTTATTTTTCACTTTGATCAAGAATTCATCAAGACTTTGAAGCTTGTTTGTCAAGGAAGCCCTAATTCTTCTGGGTATCTTGTGTGCCTTCCTCAGCAAATTCTTCAACATTTGGTCAAAGATATCAAGATAGACTTGATTTCACATCATCATAAGCATGTATGATTCTACATGAGTCTCTAAGAGCAAAGTAACTGCAAGTGTAACTTCAAGTGTGCAAGTTGGTTCAAGGAAGTTGACAAGAAAAGTCAACTAGTCAAATATAGGGTTCCCTAGACCCTATCTCCTACAATTTTTGTCACATGAAAATGACTACAAGATAAACATTACTCTTTACTACATTAAAAACAACTTTCATGTTGGCCTCAAGAGCTAATTTTTCTTGGAAAGTCATTTTTTATGGTGAAAAATTATAGGTCATTTTGTCTGTGCCCTGGATAGGAGGTCAACTTCCAAGAACCATAACTTCCTCAGTTTTTATAATATGAAGATAATCCAATTTTCATGATCAATTTAAATATGTCATATTCAACTTTTCTTCTTTAAGAAAGGTCAAATTCCACTTGCAAGGTCATGTTCCATGAGGAAACATTATAGGTCCATTTTTTCCTCATCATTGAACAAACAACTTTCCTCAACTTCTAAAATCCATAACTTCATCATCCAAACTCCAAATGATGTCAAATTGGTGATAAAATTGAAGAGAACTGAAAGGTATACAACTTTGTATAAGGAACCAAAGTCATTTGAAGCTCATATCAAAAGTTATTCAAGGTGGAAAGATAGGTCATTTGACTTATAACTTAGAAAATTTCTAAGTATGTTTAATTCTTCCAACTTCAAGGCCAACTTTCTCCATGTTACAGGCTTCAAATGGAAAAAGTCCAAACTTCAAAGTTGTTCCTCATAATGGTAGACTTCTAAAGAGCCCAAGATCACTTCATTTGGATGAAAATTGGAGGACTTGCACATAGGTTCTTTTCATGGCTTAATTTAGCAACTTTTAAACTCCAATTGATGTACAACTTTGCATGGCCTCATGTGATGACCTCAGTAGCATTTTAGCAAGAATTTGAGTGGATTGCAATCATCATTTGGGCCTGAACACATGCCCATGCACCCATGCACCATTAAATTGCTATTTTTGGTTCAAAATTTGAATGGTGTGGAAATCAAATGTTTGGCCTATAAATATATTGCCATTGCCTCAGAATAAAGGAGGATCCTTGCCCAAGCTTTGCCAATCAATCCTATAGCCTCACTCTACATAATACCTTGAGGATTTCTTTAAAATCGAGCTCTTGTTTAATTTATGTTTGTGAACGAGAACTCCAAGGATTCATTGCCATTTTGATTCCATTAAGCTTCCGCAAGTGAGAGGAGGAGAAACCAAGAGGAATTGCATCAAGAATCGAGGTCCAAAGCATTTGATAGAAGGTGATTTTTCTGATTTTTCTTCTCTTCGATTCTCTCTCATTTCTCAAGATCTTGACTCATTTTTGTGATGGCTGAAGTCTTACCAATGTAGGCAATGTTCCTGAGTTGTTTTGAGGTTGAATAGAAGCAACTCAATTTTGACATCTCAAATTTCATCTCCACTTTTCTGATTATAGAGTGAGAAATGGGAGAATTGGAGGTCATATTCGTGTTCCTTGCATTTTTTTTTCTTTAAAGTGGTATATGATTCATTCATTTTTGGAAGCTTTTTGGTCTGACCAGTCCGATGAGGCTCGTCGGAGAAGATGATCAGAGCTAGGGCTCCAGTGATGTGTTGTCTCATCCCTCACCCTCAGATATTGTTTCCACGTTTTAATCTGGTCCTTTAGTTATGATTACCAAGCGTGTACACGCGTTGACCGAAGCATTGGTGGAATGCGCACGTTTGGCCATTAAATTTGCCACCTCAATTTATAAGGGAGATCTGATGGCCCTTGTTTTTTCTGATTTGTTTTATTTTCCAATTTGATTTTTAATTAGCATTTTCTTCCGAAATTCATTATAATTTCATTTTTAATCCAAAAATTATGGGACCAACACCAAAAACTCATAATTTTTTCCTCTTCCCATTTTTTATTTAAAATTAATTTTTGGATCAAGTTTGATATTTTTACTGAATTTTGTGATTTTTGACTTGTTTTAATTGATTTTTAAATACTTCTGACTTTTGAAAAATGCCAAAAAAAATTAGTCAATGGTCCTTTGACTTTGTTTAACCTATGATAAATCTCTTTGCCACTTCTTTGGTGATTTGAAGGGGTTTTAGGTTTTTGACCTTAAAAATGTTATTTTCTTCATTTTAAAAATGTTTTAAAAATGATTTAATTGGTTTAATGCTTTGTTGAGCTATTGTATTGACTTTGTGTTGACCTTACTTTTGTTTGGCCTTGGTCTTAGTTGAATTGGAACTTGAATTTTTTAATACCATTGGATTTATGGGGTTGGTGAAGTTTGAACTTGATCCCTCAAAATGAGTGAATGGTATTGATCAAGTGTGGTTAATCCCTTGATCAATTTGGGATCCTTTCCATTTCATCTCTCCATCTTTATTTCTTTTCTTCCCCAATCCTTTCATGGCCAATGACTTCTCATGGATCATGTGCTAGTTGATTCATCAATGACCTTGTGTCAGATGATTCAACATGAGTTTGATTGAGATAGGCCTATCCCCTCTTATTTTTGTGTGTGGCATGCTTTAGGAGTTTGATCTTGTATACCTTGTATCTAGCATGCATTAACATTAACATTATTATTGATCGACTTCAGATAGTTGTGACTTCTACATAAGTCCAATTACGATTGCTTAACATAGCGCTAAATTTGTCCCAAAGGCATTAGAATTTTTGTAAGTGAGATTGTAAGTCTCATATTCCTCATGGTATTTTGTGGAGATTTTTCTCCTTTTCATTTGTGAGAGATAGTGACATACTTTTTGATTTTATCCATGTTGGAGCCCTTCTCATTAATGATGCATAAGTTCATATCTTCATGCTTGTGAGTGGATGGTTGAGTGTTCTCCAAAAAATTACTAAAACATCTTTGCTTCTTCGAATAACATTCACTAACATGTCTTTATATTGACTTTATTTTAGTGTCATTTACTTTAATGCAATTTAAATTCTTGCACTTTATCATTCATTGTCATTTACATTCATGCAAATTGTTTATGTTTCAGTCATGTTCACTTTGCTCACTTGAGCCATTGTATTCTTGTGCTTGTGATATATTTGTGCTTGTGATCTTGTTTTGTTTGTGACCTTAGGACCTTAAAACACTTAATAAAAACAAAAACCCTAAAAAACACATTAGTGGACAGTTTAACCTCTGTATGTGACTTGATTTGGACCTATAGACTTAGAGTAGGAAACATCCCTGAGCTATGGAAGAACTTGGCCAATGCCATTAATTTGAGACCAATCTTGGCCAATGTCATTCATCTGATACAAGCCTTAGAAACTCCCTTTGGTTTATAGGATACACTCCTTCTCTTTTTTCTATGGTTATTTTCATCTTATTGTTGTCATTTGATGTTCTCTCTTTGAGTATGTTTCAAAGGACTTTTCATCTGATACACATAAAGGGAATTGGAGATTGCTTGCTCTAGAGTGCTAGCTTGGATGCTTAGTTATCTTTATTTGATACCATTGGGTTTCTTATTAATTGCTTGGATGATTATGGATTTATTACTTGCTTGACAATCCAAAGGAAGAGGGTTTCTATCTGACATTATTGTCTTGTGGATTCTAGGGTTATATATTTTTAACTCTAAACTTTTAATCTTGTCTAGGATAGTCCCTTCATCTCCACCCCCTTCTTCTTTAATTTCAAAATCTCCTTCTCATTTTCAAAACTTTTTTGCTTTGTTGTTTTTTCAACTTAGACTTGTTTTAATGAGTAGAAACCTTGGCCTTATGCCATTGATTTTCAAACTATTTTCTTAATCAAATTTGTAAAAAGACTTAACCATATTGACTTTATTTTCAAAAAGACCCAAAAAGAACTAACAACCTCATCTAATCATTTTGGCCACTATGTGCCTTTTCCTTTTAAAACATTTAAAAAAAGAAAGCATCTTAGATTTGAGTTATCTTTGGTTGAGATGTAATTCTCCCATTCCATGATATGTTAAATGTAAGTCTTTCCATTTATTAGGGGTTAGTGGCGTACTTATTGATTTAATCCAAGTTGGAGCCCTCCCTCTTAAATGTTATAAAGCCATCATTATCGGTGGATGTTTGGTTGAGTATTCTCCCATGGATAACAAAAGATCTTTAAGCTTTTGTTAAAATCAATTCACTCATCTTTAAAATTTTTACCATGAACTACGAGGTTTTGATCCCTCATTTTATGTTGGTACATAGGCATAAGACCAAAAGTCTTATCATACACAAAAAATGTAAACAATGAACTCTTTTCGCATCCCCTCATTCTATTTTAAAACAAACATCTTTTTCAACCAAAACACTTACACATAAAAAGGCTCCCTAGGAGTACCTAAGATACTTTGGATGCTAACACCTTCCCTATATGTAACCAACCCCCTTATCTGCAATCTCTGACATTTTATTAGTTTTGATTTGAAAACTTCTTATCTTTGGGTTTTGTTTTTACTTTTTCCCTTTTCCTTTGGAAGTAGTAAAAACGCGATGGTGACTCTAGTTTTATTGACGTTGAGCTAACCAATAACTCAGTGGTCATGAATTTACCGCTATAGGAACACACCTTTATGGTTAACCCCCTTCAATTTGGGTTGACACCTTAATGGTTATACACCATTTTCCTTTCCTTTTGGGACACACCTTTATGGTTAACCCCCTTCCTTTGGGACACACCTTTATGGTTAACCCCCTTCCTTATGGGACACACCTTTATGTTTAACCCCCTTCAATTTGGGTTTAAACCTTCATGGTTATAAACCATTTCTCTTCCTTTTCGGGACACACCTTTATGGTTAACCCCCTTCCTCTTGGGACAAACCTGTATGGTTAACCCCCATTCCTTTCTTGGTTATCACACCACAATTTGGATCGACACCTTCATGGTTATACATCCTTTTTACCTTTCTATTTTGGGTTAATCACCTTTATGGTTAAAACCATTTTCTTGGTTCCAACACCACTTTAGTCAGTTTCTATCCTTTTCGATTTAAACACCCCCCCCCCCCTCAAACATTATCTTTTCTCAGTCTTAGTCCTTTAGACTACATAGCTCTGACTTACTCATTTCACTATGAGGGTATGTTGACACGAGGATACGAGTCCTTGGCGAGCATTTTTCTTTTTCCCCCTTTCTCTCTCTGGTTTCACAAACTACAAGGATCTGAATTTTTTATTGCACCATGAGAATACATAGGCATGATGGTCCCAATCCTCCTCGAGCACTCTTTTTCTAACCCATTTTATGTTTTGTAGCTACACGAGATAGCCACACCCATCCAAGCAAGAGCACTCAAAATGGCTCCCATGGATTATCATGGATATGAAGGGTGCTAATACCTCTCCATTATATAACTGACTTCCCTAACCATTTTTCTGTCCCCCTTGGGTTTTATCGGTATCTTCCCTTCCCTCTTTTGGGATAAGTAAAGTTCGGTGGTGACTTTGTTGTATGTTCGATCATACGACGCATTCAAGTATATTCTATCCGACTTCAATACTCAAAAGAGTTATTTGTATGTTTATTTGCAAAAAGAAATTTAGTTTTACATGACATGATTAAAATGGGAAAGCCCTAATGTTGTCATGCAATTTGTTTACATATTTTTTAGGGTTTTGATCATACAATTAGCTAATAAAAAAGATTAATTAACATGGTTAATTTCCTAAAGTTATAGAATTAATCATTTGACCAAAAATTAATCTAATAAATCAATTAAATCAACAAAGAGAGGATCATGCAAGAAGTTTAGATCAAATACAATTCGTACAAATCAAGCAATTCAAGAAGTGATTATCATTAAAATCATGTATTTTTAAGGGAAAAGAAAAGAAATCAAGATTAACACCTAAAATCTAATTTCTAATCTAATTCTAATCTAATTCAAATTAAGAGGATTAATCCTAAAATTAATTGAGGTTAAATCCTAATGATATTTCTTAACTTGAAAAAAAACTCAACATTAAAATAAATATTTTCTTAATGAAAAAAAAAGAAAAAAATTTATTATGCCAGGGGGTGAGTAACCCAAATAGGGTGCGAAAGATTATTGGGGAGCTAGGCTCATGGTCACTTGGCCCAAGTTAATGTTTATATTCCAGAATGGGGGTGTAATGGGTCAAGAGGAGTGTGAATATAAATGGGGCCCTTAGGCCAAATTTCACTTAGCATAGAACACAAGTTGAAGGGGCAAATAGAGCTGAGTCGTTCACTCAGTCTCACTTAGCTCCTCTCTCTCTCTCTCTCTCTCTCTCTCTCTCTCTCTCTCTCACACACACACACACACACACACACACACACACACACACATTCTAATAAAAATCTATCCAACCATAAAACTTCTGGTCTCTTTAACCGCCTTAGGAGTCTCCCACTGCAACACCGCATCTACCTTTGACGGATCAACTACTATTCCACCACTAGAGATCATATGACAAAGGAAACTCACTTATCTTAACCAGAATTCACACTTGGACAACTTATCATACAACTTGTTCTCTTGCAAAGTCTTCAACACAACCCTCAGGTGTCCTACATGCTTTTCATCTAACTTGGAATACAACAAATATCATATATGAACATCACAACAACCTGATCCAAGTAAGGATGAAAAATCTTATTCATATATTCCCTAATTAATCCTTGCGCATTAGACACACCAAACAACATCACCAAATACTCATAATGACGGTAACGAGTTCTAAATGCAGTATTCGGTATATATTCTAACTTTACTCGAATATCATCATAACCTAATCTCAAATCAATCTTGCTAAACACACAAGCTCCAACCAACTGACCCATAAGGTCGTCAATACTAGGAAGATGATAATTGTTATCAATAATAACCTTATTCACCTGCTGATAGTCCATACACAACCTCATGCTCCCATCTTTCTTCTTAACCAGCAACATTGGCACTCCTTACGATAACACAATAGGTTTGACAAACTTCTTCTCAACATATCTTCTAGTTGTTTCTTCAGCTCGCTCAACTTTTATGCGAACATTATATACGGTGCCATCGATACAAGTCTAGTACTAAGTACTAAATCTATGGTGAACTCCACTTCACACTCCAACGATAAATCACTAATATCCCAAAAAAAACATCAGGGAACTCACACACAATTCACACACAACAGGCAGGTCAACACACACTACTTCGCTCTCCAATCTCAAGGAAGAAAACATCACGAGCACTTGATCGTCCTACTTTAAGCACATCTCTACTTAATTGGCGGATATGAATTTCAAATTCCTACTCTTTTCGGACTCAGGAAATAATACAGTCTTATCTCTACAAGCCATTTCTTCCTGCACAATCGGCCATAGAACCAGTTGCAATGGTAAAGTAAATAACAATTTACGAAAATAAACATCAATAATGTTTCACACACATGTTTCATACTAGGGTATAAAGAAGTTCACAAAACCTAGGCCGAATTGATCGACCTGCTCTGATACCAACTATGTAGTACCCTAAACTCCGAACATTTAATTTATAAAAACATGCGCATAAATTACTAAAAAATAGGGTGTAACGTTTTCACAACATAAACAACTTTCTCAATTATCATATTATAGTAGTGAATTAAATAATAACAAATTAATTTCATTTGTCTCATGAATAAAAATCAACTTCATTCCAACTCATAAAAGAAATATTCAACAACTCTTAGATAACACCAAACATAAAGATAACACATCCTAGTGTTACACTACCCCAACGACACACAGAAACTAAAATAACTCAAAAATGATAAATAATGAAGAAGGCTATCCTCCAAATACAACAACAACTAAGGCTCCTTTACCTGAGTATCCGCACCACATGTGTAAAGACAACAAAGAGAATAAATAGGGGTGATAAATAGACTCATATATGTTAATGGTGCATAAAATAATAGGGATAGTGTAATTAATATCACTCATCAATCACATAAATTAGCCACAACAAAAAAATCAACTACAATGCAATGTATCTAGTCTTATCTAGTTTGATGCAAGTGGTACCAAAGTTTATTTGGATATCATAGGTATGTTACTCATTAATCCACTCCTCACTAGTTCCATCTCTGAACCACTAGACTCGTTATTGGTTCCTCACTGAACATGGTTCCATTTTTGAGCCATCAGACTCGTCACAGGTTCCTCTCTAAACCTGAGACTCATCACTAGACTGAATTCCATCACTTATCTCTACTATACATGATGCATAAATGTGACAAACAAATGCAATACTCGTTTCAAACTTCCAAATCCAATACTCGTTATTTGTTCCTCTCTGAACTTACAACTCAGCATGAACATCGCCAATACAAGGCAACAACAATGATTTATCTATGAACAAACATCTCAGGATAACTCAACAATTCTATCATAACTTAACATAATAATTAAATACTCATCAATAATCATCATTATAATTAAAATATATAATTTTCTCATCAACATGCATCAAACAACATCAAACAATTGTCAGAGTCAAAACTCTGTTCACAAACAATCGAGTCAAACGACTCAATTACCACATTTAAAATATCTTCGGACATCACCATAAGATAATATTATGCATTATCTTTTCAACTCTTCGAACCGCGTCTCAACCGGAGTCACGAAACTCAAGTTATGATGAAAATAATATCTGAACAAAATCAACCTTTTTTGATTCGAATCATGTTGTTTTCCTGATTCGAATCAAATAAGTCAGAGGCATTTTTTTCTCTCTAAAATTTAACCTTTGATTTGAATCATGTTGAAATGGTGTTTCAAATCAAACTAGGCAATAACTTTTTCAGCTAAATTTTAACTTATGATTTGAATCATGTTGAAATACTGATTCAAATCTAACCCGGATGCAATGTTTTTCTCAATACAACAACCCTAACTCTAATTCTCTCGTCTATTTAAATAAAATCCTACTAACTTTATTAATTTACTAACTCTCCTCAATTCTCACTAATTCTACCATTTTCCTTAATTTTAATTAAAATTCTAATTTACTCCTCAAAGCTTAACTTCTCATTATTTTTATTATTTAAATAATTAAAAATTAGCGATAATTCTAAAAAAATTATAACCAACCACAACAATACCAATAAAATAAATATAGCACTTAAATAAAATAATATAAATCATTTTAACTTAATTCAAATAAAATTAATCAAAATCAGGGTGTTACGTATCTCCGTATCAACAATGGGGTGAGTCCGGAGATGAATCTCCGTAAAAACCCTTAATTCAAAATTTAAGAATTTTTTCGGAGATGCATCTCTGAATGTGTTATTTCATATACTTGCAAATAACCCTTTCCTCTTCCTTTTTCATTTTATGCAAAGTCACACAAAAATCCCATGTGAGCTCTTTTGGGAAAACTGATTTCCAAACCCTATCTGAGAAAGTTTCTTCAAGTTCATTAACTCCATTCTAATTCATTTGCTACAAAGTCATTCACCCTGTTCAAGCTTCTCTTCCACAAATTTAATTTGGTAAGTTTATCATCTCATTCCTTTTTTTTTGTGATTTGAATGATGCTTTAGGTAACATATGGCGTTTGAGATGCATTAGGTAGTTGTACATTCAAAATAGGTAGCTGATATAGATATGCATTCTCATTTGGTTAGAGATTAGAAAATCAATGAGGTTTATGTTATTTCTACATATCGTGAGTTTATCCGGAGATGCATCTCCAGATTTTGTATGAATATTTAGAGATATATATGTAGATTTTGCCTGGTTGCATTTTGATATGATTTTCTGGTTTTATTACTGGTACAATGGCTGAAAACAAATAGGACATAATTAATTTTGGAAGTGTGTCTCAACACGTATCTGTATGAAATGAGAGGGATAGGGGCATAGCCACGAGTAGATGCTAACTCGTTTAATGGGTCACAAGGTCGGGGTTCATAATCACCTGCTTCTACTTCCCGAAGTCGCTTGTCTCAGGAATCTACTTTACGAGAAGCCCATGAAGCTTATGAAATAAATTGGGAGGAACCCGTTGTTGATTCCCCTATAAATATTTATTCAAACTAACAATTTGATACCTCATTACTTCATCTATATGGATACCATGCCGCTAAGCATGTCTTAGCAGGAGAGGTCTATTTTTTTACTTTTGCATTACATATGTTATTACATATACTTTATAGTAATTTAATTGCGACTGACGTTCCATGTTTAAAATTCGTAAAGCATAGAAGGAAGATTTTAGATTTGGAACAACCCAAAGACGATTGGTTCAAGAATGTTATTCGCTACTCTATGCTTACAGGTTTATGTTCTGTTACGTATAATACCATAAACCATGGCATGCATGCGACATTTGTAGAGAGATGGCATTTAAAAACTTCATCTTTCCACCTTCCTCTTTGCGAGATGACCATTACCCTAGATGACGTCTCATGCCTTATACATCTTCCCATTAGAGGAAAGTTAATGGACCAAGGAATGCTCAATCAAGAGTAAGCCAACGAGGTGATGATTGCCTATTTGGGAGCTCACCCAACTGAGGTTGCAAATGAGATAGTTGACACCAAAGGTGCTGATGCTAGATTTAAACTTTTGGAAGAACTTTATAAATACCACCTGCAGATGGTTGTTGATGTCTAAGGTGATGATATGCATGTTAATTACCACCAAAAGTGTGCATTGAGGTGTTACCTCTTGTTCTTGGTTGACATGTTCATGTTTGTGAACAAAAGTGCAACCTGTGTTGATGTGGTCTTCCTAAAATACTTCATAAACTTGACGGTGATTCACAAGTACAAATGGGGGGCCACATGTTTGGTCTACCTGCACTCGAAGTTGATCGAATGTTGTCCTTGGAAGGAAAAATAGTTGACAAGAAACTGTATGATGCTTAAGATAATTTACCGTTACTAATATTTTCATAACTCTCTTATTACACTTGTTACTAATATTGTATCTGAACCATTTTCAAGGATGAACCTTCTCCCACTTTCCTCACATCTCCATGTGGGAACATATGCTTGAATACAATAAAGATTGGCCGCGTGCTTCCGCTTTTTCCCCGCTCATATGGAATCAGGAGATCAAGCACTTTTGGGTGTATTTTGACTGTCATGTAATATATGACATTGCCTTCTGCCCATACAGCGCTCACGCGAGACGACTCAGATGGGTGTCATTTCGTTATACTCTAGTTGGCTGCCCCATGGGTAAGCTCCAATGTATGCGCATATGCTCGAGCTGTGATGCACCTGTTTGGCTATTTGTAAGTTAATTTGAGACACCCTTAGAGTCTACTCCTCCCACTATCCGCCACAGAGATCTTGGTACCATACTTGAGGATCTTAAGAGTCATTTGGTACTAGAGGACTATCATTGGGTGTCAGATCTTGTATAGTGGGCTTATGTAGATAACTACATTACATGGTTCTATAGGGTGTCATATCCTATCATGACATCAGATGTTCCAGAAATACCACCTTGGTCGTCTAATCAGGAGGTACAAGAGGCTAGGGATGACCACACCTAGGACGTACATAGCGTTTGTCGATGTATTGCTGATATGGAGAGATCGAGCATAGAGGCATAATTTTTTTAGGAAGATAATTCCTAGTTGGACCTCTTGAAAGGTATTATTGTCGAGACCCAGAATGCTTTTCAATACAGGCGGAGAAGCCCGAGGGGTTAGACATACATAGTAGTTTTTGTTTGATTTTTTTTTGTTTGCACTTTCAAACAAATATTATGTATGGTCGATACTTTTTGAATTTACTTTAATTAATGCACATGTAGAATGTTTGAATCAATTAATGTACGCACTTTCTAATTTATGACCTAAAATGGTCTAAAATATAAGTTGATCTCAAAATGAAAAAGTTAGGACAATGTTGCTGCCTAAAAAACATTCATGGGATTTTCAGAGATGCATCTCCAAAATATTCTATACTATATGTAATAAACACACATTCAATAACTTAAAATGAATTCGGGAGGATTTACGAAGATGCATCTCCAAATACACTCCAAATAATATTCAGAGATGCATCTTCGAACTATATTTTAACATAAACCCCCCTCTAATTTACTTGTTTTGATGGATTACTACATGCCCTATGATTCTCATTTTATCCTTTTTCATATATTACAATAGGTGAATTGCACTCCCTTTACATAAAAATAAATAAAGAGTTTTGTTTTAAAAAAGAAATGGAGCAGGAAGGAAATTGGTAGTACTGTTGCTTTAATAGCAAAAGGTTAATGGGTGCATGTGCCCCCTAAGGTTGGTAAACCATGAGAGCCAAAAACCTATGTGCCCCACATGTATTTTGGAGATTTTCCCGCTCCCATTCTACACAACTGACCCACCCATTTCCTGCCACAAAAACAGCTTTTATGCAACACATACCGCTCTCTCTCACGTTTCAATTTAATTCAAACCTATAAAGCTCATCTTTGACTCAATAGCATTTAATGCCCACACAATTAAACTAATAACAAGTTTTATCTTTTAACTATATTTTTTATAAAACAAATTTTTCATCCAATCCAAAGGCATTTGGATAGATAATTAAGATATTTTTAAAATATAGTTATTCTTTTTAGAAATTAATTATTATACATTTACACTATCGATTTATCACCATCACCCGTTTGTATTATTTTATAAATTTTTAAAATAAAAATCAAATTTATTTTAATATCCAATGTAATAGTGTAAAATTCTTTTAATTTTTTTTTATTTTTTTTATTTTTATAAGTTAGTTAACTACTAATTGAAATTTGAAACTAACAACTTGCAAGGTCCAAACAGTTGAAAATAGTTAGTTAAAATTATGAGTGTGGTCCCATGCTATGTTCCTCAAACCCTTCAACCTCAAGCTCTATAAATTAAGGGGCACTCCCACCAACTCTCTTCACTCACTCATCAAACTAATTGCTCTCTCTCTCTAACTACCTTCTACTCCTCAAAGTAACTTCCTTTTTCATAACTACCTCATATTCCTTCTTCAGTTGAATAATAAAGTTAACATCTTTAACTAATTTCATGTTCTTAAATGCTATATTACAAAGAAATGTCTCAATGTTTTGTTTTGTTACATGTTCAGGAAACAAGAAATGGCTTTCATTGGCTTGCTTTTGGTGTGTTCCCTCACTATGTTCTCATCTGTTCATGCCTATGCTGAAGCATGGACTAATGCTCATGCTACCTTCTATGGAGGCAGTGATGCATCAGGAACAATGGGTATGCACCATTTCTCCATTTAAACCAGTCCTTGAATAAATTTCAATTTTTATATTTGTCTGTGAAAAAAATCAGATCTTGAAGTAACATAGAATAACCCTTTGATCTGATTTTCTTGTATAGGTGGGGCTTGTGGATATGGTAACCTTTACAGTCAAGGGTATGGAACAAACACTGCTGCTTTGAGCACAGCACTTTTCAACAACGGTTTAAGCTGTGGCTCTTGCTATGAAATTAAATGTGCAGGTGACCATAAATGGTGCCTTCCTGGCTCCATTGTTGTCACTGCTACCAACTTCTGTCCACCAAACAATGCCTTGCCTAATAATGCAGGTGGTTGGTGTAACCCTCCTCTCCAACATTTTGATCTTGCTCAACCTGTTTTTCTTCATATTGCTCAATACAAAGCTGGAATCGTTCCTGTATCTTACAGAAGGTAGATCACTCTTTCATATACTGTCGACAGTTTTCATCTTTTCTGTGTATTTTACAGTGGTGTTTTTTTTTGTATGTGTAGGGTATCCTGCAGGAGAAAGGGAGGTATAAGGTTCACTATCAATGGACATTCTTACTTCAACCTTGTTCTTATCACAAACGTTGGTGGTGCTGGTGATGTGGTTGCTGCTTTCATCAAAGGGTCAAAAACTGGTTGGATTTCGATGTCAAGAAACTGGGGACAGAACTGGCAGAGCAACAATTATCTTAACGGTCAAAGCTTGTCTTTTAAGGTTACAACAAGTGATGGTCGAACTGTGGTCTCCAATAATGTTGCTCCAGCTGGATGGTCATTTGGTCAAACATACACTGGTGCTCAAATCCACTAGAGCAGCAACATGTTGAAGTCTTCAATTTAGGAATACTATACATGTTAGTAGTTTAGTACCATTCAATAGTATACTAGGTTATTAGATAGTATGCTGTTTGGTAAGAGGGGTTTGGTTTTGGTTGGGAGTTTTAGAGGAAACTGAAGGGCATATATTATCATGGCTCTTCATTTTAGGTCTATCTTGGTTAGTGTGGTGTTTGCTTTTTGTGCTTTTGAGAAGTTTTCTTTTTTTTTTACCATTCTGCTAAGAAATAGTAGAAGTTAGCAGAAGGGGATATTTATGTTTTTTTTGAGTTAAGTACTAAATTGGAGGAGGTGGAATATGATACCACCCGCTATATTTAGTATTGGAGTGTGGTGTTTTTAATATTGGAGTATGTCTTTGTTTGTATTAGAGAGTGAAAGTGTAAAGTTTCTTATTAATGATCAATGAAGTAATTTAACTATTAAGCTTTGTTTGTGTGTATTTAGATTTACCTTTTAAGTGCTATTTAGTTGAGAAAAATGTTTGGAAAGATGGATTTAGAGAATGATTCTTAAGGCTTAGGAAGTTGGGCTACACATGAAATTGAAGCGCAATTTTGGGCACATATTTTGGATCTGGTAGTTTTTTGAGGATCAAATTATAGGCCTGGTCGCTTGAGATGTTCTTTGGAAGTTTCTCAAGTCAACCATTTAAGACAACCTATGACAAGTGACAAGTAAGGTACACTTTGAAAGGATTGATGTATTTAAAGAGGGTATAGCACACTAATTGTGTCCTGTGTTGTTACAATGCCCATGGGGTACAGTACAGGGTCAAGAAAGGGTTATTTTCTCTCTTTATTAGTTAGAACTCAAGTTAACTTTTGTGTAATTAAACAATAAGAGTAAAATGCGGATTTTTTACCAATATACCCCACATTTTCAATTAATTTCCCAAAATAACCCAGGTTTCAAAAAATTTCCCAATCTACCCCAGTTTTAGGAGGAGGCGCCAATTGGATTGGCGACCCCTCTTAAAAATTACAAGGAGGCGCCAATTGGATTGGCTAGGGCACCTGCCCTAGCCAATCCAATTGGCGCCTGTGTGTATTTTTTAAGAGGGGGCGCCAATCCAATTGGCGCCTCCCTTAAAAAAGCCTCAAATGGAAAAACTTCCAACATGAAAGTTGTAGATCTTTTCAAGACAATGAATTTGGATATAAATTTTGCAACATTTGGATTTGTTTTGAGAAAGTTATGGGCAGTTGAAGTTGGACTTCTGAGTTTTTCAACTGGTATCTGACCTATAATGTGTTGCATTATTTCATGTGTTTCTTTTAGAGTTATGAAATTTTGTCCAACATAACATTTGAAGTAGACATATTAAATTTTCCAACGCACTTGGTCCCACCTCAAAATAATTAAAAATGAGTGAGGTAGGTCCTTGCGAACTTGACCCAAAATTAGGGTTTCAACTGTAATCTGACCTATAATGTCTTGCATTATTTCATATGTTTCTTTTAGAGTTATAAAATTTTGTCCAACATAACATTTGAAGTAGACATCTTAAATTTTCTAATGCACTTGGTCCCACCTCAAAATAATTAAAAATGAGTGAGTTAGGTCCCTGCGAAGTTGACCTAAAATTAGGGTTTCTGTCAAAATGATCTATAATGTTTTGAAATGAATGATGAGCTTCCAAGTTTCAAATGGATTTTTGATGAACATGAAAGTTGCTCATATGGCGACTGTTGTTAAAACTTGAATGGAGGCGCCAGTTGGATTGGCTAGGGCAGGTGCCCTAGGCCAGGGCAGGTGCCCTAGGCTAGGGTAGGTGCCCTAGCCAATCCAATTGGCGCCTATGTGTATGTTTTAAAAGGAGGCGCCAACTCAATTAGCGAGTCCCTCATAAAATGCCTTTTTTGTCTTATAAATAGATGCGTTGTGTGACCTATTGTTCCACAACTCATATAATCATTTGCCTATCATGTTTGGTGTTCGTCGCCGATACGGTAAGGTGATTTATGCGAGAGACAAACCTCAATTGCTGATGCTGTTTTGGAACATCACCACGTTAGATCAACTGAAGAGGGAGCTGGTTCGATGGTTAGACGGGAAAATACCAGAAGGGGAAAAAATCAGAAGTATTGAGAGACTTGACAGTATCTTTGGTTGGGTGCGAATGAAGACTGATAAGGATGCTAGGGAAATGATGTTTGGTCGAGACGACATTAATTTGATTGTTGTAATCAGTTAGAATTATTTATGTTTTCAGATGTTTTGTACTGATGTTGGTTATGAAACTCGTTGTAACAAGAACTTAATGATATATATTGATTGATTGTTACAGAAATACAATGTTTTAAAAAGCATAAGAGCAAGATAAAATGTTACAAAAAGCTTAAGGTCTAGATAAAATGTTACAAAAATCTTAAGATCTAGATGATGCTCCTTGATTGGGACAGTTATTTTTGTTATGTCCTGGTTGACGACAGATACTACATAATCTTATCATTTTATCTGTGGAATCCATCTCTGTTCTGATACGTGTGCTGTTTGGCCTTCCTTTCTTCTTTCTACGCATCTCTTCATTGTGCCAAACAATATCTCCTTCATATGGAGGCCAGTAATCCTCCATTGGTAGTACTGAAAAGCTTTGACTATATACGTTCATGATGGTGTTTGCCTTGTACACATCAGATAAATGGGTGTAAGCGTCTTGACGAGTATAAGCGCATGCTGCAATGACATGGGAGCAAGGTATGCGGAAGGCCTGAAATTTTCCACAATCGCACCAACTTCTGTGTAGTTTAACCGCGTAGGCTAAGTTTGGTCTCCCGTCGCTGTTGCCCATTGTTTCCTGGACGCTGAAATTTTGTCTTTGACGGTCAAACACTGTTACAGCGTGTGTCGTAGCTTTGATGCTCTCCTCTTTCATGACCTTCATGCAACACTCACTGAATACTTGTCCAGACATTAACACTGCACTCCATCTTTCACCTCTGGTTGCGAACATAGAAGCCAACCTATAATAGGTTGATCTTACCAAGGCGGTTATCGGCAGGTTTCGAATTCCTTTGAAAACCCCGTTCATGCATTCCACAATGTTTGTTGTCATGTGGCCCCATCGACGACCACCGTCAAATGCTCTTGTCCACTGCTCAACTGGGATGTTATTTATCCATCTCCCCACGTCTTCATTAGACAAACGAATCTCATCACGATAATATTGAAAAGACGGTTGAGTTAAAGCATACCTAGCATTCACCACCTTCTTGCGAAGATTCTTATCTTTTATAGCACGCATGAAGTTTTGTGCAATGTGTCTGATACAGTAGACATGTGTAGAAGGAGGATCATGCCATCCGTTGTCATGGTTGTTGTAGGCACTTTCGATGGCAGCATGTCTATCAGAAATCAAACATAGATTGGCTTGTGGAGCGACATGCGTTCTGAGATGTCGAAGAAAGAAACCCCATCCACCAGCCGTTTCACCTTCAACAAGAGCAAAGGCAATGGGAAATACATTGTTGTTACCGTCTTGTGCAACTGCCATGAGCAACGTACCCTTATATTTTCCGTATAACCAAGTGCCATCAATTTGTAGGAGAGGTTTGCAGAAAGCGAAACCTCTGATGCACGGGTCAAATGCCCAAAAGAGACGGTGAAATATTCTATTACCTGTAGCACAGGTTCCGTCTGGCATCATTGCTGGCACTGTCTCCAGAATTGCCACAGTTCCTGGGACATAAGTTTTTAGTGCCCATAAAAACCGTGGTAATTCCTTGAATGAGTCCTCCCAGTTTCCGAAAACCTGCTCAACAGCCTTTGTCCTCGCAATCCATGCTTTCTTGTAAGATGGAGTATAATTATATGTTGTTCGGATATGGGATATAATTATACTCACCTTCACTGATGGGTCTTTATTTAACAATGGCAGAATGTCTCGACATATCAAAGCTGTGCTCAGTTTACGGTGATCTTGTTCAACCGTTGTTGCGACGCAACTGTGTGGTGGGTCTATTGAAGCGATCTCCCAAGAGTCATTTTTCTTCTTGTAAGATGCAGCCAAACGAAATTTACAAAGCATGTTACGACATTCGATAACATACCTTCTAGAATCAGTGCGTTTCACCGTAAAGTCAGCAAAGTTGTTCATGTGGTATTTTTTGATTGCCAAGACACATTCCTCTTTGGTACGAAACATGTCTCCCACCTTTAATTCGCCTACTGGTCTCGGATACGGATTATAGAAGACACTGTCGGACATTTCATCGTCGTTAAGAGCCATATTTGTCATATGTTGAGGAGGAATATAGGCATGAGTAGGAGGTATTGGTGGTGGTTGAGCCTCATCTTCATCGTCGTTATTCAGGATGTGATCAACCTGTATCTCAGTCTCCTCTTCTTCTTCATCAATAACGTCGACCTCTACTTCTGCTTCTGGGTTGAGTTCATCTGACCATTGTGCATCATCTGCAGCATCTCCACCAGCTGGATCCTGATCTGTTAGTTGAGACTGTTGAGACGGTATACATGGCTGTAGAGTAATGTACAACTCGATACAATCCATGCCTGAATGTTCATGACTAAGAAACATGCTTTCAACATCTTCATCGTCTCGTATCTTTAGGGGGAAAAACTTGCATTGACCATTCTCAAAAAATATAGGATTCTGATATGTCATCTTTGACACATTACCTGATGCTATGAAGGATTGTATTCTTTTTTTGAAATGCAAAAAGGTTGCATTTCTCTTCATCGTCACTCTAATGGTATCAGTGTTTTTAAAACAAAAACCATGAATCTCAGACTCAAAAGTTTCACCGTTGCAGTGAACGTTGATACTGTATAATGATGAAGATGACATTTTGGAGATGAAAACTATTTTGCAAGTGCAGATGAATGTGAGTGAAGATGCTAGGTATTTTGCAGATGATAAGTATTAATGTGAGTGAAGATGAATGTGAGTGAAGATGAAAAGGATTTTGCAAGTGCAGATGAATATGATAGTAAGACACTTAAATAGATGGTATCAGTGTCTCACATTGAAGCAAGTCTGAGATACCGTGTCAAGCATGCAAGTAATTTCATAGATGAGGTGTCTGTCATGCAATACAGTGTGACTTGATGTGTCAAGCATGCTAGGTAGTCAAGAGTTGATGTGTCTGTCATGCAAGACAGAAGTGAGTATTCAGCATGCAGGATAGTAGAGAGCCACGTGTCTGAGACGATGTGTCAATCCTGCAAGACAGTGTGAGTTGATGTGTCAGCCAGGCAAGCTATCAAGAAGGTAGTCATCAGCATACAGGAGACAATACAGACACGTGTCGGACACCTAAGATGGTCAGAGATGAGGTGTCAATCATGCAAGCCAACCATAAGTGTTTTGTTAAGCATGCAGGAGACAACAATGCCACGTGTCAGACATGCAGAAGGTGGCGCCAATTGGTTTGGCGCCTACCTTTATGGCTTGTACATGGTCGCCAATTTGAATGGCGCCCCCATGTAGTCAGTCCTCGAAACCATGCATTCAGAACTAGCCTTGCATGCATGTACCCTATGGTGTCGCCAATTTGAATGGCGCCCCCTCCTTAAAATTGTACATGGTCGCCAAATGAGGTGGAGACACCATGCAAACACATTTTTTCATGCACTCCTCCATTTGCCTATAAATTGATCTACTCCTTCAACAATTCTTCCACACAAACATTCTCACTACCTCATCTACATTTCTCACTACTTCATCTACATTACTTCTTTTCCATTTTCATCTACACCAACTCCCTAACAATATGTCTTTACTCACAATGGGCGAAGCACACAGAGGAACAGTTGCAAACATCGCGACATACGTAAGTTTTTTCGTGTACTTCTTTTTTATGTTTCATCTCCACCAACCCCATTTTATTTTGAAATACCGACTTAGTCAAGTGTTACATTATTTCTATTATAGGATGTCTCAAGGTTTCGCACTCGAGTCCACGAATTTGTCCCGATGGACCCGATGATTCAACCTTATGTTGAACTCGCCGGTTTTGGTCACCTTAGCAAAATTATGTCTTGGTCTATAGATAACAAATTCATTCTAGCCTTATGCGAAAGATGGAGGCCAGAGACACACACATTTTGGTTTCCAACCGGTGAGTGTACCGTGACGTTAGAAGACGTCTACATGCTTTTAGGACTACAAATTGAAGGCAAAGCTGTTAATGGTAAGACCAACTTTCCAAATTCAATTTGCATGGAGCTTTTAAACGTTGATTTGTTAGATGATAATGCTAGGGGACAAGGTATACTACTATCACGCCTAAAGTCATATTATAATAGTTTTTATTTAGATGAGCATTCTACCGAAGATGCTCGAATCATCAAAACTAGGTGTTACATTATGTTGTTACTAGGATCCTTTTTATTTCCCGAAGGTAGTGGTTCTAGCATGCATATTATGTACTTACCTTTACTTAGACATATAGATAGAATAGGTAGTTATAGTTGGGGATCCGCATGTCTAGCCTATCTGTATAGTTCTTTGTGCAAAAACTGCCACAAAGATACTTCTACATTTTCTGGATGTGCTGTTTTGCTACAAGCATGGGGATGGTCAAGACTACCGTCTCTAGCACCGGTCAATAGCAACCCCTTCACTTTTCCATATGCAAAAAAGTAAGTTGTTTAAATTGCTATATCTTTACTTCCTTCCTTACAGTTTATTACCCATAACTAATTTATTTTAACTTTTTGTTGTAGATGGTCGGCACGCGGTATGAATTACAGTAGATGTCCGAGACACTGTATTACTCAATATCGCAACCTTTTGGATCACCTTCGACCGGCAGACGTAAGCAAAATAATTACATTATTTCTTCATATTATATTGACTTTTTCTACATTCATTTAAATCCTATTGTCTTTAACATTTCAGTTCATTTGGCGTCCATACCTTAATATGGATCATGAGCATCAGATCAACCCTGAAGACGCAGCCGTATGGACAACATGCACACCAATAATACGGTTCACAACAGTGGAGCTGCACAACACCGATCGTGTGAAGCTGCAGTTTGGTATGGTCCAGAATATCCCAGATCCCCCAGCTAGCCTAGGAGAATGGCATATGCGTAAAGTGAACGACCAACGGAACTACAACCCTTGGCAACAATTCGCAAGATCAGAGTGTCGCAAGTGGAAGCACCGTCATGACCATGTCTTAACTGACGCAGTCATGCCAAATGAGGTAAAACCAAGTCGTACTTATATGGCTTGGTATAGATCAGTTGGATTTCAATTCATCGCCGATGATATGTACCTCTACGACCCACGCCAGACAAGTTACACACAAGAAGGCTCAACATCTAACCCCCAACAACATTCTCAGCCCGATTACTCACAACCACCTATCCGACAAACTTTCCGTTCCACAAACACACAAACATACAACCAAAACATGCCATTCACCCAACCCCAAAACCAAGAACATCCCCCATACCACCACCAACAAATGGACCATCAACCTTCGACCGAACATCGCTTCGCACCCACACCATCACCCTACCAAAGTCGCCTTACCCAAAACACTAACCGCCCCATCACCTACCGTAGCCAAGAACCCCAAACATCACAATACCAAAACATCCCACAACCATATCTCTTCCAAACACCCCAACAACCTTTCCAACCTTTCCTAGACCCATCATTGTCACCCATGTCCCCCTTCAACCGTCCTGGTCGCCCATCCATGAGTCAACCACACCCCAACTTCTCTGGCATGGGTCATGAGCTCAGCTACGCCGGTACACCATCATTGAATACTGAAGACTATGCTGAGTTGGCTGAATACCTCAACGGACCTTCTCCTGTAGGCGGTAATGACGCTCCTGGACCATCAGATGAACAAACACCGGTGCAGAATCGTCAACGTGGGTTAGGGCCAAGGGTTAGGGTAGCTAGGGGATGTGGGACCGGAGGTCGGTTAGGTGATCCCGGTCATCACCATTAGGATTCATTGTGTAAAATCCAAATTTTATTAATATCAATTCGTATTATGTCAAATTTATCTTTGTGTATTCTCCAAACATTAAGTTTCTTTCATAATTCTAAAATAAACACATATCATAAAACAAAAATTTATAGGTCAGAAACCCTAATTCAAGGACTTCTTATTGTTATGTTGAAGGGCTTGAATTTGGTCCCTTTTGGCAAAATACACATACACTTGTTTTGACAGAAACCCTAATTTTGGGTAAAGTTCGCAGGGACATAACTCACTCATTTTTAATTATTTTGATGTGGGACCAAGTGCATTGGAAAATTTAAGATGTCTACTTCAAATGTTATGTTGGACAAAAATTCATATTCCTAAAAGAAACACATGCAATAATACAAAACATTATGACTCAGATAACAGTTAAAATGTCAAAGAGTCCAAGTTCAGGTGCCCATACCTTTCTCATAAAAATTGCAAATGATGCAAAACTTTAGTCCAAATTCATTATCTTGAAAAGATCTACAACTTTTATGTTGAAGGTTTTATCATTTGAGGCTTTTATCATTCAAACTAAAGGGCTTGAAGTTGGTCCCTTTTGGCAAAATACACATACACTTGTTTTGACAGAAACCCTAATTTTGGGTCAAGTTCGCAGGGACATAACTCACTCATTTTTAATTATTTTGATGTGGGACCAAGTGCATTGGAAAATTTAAGATGTCTAATTCAAATGTTATGTTGGACAAAAATTCATATTCCTAAAAGAAACACATGCAATAATACAAAACATTATGACTCAGATAACAGTTAAAATGTCAAAGAGTCCAAGTTCAGGTGCCCATACCTTTCTCATAAAAATTGCAAATGATGCAAAACTTTAGTCCAAATTCATTATCTTGAAAAGATCTACAACTTTTATGTTGAAGGTTTTGTCATTTGAGGCTTTTATCATTCAAACTAAAGGGCTTGAAGTTGGTCCCTTTTGGCAAAATACACATACACTTGTTTTGACAGAAACCCTAATTTTGGGTCAAGTTCGCAGGGACATAACTCACTCATTTTTAATTATTTTGATGTGGGACCAAGTGCATTGGAAAATTTAAGATGTCTACTTCAAATGTTATGTTGGACAAAAATTCATATTCCTAAAAGAAACACATGCAATAATACAAAACATTATGACTCAGATACCAGTTGAAAAACTCAGAAGTCCAACTTCAACTGCCCATAACTTTCTCAAAAAAAATCCAAATGTTGCAAAATTTATATCCAAATTCATTGTCTTGAAAAGATCTACAACTTTCATGTTGGAAGTTTTTCCATTTGAGGCTTTTTTAAGGGAGGCGCCAATTGGATTGGCGCCCCCTCTTAAAAAATACACACAGGCGCCAATTGGATTGGCTAGGGCAGGTGCCCTAGCCAATCCAATTGGCGCCTCCTTGCAATTTTTAAGAGGGGGCGCCAATCCAATTGGCGCCTCCCTCTAAAAGTGGGGTATATTGGGAAATTTTTTGAAACCTGGGTTATTTTGGGAAATTAATTAAAAATGTGGGGTATATTGGTAAAAAATCCGTAAAATGCTGGAGAGACTTGAAAATTTAAGTTTGTATTGTACTTATCACTCACAATGTGCAACGACACTATGGACAGTTAAACTAGCACGCCAAAATTACAATGATATAAAGTATGAGTTTTTAACCAAACAAAAACCAAGGGTGTTAAAAATATAACCCATACACCATAACTATTAAAAAATACACCATACCTATTAAAAAAAAGGCACAGCTCAAACCCTTAAATTTCCTAAAATGTCACTCTAATACTGGGTTTTCATGCACGCATCCAATGCACAAATATTATTTAGGATTTTGTGTTTCAGGTAAACTTGAATATTTGTAGTGTTGGATTTTGAAATTTGAACGCGTTAGGATATCAAAATTCGAATAGGACTATTTGTGTATTGGATGCGTTTTTGGTTGAATTTAAGCTCTTTTATAATATGTGGTGCATTTGAAAATTAGGATTTTAAAATCTTGAAAAAGTTATTTATGTATTTGGTGATAATTCACATATACCCTGTACGAATATCGAATTGGATCACGCGTAAATATTAATGATAATATCAATTAAAACTAAAGTTTCGGTGAACATATATATGAGTGAGTATATGCTAACTATTTATAATTGATTTTTCAAGCAATGTTAATTAAGTGGTCGATACGAGACTATGAACTCTTTCTCCCAACTAATTTTCATTATAAATAAACAATATTTTTAATAATAACATACCGATTATTATATTTGATCATACCACGAATCCAAATAACGTACCGACTATATATACTCCTCAAGTATCTAATTCTTTGAGAGTTGCAAACTGCGTACCCGAATTCATACCACATACCAAAACGAATTGCGAATCATGTGACTATAGTTTCGAATGAACTTGAATTCTCTTATAATATGTGGTGCTTCCGGAGTTCAAAATTCTATCACTGTGAGTGGCATTTCCAAGAATTCCATGAGATTTGAAAGTAATACTAAGGGTGCAATAAGCAAGGGTTTACAAAAATGCCCACTTTGTTTGGGACTAAAACTGATCCAGACCATTACATTGAAACAAACAGAAAACCAGAACCTATTTTAAAAAACCATACCCAATTTGCAAAACCGCTTGCTTATAAACAGCTCGATGATAAAAGGAAAAGGAGTCATTGAGAGTGAGAGGAAAATCAAAGAGAAAGTGAAAGCAAGAAAAACAATAGAATGAGACGGAAGCAACAACTGCATAAA
Organism: Lathyrus oleraceus; assembly: GCF_024323335.1. Lineage (NCBI taxonomy): Eukaryota > Viridiplantae > Streptophyta > Magnoliopsida > Fabales > Fabaceae > Lathyrus > Lathyrus oleraceus. Next base: position 236,423,459 of record NC_066585.1, read on the forward strand.
ATTGGTTTATATTAAAAACCGGTTTTGAACCGGATCTGAATCAGTTAGATTGATTCACATAATTATTACATTTGTTTACGTATCATTATCAGTATCATGTCTGTGATGACCCTTCATTGAAGTGACGCGAGTTGTTGATTTTTTATGGTTTCGTGCCACATCATGCAAAAACATTAGGAGTTCATATTAAGTAGAGAACATTAGGAGTAGTGTCTATAGCACCATATCTAATTTATCACAATCTGTTCAATGACTGTATAATCGAACAATGCATTAGTATGTAACTCTACATAAAGACTAGTTTCGTATGGCCCAAGGAATGTTTGCAGGAATTATTGGAGGCCTTTGAAGGTATTGTAGAAAATACCCTGTTCTACATTGGTAATTCAGATCGATGAGAAACAAGGTTAATATTAAGCTCTTTAAATTGGGGGATCCACATATTATTTGCTGCACAAGGCTCCTTCCAACACTGATCGTTGAAGAGGTTTCGGTGGCTTAGCTTTTGCATCTACTTTGTTGCAAGTTAGGAAGTAATTAAATCCAATAGCACATGTTGATTTTTAATGATTATTTAAAGAGATTTCTTGTTGTGACCCCAATTAAACCCGACACCCCTCTATTATGTAAGAAAAGACAGCATTACATTGCAAAATCACTATCATTAATTGCCCAAATTTACATGATTCCAGCGGATTTTTTTGAAAATTCTGGGGCGATATTGAAAATTTAGAAGTAACTACGGAAAATTTTAAAAACAGTATGTTTTATACCGTATATGTCAAAATTTTCGAGATTTTATACTAGAAATTCCAAATTTTCCAATATTAATTCTAACAATTTTACCAGAAATTTCAAAATTTTCGATGCAAAATCCCATTTGATTTCTAAGAAAATTTTAAAATTTTCGGTAGTTATAAATAAAGACTTTGTTTTTTATCAGAAATTCTGAAATTTCCGGTATGAATAAAAACTGATTTTTATCGGAAATTTTGAAAATTTTGGTAGTTGCTATTTTTTAATAAATGTTTTCCTTCTTTTGCAGTGAAATATAGAGGCAGGGACGTCACTATTGTAGGCAGAACTATCGATAGAGCGACAGACAAGGTTAGGGCCGCTGAGGCTATGTTTTCTCTGATACGGGTTGGACGAGTGGTTCAAACTGATTCACACCGGAAATGGTTTGCTGAGTAGGGTCAATTCTGCACACCTCATAACACTCAACCTCGAGATATACAACCAGTTGAGCAACCCATAGATGAGGTGGCGGATGAGGTGGGAGATGAGGTTGTTGTTAGAGATGTTGGAGAAGTTGCTGAGGAGGTTGCTGATGAGGTTGGTGAAAATTCTGTTGGGGAGGTTGCTAGAGCTGGAGAGGTTGTCAGGGTGGTTGTTGATGAGGTGAATGCTGAGGTGGTCCAGGAAGATGTTTTTGTTGTTGATCCGATCTCATATGTTACTGCTGATACAAATGTTACAACTCCTTCGACCGAACCCTCTTTGCACACTGACGGAGGATTCTTTAAAGGACCCGTTGACTAGTCGATGCTTACCGAGTATGGAAACCATATGGCGTTACGACTATGGTAGGGAGAGTTATATGTATTTTATGTTTAACTTTAATTTGTTTATTATTGTGCCATGAAATCTAACTGCAAATGTTTTTTTATATTTGTTTGTCATAGGACCGTCCCACACTGAAGGTGACTTCGCACAGGTCGAAGCGGAAGGACTTCCCAAAGATTTCGATGCCTGAGCAAGTCAGCCGGATTGTACGAGATTTTGAGCTACTTGATTTTGCCCACTACTCCTTCACCATACTTGATACAACGCTACTTACTGTGTTTGTTGAGAGATGGCACAATGAGACATCTTTCGTTTAGGGAGATGACTATCATTCTAGATGATGTCTCCTCTTTGTTCCATCTCCCCATCAACGGCAGAATCTGGACGACCCTTGTTCTTCGCATGCCACTTGCATGTATGACTACTTCACAAGATTTTGGAGTTTCGGAGGCGGACGTGCAGAAGGAGTCTACCTTCAATAGGGGTGCTCACCTTCGTATGTCTTGGCTTCGACAAACGTACGATGAGCTTGTAGCGGCTAGGAGTTAAGAGACTTCCGCTAGGGTATGTACTCTCTTTGCAAACAAGTCAGGTGTTTACGTTGATGCCTGGTACATGTGCCTGTTCAGTAGCCTTGACGTTACTAGTTGGGCTCGGGGTTGCATTGCATTGACTATCTTATATACAACACTTCAAGTGGCGACAATATTTGAGATCAGACAACTTGCTGGTTATTTGAGTTTATCACAGGTACGATATCACTTATTATTTTTTGTTGATTTCTTATTTAATTGTTACTAATAACATTTCTTATTTCTTATTTGTTATGTCTGTATTTTGATATTAGTGTTGATACGAGCATTTCCTTACCATCTGTGACATGAGGGTGCATCAGTTGGATGGTATTGCTGAGTATCGAAGGAGACTCGATGCGTTGATTGTAGATGATGTCATCTGGACACCATACATTGATAATAGAGTCTACCGTGAGTTCGAGGAGTCTTCTTATATTCAGGTTATATATGGTGGGAGACCATGGTTGCTAGACACTTTCCTTAAAGGTGTCTGCGAAAATCTGATTATGTTCAGAGTATTCCACGACCAGTTCCAGATATATCATCTGAGGGAATTAATTGGTGGTTTTAGAGTAACTTCATCAGCTCCGACCGTGCCATTAGAGATCGAGCAGTTAAGGTTCAACACCTATCACAGTATGAGGATGGTTACTTAGAGTGGTACCTCACTGTATCACATCTCCGTATCATTCCATATGTTACAGATATAAGTGATGTTGGGCCTTTTGATGTTGGGGTACACGTGTTGCCGCCTCCTCCTACAGCTGATGCTGATGCCAATGACCATCAACGCTTTCAGATGATTGTAGTTATTATGGATAACCTCATGGGTTTGGTGAATACAAATGGAGAGGTTTGTACTGGATTAGCTCAGGCTGCACACGTAGCTCGTGGTGGGTCTATTTAGACATCTTTTATAAATTATGTATTATTTGTATTATTTGTATATTACACAGACATCTTCATCATAAACTTTTTTGTTAGATAATATTTTTGATCTTTCATTCATGCAACATCAACATAAACTAACATTTGATAAACGATTACATAACTTAAACATAACCTAAAAAAACTGTGATAAATAAGAAAACCTAGACACTACTAGATGATTCTGGACGTTTCATCATCTTCATTATGTCGTCAACAGACCTTAAAATCTTAACATCTAACTCGATCGGCCCCTTTGTTATCCTACAACAAAATGATCTCCACATATTCTTCACATCATCATCCGTCTTCAACTCAACAAGGTTGTATTTCACTCTCCCGCCAATATCAATTCAATCTTCACAAAAATCGATCTTTCTCACCTTTCTATTTTCGGTATCAGACAATAATTCATTTAACTTGGACGTCAGGCCGGCGAGAGTTATGGTGCCATCTGGAAGCCGGAACTCTACGGGAGGTGAAACTCTGTTGAAATACACTTCTGCCTTAATCAAAAATTGAGGAAGGGACATTTTTTGAGATGTTTTTATGAAACAATATGCCACCCCTTATTTATACAACGTGGTATTTACTCAGGACCACACAAAATTGTCGCTGCAATCACATCCATCCAAAATTGTCGGCAAAATCTTGAGCGTTTAAAATTTCAAACAAATAACATGACCGAAAATTTTACTATGGTTCAAATTTCCGGTATCATCTAGTAAATTTCAAATTTCCGGAATTATATGGAATATACCAAAATTTTTGAAATTTTCAGTATATCGAAAATTTAGACTGCACTATCAGAAATTTTATTTATACCTGAAATTTCATTTTTGTTTATCAGAAATTTCAAACATAAATTTCATTCAAATTTTAATTAGGGACAGTTTTGATAATATGAAAATATAGAAGATAATATAGAAGATGTCAGATTTAATCAAGTGCTGTCAAGTTAAATGCTATTAAAAATCCATAGCAGTACAAAGCTTATGGTGATTGTATCCTTTGTTTTATATTAAGTTACATATATGCATCATCTATTTAGTTAAAAAGAAGTATGGTAGATTGAATATTGTAAACTAATTTAATTGTCACATGGGGTGGGAAAAAAGTTTACAGCATAATATTGCTAACATGAAATAGGAGGACATAACATCTATAGTATGATCAAAGTGTATGAAATAGGAGGACATAACATCTTCACTTTGCAGTCTTCATTATTGTTCATATATTTAGCTGTTAATAAATGTATATGAAAATATTTAGACTACGATACTGAACATGAAAATTTTAGGAGGACATAACAATAACAATAATGAACATGAATATGAAATGGGAGGACATAACAATCTTCATTATTGTTCATCACTAATAACATAGTTGGTAGTGATGCTTCATAAAGACAAATGAACATGAATGACAAGAATTTGAGAGTGGACAAAAGTGGCATCTCTTGGAAGTGAGGAAAAAATGTTAAAGTAAAGCAAAGCCCCACTACGTTTTTTAAACACTTATTTTAAGTGTTTATATAACACTAGCATCCAAACGAGTCTGTGTTCGTCTATCTATTTTTTTTAGTATTCATCAATGAAAATATAAATTATATTTTATATTTAAATATAATTTTAAAAGATTATAGTATGTGAAAATTAATAGTAGAAAATTTATAATAGTAGTTTTAATTGAAGTTATTAAGTAATTTACATAATAAAACAAAATGTTCATTTTTATATTTTTATAGATAAACAAACAGTCTCTATTATTAACTTGTATGTTGGACTCATGCTGAAATGGAATGGGCCTAAGACCCAATGATTAAAAATAAAAAATCTCTAAACTATAAGGACAAAAAAAACATTCAAACTTAATTTTTTTAAGTTATACCCTTGCATTTATCCATATATCCCTATATTTTATAAAAAATATTAATTTAATCTTATATTTTTTAAACTAATTTATTATTTTATTTTTTAAATATTTTTTAATTTTAGTTTTGTGTACCGGAAGACTTTGTAAAATTGTTTCTTTAGTCATTTTTCAAATATTTTTTAACATTTTTGTGTGCAGCGGAAAATTTTGCAAAAGAGTTTCGGTAGTCATTTTTCAAGTATTTTTTTAAATATTTTTGTGTGTACCAGAAGACTTTATAAAAGAGATTCGGTAATCCATTTTTGTGTACTAGAAGACTTTGCAAAAGAGTTCTGATACTCATTTTTCAAATATTTTTTTAATTTTTTTTATACCGGAAGACTTTGCAAAAGAGTTTCGGTAGTCAATTTTTGTGTATCGGAAGACTTTGCAAAAGAGTTTCGGTACTCATTTTTCAAGCATTTTTCAAACATTTTTTTTGTGTTACGGAAGACTTTGCAAAAGAGTTTCGGTAGTCAATTTTTGTGTACCTGAAGATTTTGTAAAAGAGTGTCGATACTCATTTTTCAAATATTTTTTAACTTTTTCTTATACCGGAAGACTTTGTTAAAAAATTTCAGTAGTCAATTTTTGTGTACCAGAATTCTTTTTGCAAAGTCTTCCGATACACAAAAAAATATTTAAAAAATACTTGAAAACTTAGGATTTTTTACCAATATACCCCACATTTTCAATTAATTTCCCAAAATAACCCAGGTTTCAAAAAATTTCCCAATATACCCCACTTTTAGAGGGAGGCGCCAATTGGATTGGCGCCCCCTCTTAAAAATTGCAAGGAGGCGCCAATTGGATTGGCTAGGGCAGGTGCCCTAGCCAATCCAATTGGCGCCTATGTGTAATTTTTAAGAGGGGGCGCCAATCCAATTGGCGCCTCCCTTAAAAAAGCCTCAAATGGAAAAACTTCCAACATGAAAGTTGTAGATCTTTTCAAGACAATGAATTTGGATATAAATTTTGCAACATTTGGATTTTTTTTGAGAAAGTTATGGGCAGTTGAAGTTGGACTTCTGAGTTTTTCAACTGGTATCTGAGTCATAATGTTTTGTATTATTGCATGTGTTTCTTTTAGGAATATGAATTTTTGTCCAACATAACATTTGAAGTAGACATCTTAAATTTTCCAATGCACTTGGTCCCACATCAAAATAATTAAAAATGAGTGAGTTATGTCCCTACGAACTTGACCTAAAATTAGGGTTTCTGTCAAAACAAGTGTATGTGAATTTTGCCAAAAGGGACCAACTTCAAGCCCTTTAGTTTGAATGATAAAAGCCTCAAATGACAAAACCTTCAACATAAAAGTTGTAGATCTTTTCAAGATAATGAATTTGGACTAAAGTTTTGCATCATTTGCAATTTTTATGAGAAAGGTATGGGCACCTGAACTTGGACTCTTTGACATTTTAACTGTTATCTGAGTCATAATGTTTTGTATTATTGCATGTGTTTCTTTTAGGAATATGAATTTTTGTCCAACATAACATTTGAAGTAAACATCTTAAATTTTCCAATGCATTTGGTCCCACCTCAAAATAATTAAAAATGAGTGAGGTAGGTCCTTGCGAACTTGACCCAAAATTAGGGTTTCTGTCAAAACATGTGTATGTGAATTTTGCCAAAAGGGACCAAATTCAAGCCCTTCAACATAACAATAAGAAGTCCTTGAATTAGGGTTTCTGACCTATAAATTTTTGTTTTATGATATGTGTTTATTTTAGAATTATGAAAGAAACTTAATGTTTGGAGAATACACAAAGATAAATTTGACATAATACGAATTGATATTAATAAAATTTGGATTTTACACAATGAATCCTAATGGTGATGACCGGGATCACCTAACCGACCTCCGGTCTCACATCCCCTAGCTACCCTAACCCTTGGCCCTAACCCACGTTGACGATTCTGCACCGGTGTTTGTTCATCTGATGGTCCAGGAGCGTCATTACCGCCTACAGGAGAAGGTCCGTTGAGGTATTCAGCCAACTCAGCATAGTCTTCAGTATTCAATGATGGTGTACCGGCGTAGCTGAGCTCATGACCCATGCCAGAGAAGTTGGGGTGTGGTTGACTCATGGATGGGCGACCAGGACGGTTGAAGGGGGACATGGGTGACAATGATGGGTCTAGGAAAGGTTGTTGGGGTGTTTGGAAGAGATATGGTTGTGGGATGTTTTGGTATTGTGATGTTTGGGGTTCTTGGCTACGGTAGGTGATGGGGCGGTTAGTGTTTTGGGTAAGGCGACTTTGGTAGGGTGATGGTGTGGGTGCGAAGCGATGTTCGGTCGAAGGTTGATGGTCCATTTGTTGGTGGTGGTATGGGGGATGTTCTTGGTTTTGGGGTTGGGTGAATGGCATGTTTTGGTTGTATGTTTGTGTGTTTGTGGAACGGAAAGTTTGTCGGATAGGTGGTTGTGAGTAATCGGGCTGAGAATGTTGTTGGGGGTTAGATGTTGAGCCTTCTTGTGTGTAACTTGTCTGGCGTGGGTCGTAGAGGTACATATCATCGGCGATGAATTGAAATCCAACTGATCTATACCAAGCCATATAAGTACGACTTGGTTTTACCTCATTTGGCATGACTGCGTCAGTTAAGACATGGTCATGACGGTGCTTCCACTTGCGACACTCTGATCTTGCGAATTGTTGCCAAGGGTTGTAGTTCCATTGGTCGTTCACTTTACGCATATGCCATTCTCCTAGGCTAGCTGGGGGATCTGGGATATTCTGGACCATACCAAACTGCAGCTTCACACGATCGGTGTTGTGCAGCTCCACTGTTGTGAACCGTATTATTGGTGTGCATGTTGTCCATACGGCTGCGTCTTCAGGGTTGATCTGATGCTCATGATCCATATTAAGGTATGGACGCCAAATGAACTGAAATGTTAAAGACAATAGGATTTAAATGAATGTAGAAAAAGTCAATATAATATGAAGAAATAATGTAATTATTTTGCTTACGTCTGCCGGTCGAAGGTGATCCAAAAGGTTGCGATATTGAGTAATACAGTGTCTCGGACATCTACTGTAATTCATACCGCGTGCCGACCATCTACACCAAAAAGTTAAAATAAATTAGTTATGGGTAATAAACTGTAAGGAAGGAAGTAAAGATATAGCAATTTAAACAACTTACTTTTTTGCATATGGAAAAGTGAAGGGGTTGCTATTGACCGGTGCTAGAGACGGTAGTCTTGACCATCCCCATGCTTGTAGCAAAACAGCACATCCAGAAAATGTAGAAGTATCTTTGTGGCAGTTTTTGCACAAAGAACTATACAGATAGGCTAGACATGCGGATCCCCAACTATAACTACCTATTCTATCTATATGTCTAAGTAAAGGTAAGTACATAATATGCATGCTAGAACCACTACCTTCGGGAAATAAAAAGGATCCTAGTAACAACATAATGTAACACCTAGTTTTGATGATTCGAGCATCTTCGGTAGAATGCTCATCTAAATAAAAACTATTATAATATGACTTTAGGCGTGATAGTAGTATACCTTGTCCCCTAGCATTATCATCTAACAAATCAACGTTTAAAAGCTCCATGCAAATTGAATTTGGAAAGTTGGTCTTACCATTAACAGCTTTGCCTTCAATTCGTAGTCCTAAAAGCATGTAGACGTCTTCTAACGTCACGGTACACTCACCGGTTGGAAACCAAAATGTGTGTGTCTCTGGCCTCCATCTTTCGCATAAGGCTAGAATGAATTTGTTATCTATAGACCAAGACATAATTTTGCTAAGGTGACCAAAACCGGCGAGTTCAACATAAGGTTGAATCATCGGGTCCATTGGGACAAATTCGTGGACTCGAGTGCGAAACCTTGAGACATCCTATAATAGAAATAATGTAACACTTGACTAAGTCGGTATTTCAAAATAAAATGGGGTTGGTGGAGATGAAACATAAAAAAGAAGTACACGAAAAAACTTACGTATGTCGCGATGTTTGCAACTGTTCCTCTGTGTGCTTCGCCCATTGTGAGTAAAGACATATTGTTGGGGAGTTGGTGTAGATGAAAATGGAAAAGAAGTAATGTAGATGAAGTAGTGAGAAATGTAGATGAGGTAGTGAGAATGTTTGTGTGGAAGATTTGTTGAAGGAGTGGATCAATTTATAGGCAAATGGAGGAGTGCATGAAAAAATGTGTTTGCATGGTGTCTCCACCTCATTTGGCGACCATGTACAATTTTAAGGAGGGGGCGCCATTCAAATTGGCGACACCATAGGGTACATGCATGCAAGGCTAGTTCTGAATGCATGGTTTCGAGGACTGACTACATGGGGGCGCCATTCAAATTGGCGACCATGTACAAGCCATAAAGCTAGGCGCCAAACCAATTGGCGCCACCTTCTGCATGTCTGACACGTGGCATTGTTGTCTCCTGCATGCTTAACAAAACACTTATGGTTGGCTTGCATGATTGACACGTCATCTCTGACCATCTTAGGTGTCCGACACGTGTCTGTCTTGTCTCCTGTATGCTGATGACTACCTTCTTGATAGCTTGCCTGGCTGACACATCAACTCACACTGTCTTGCAGGATTGACACATCATCTCAGACACGTGGCTCTCTACTATCCTGCATGCTGAATACTCACTTCTGTCTTGCATGACAGACACATCAACTCTTGACTACCTAGCATGCTTGACACATCAAGTCACACTGTATTGCATGACAGACACCTCATCTATGAAATTACTTGCATGCTTGACACGGTATCTCAGACTTGCTTCAATGTGAGACACTGATACCATCTATTTAAGTGTCTTACTATCATATTCATCTGCACTTGCAAAATCCTTTTCATCTTCACTCACATTCATCTTCACTCACATTCACCTTCACTCACATTAATACTTATCATCTGCAAAATACCTAGCATCTTCACTCACATTCATCTGCACTTGCAAAATAGTTTTCATCTCCAAAATGTCATCTTCATCATTATACAGTATCAACGTTCACTGCAACGGTGAAACTTTTGAGTCTGAGATTCATGGTTTTTGTTTTAAAAACACTGATACCATTAGAGTGACGATGAAGAGAAATGCAACCTTTTTGCATTTCAAAAAAAGAATACAATCCTTCATAGCATCAGGTAATGTGTCAAAGATGACATATCAGAATCCTATATTTTTTGAGAATGGTCAATGCAAGTTTTTCCCCCTAAAGATACGAGACGATGAAGATGTTGAAAGCATGTTTCTTAGTCATGAACATTCAGGCATGGATTGTATCGAGTTGTACATTACTCTACAGCCATGTATACCGTCTCAACAGTCTCAACTAACAGATCAGGATCCAGCTGGTGGAGATGCTGCAGATGATGCACAATGGTCAGATGAACTCAACCCAGAAGCAGAAGTAGAGGTCGACGTTATTGATGAAGAAGAAGAGGAGACTGAGATACAGGTTGATCACATCCTGAATAACGACGATGAAGATGAGGCTCAACCACCACCAATACCTCCTACTCATGCCTATATTCCTCCTCAACATATGACAAATATGGCTCTTAACGACGATGAAATGTCCGACAGTGTCTTCTATAATCCGTATCCGAGACCAGTAGGCGAATTAAAGGTGGGAGACATGTTTCGTACCAAAGAGGAATGTGTCTTGGCAATCAAAAAATACCACATGAACAACTTTGCTGACTTTACGGTGAAACGCACTGATTCTAGAAGGTATGTTATCGAATGTCGTAACATGCTTTGTAAATTTCGTTTGGCTGCATCTTACAAGAAGAAAAATGACTCTTGGGAGATCGCTTCAATAGACCCACCACACAGTTGCGTCGCAACAACGGTTGAACAAGATCACCGTAAACTGAGCACAGCTTTGATATGTCGAGACATTCTGCCATTGGTAAATAAAGACCCATCAGTGAAGGTGAGTATAATTATATCCCATATCCGAACAACATATAATTATACTCCATCTTACAAGAAAGCATGGATTGCGAGGACAAAGGCTGTTGAGCAGGTTTTCGGAAACTGGGAGGACTCATTCAAGGAATTACCACGGTTTTTATGGGCACTAAAAACTTATGTCCCAGGAACTGTGGCAATTCTGGAGACAGTGCCAGCAATGATGCCAGACGGAACCTGTGCTACAGGTAATAGAATATTTCACCGTCTCTTTTGGGCATTTGACCCGTGCATCAGAGGTTTCGCTTTCTGCAAACCTCTCCTACAAATTGATGGCACTTGGTTATACGGAAAATATAAGGGTACGTTGCTCATGGCAGTTGCACAAGACGGTAACAACAATGTATTTCCCATTGCCTTTGCTCTTGTTGAAGGTGAAACGGCTGGTGGATGGGGTTTCTTTCTTTGACATCTCAGAACGCATGTCGCTCCACAAGCCAATCTATGTTTGATTTCTGATAGACATGCTGCCATCGAAAGTGCCTACAACAACCATGACAACGGATGGCATGATCCTCCTTCTACACATGTCTACTGTATCAGACACATTGCACAAAACTTCATGCGTGCTATAAAAGATAAGAATCTTCGCAAGAAGGTGGTGAATGCTGGGTATGCTTTAACTCAACCGTCTTTTCAATATTATCGTGATGAGATTCGTATGTCTAATGAAGACGCGGGGAGATGGATAAATAACATCCCAGTTGAGCAGTGGACAAGAGCATTTGACGGTGGTCGTCGATGGGGCCACATGACAACAAACATTGTGGAATGCATGAACGGGGTTTTCAAAGGAATTCGAAACCTGCCGATAACCGCCTTGGTAAGATCAACCTATTATAGGTTGGCTTCTATGTTCGCAACCAAAGGTGAAAGATGGAGTGCAGTGTTAATGTCTGGACAAGTATTCAGTGAGTGTTGCATGAAGGTCATGAAAGAGGAGAGCATCAAAGCTACGACACACGCTGTAACAGTGTTTGACCGTCAAAGACAAAATTTCAGCGTCCAGGAAACAATGGGCAACAGCGACGGGAGACCAAACTTAGCCTACGCGGTTAAACTACACAGAAGTTGGTGCGATTGTGGAAAATTTCAGGCCTTCCGCATACCTTGCTCCCATGTCATTGCAGCATGCGCTTATACTCGTCAAGACGCTTACACCCATTTATCTGATGTGTACAAGGCAAACACCATCATGAACGTATATAGTCAAAGCTTTTCAGTACTACCAATGGAGGATTACTGGCCTCCATATGAAGGAGATATTGTTTGGCACAATGAAGAGATGCGTAGAAAGAAGAAAGGAAGGCCAAACAGCACACGTATCAGAACAGAGATGGATTCCACAGATAAAATGATAAGATTATGTAGTATCTGTCGTCAACCAGGACACAACAAAAATAACTGTCCCAATCAAGGAGCATCATCTAGATCTTAAGATTTTTGTAACATTTTATCTAGACCTTAAGCTTTTTGTAACATTTTATCTTGCTCTTATGCTTTTTGTAACATTGTATTTCTGTAACAATCAATCAATATATATCATTAAGTTCTTGTTACAACGAGTTTCATAACCAACATCAGTACAAAACATCTGAAAACATAAATAATTCTAACTGATTACAACAATCAAATTAATGTCGTCTCGACCAAACATCATTTCCCTAGCATCCTTATCAGTCTTCATTCGCACCCAACCAAAGATACTGTCAAGTCTCTCAATACTTCTGATTTTTTCCCCTTCTGGTATTTTCCCGTCTAACCATCGAACCAGCTCCCTCTTCAGTTGATCTAACGTGGTGATGTTCCAAAACAGCATCAGCAATTGAGGTTTGTCTCTCGCATAAATCACCTTACCGTATCGGCGACGAACACCAAACATGATAGGCAAATGATTATATGAGTTGTGGAACAATAGGTCACACAACGCATCTATTTATAAGACAAAAAAGGCATTTTATGAGGGACTCGCCAATTGAGTTGGCGCCTCCTTTTAAAACATACACATAGGCGCCAATTGGATTGGCTAGGGCACCTACCCTAGCCTAGGGCACCTGCCCTAGCCTAGGGCACCTGCCCTAGCCAATCCAACTGGCGCCTCCATTCAAGTTTTAACAACAGTCGCCATATGAGCAACTTTCATGTTCATCAAAAATCCATTTGAAACTTGGAAGCTCATCATTCATTTCAAAACATTATAGATCATTTTGACAGAAACCCTAATTTTAGGTCAACTTCACAGGGACCTAACTCACTCATTTTTAATTATTTTGAGGTGGGACCAAGTGCATTAGAAAATTTAAGATGTCTACTTCAAATGTTATGTTGGACAAAATTTCATAACTCTAAAAGAAACACATGAAATAATGCAAGACATTATAGGTCAGATTACAGTTGAAACCCTAATTTTGGGTCAAGTTCGCAAGGACCTACCTCACTCATTTTTAATTATTTTGAGGTGGGACCAAGTGCATTGGAAAATTTAATATGTCTACTTCAAATGTTATGTTGGACAAAATTTCATAACTCTAAAAGAAACACATGAAATAATGCAAGACATTATAGGTCAGATACTAGTTGAAAAACTCAGAAGTCCAACTTCAACTGCCCATAACTTTCTCATAAAAAATTCAAATGATGCAAAATTTATATCCAAATTCATTGTCTTGAAAAGATCTACAACTTTCATGTTGAAGGTTTTTTCATTTGAGGCTTTTTTAAGGGAGTCGCCAATTGGATTGGCGCCTCCTTGTAATTTTTAAGAGGGGTCGCCAATCCAATTGGCGCCTCCTCCTAAAAGTGGGGTAGATTGGGAAATTTTTTGAAACCTGGGTTATTTTGGGAAATTAATTGAAAATGTGGGGTATATTGGTAAAAAATCCGAAAACTTACTATCAGAACTCTTTTTAATAAAATTTAAAAAATATTTTAAAAATAAAATAACAAATTAATTAAAAACATATAAGAATAAAATTGGTATTTTTTATAAAATGTAGAGATATAAGGATAAATATACGGGTATGAGATAAAATTTTCTCAAAATTATTATTTAGTTTAGCTAGTAACTAATATTATTTAGTTTTGATGGTGACTAAGTCATTATAACATGAGAGATAGTTATAATAATACTAAGATATGCGTTTATTTAATGAATAATATTAATATAGATATGTATGTCCATTTTTCTAATCTTTTTATATTCCTTACCTCTTATGAGTTAATTGTTTAATCTTTCAATTTTTTTCAACTTTTATGAGTTAATTTTTGTTATTGGTCATGTACTATAAATAAATGTTAGTTAGACTTGAGAAGAAGAATATAATATTATATTTTCTTATTTTATTGGTATCTATTCTCATAATATAATATATATGATTAATTTTATAACATGTTATCAACACAAAACTCTATTGTGTGAGTGATTTTAGAATCAATTTGCATAATTTTATTTCTTCTCTTTCATGTAAGTTTTAAATATTTTTATTCATCTTGTAGATTAAATTTTAATATATTAATTTATTATACTTTTGTATAAAATTTTATTGAAAATTTTGTTTAGTTAACACAATTATATTTTAAAGGTTGTTTATCATTGCTGAATTCTTGAAGAATTCACATTTAAGCATCCATGTAGGGTTTTAAAAATATTGATATTTTAATCTTGATTTATGAAATTATCTGTGATATATAATTCACAAAGAACCTAAAATTTAATATTAAAGCATCTATAAAGGATTGATCAAAGAATGATTGGTCAATGTTTATGAAAAATATCATTTGTGATTTTCATGCATCCCTAAAAGGATTGTATGAATTATATAAAAATATGAATTTTACAAAAGTTTTTATGTTTTGATATAAATATTTTTAATATACTCATAAAATGAGTGTCATTCCAGAAAATGACATGAATGATTCTAATAATATCAGAAGGATAACTATATTTTTTAAATAATTGTTTATAAATATTTATATTATTGTAATTTTTTCTAACATTTAATTATATTAGAAACTTCTTAAATTTGTTAAACTATCATATATTGGATGTTTAGAATTATAAATCTATATATTTCATCTTCTTAAATTTAATTAGTTTATACAAACATATTTGATCTAATATATCTCAATTGAAAATGACTAGCATATAGAAATTCAAAATTTTATCTTAGATTTTTGTTAACTTTTCACCATAATTTTCAAATTAAATAAATGATAAAAAAAATTCTAAAGTTAATTTATATCTATACAACCTTTGTGTTAATTTAATATTATCTTAAATGACTCTCTCCTTGATAATGTCTAACATTTCTTTCTTAATTATTTGAATTTTTATGTGTCATGGTTTAATATTTTTGATGTCATTGATTACAATAAAATTTGTGTTACATTGTGATATTTGTGAGTCAATACATCCATCTTCTATATCATTTAGATATTTTGTGGTTTTATTTGATACATCAATTAGATAGTCACAAGTTTGTTTGTTGTCAACTTGTAACCAGACGTTTGTGAGATTCATAGCTCAACTAATTCGAATAAGAACTCATTTTCCCGATTATTCTATCAAGAAAATATGTCTTGATAATGCTCCAGAATTTTGATCTCAAGCATTTAATGAGTATTGTACGTCAATTCAAATTGACATTGTTCGTAGACCTGGATAATCATTTATTAAACCTATTAAATTAATTGCAATACCACTTATCATGAGATGCAAACTTCCAATTTCTACTTGAGAACATGCAATTTTGCATGCCGCAATATTGATTCGCATCAGGTCAACAAGTTATCACACCTCTTCCCATTTATAATTAGTTTTTGGTAAAAAAAACTAATATTTCCCATCTATTTTTTTTTTGGGATGTGCGTTTTATGTTCCAATTTTCCTACGACATCGCACCAAGATGGGTCTTCAAAGGAGGATGAAAATATATGTTGGATATGACTCCCCATTTATTATAAAGTACCTTGAACCAACAACAAGAAATTTATTCACTGCTCGATTTACTAATTGTCATTTACTAATTATCATTAGGGGGAGAATAAGAAGTTTGGAAAAGACATTAGTTGGAATGAATTATCATTGTATCATCTTGATCCTCAAACAAAGTAACATGAACTAGAAATTCAAAAGATAATTCACTTGTAAATCTTAGCAAAATAATTATCAAATGCATTCACTCATCCAAAAAGTGTGATTAAATCATATATACCGACAGTTAATGCTCCAATAAAGATAGATGTCCTTGTTGGACAATCTAACGAGTCTCAACCATGCTTGAAGCATGGTTAACCAATCAGTTTCACAGATATAAATCCTCGAACAAGAAACAGAGCTAAGAATAAAGATGGCCTGGGTGAGGATATAGAAAACTTAAAAGAATCTTGAGACATAATAAACATTTTAGCTCTTGAAGAGGTTGACCAGGTACCTAAAATTCATGAAAATAATGAGATTTCGATAAATTATGTCCATAATGTAATAAAATGAAACCGACAAGAAGTCGACGTTGATGATATTTTTGCATAAAATATAGCGTCAAGTGTGATAAATAAAAAAGAGGATCATGAACCAGCGTCTATTAAAAAATGTAGACAAAGTGAGAATTGATCAAAATGGAAAGATACAATTAAAACAAAATTAAACTAATTTTACAAGAGACAAGTTTTTGGACTTGTAGTCCGAACACGTCAATGTGTGAAGCCAGTTGGACACAAATGAGTTTTCATGCGAAAATGAAATGAAAGTAATGAAATTGTGAAGTCGTGAGATACAAAGTTTTTGGACCTATCCCTGAATTCTACACATTCGAACTACTTGTGGAGGTTACCTAGATGCTCGACTTCAGACTAAAATATTGACAAATATTATCATAATTAGAAGGAGACATGAGAAGTGAAAATGGTTAAGAGACGAACCTTTATCTTTCCTCTTGTTTAATTTTCTTGTTTGGGACAATGGTAGATGAACTACCTCCTCTTTTTCGACTATGCAACAAAATGGGAATTATAATGTCATTGATGTAGAATGCAAAAAAGGGGATTGAGAGGGGATATCTGTTTCGCCTTAGTTGGTTGACCAGGCTTTCCGCTAGCATCAACCATGCCCTTTTCTAGATTTTCTTAGAGCACCCGCTGCAAGAATTCAACACAATCACATTAAAAAGACATAATAGGACTAAGAAGGTTAATTTGAAAGGTGTTGTTCCTCACCTATTGATTGTCATTCCGATGTCGACATGAATGTGACCTCTATAACTGTGTATATTGTGCTTAGTCGAAACTACTCTTTAAGAAGGTTTTTTACATTAATTTTCCAAAACTTCTAAAGAAAACCCACAAGTAAACCACCGTGAGAATGAAGGTAGAAAAGCCAAAGCAAGCTCACAAGTGGGCAAAGGTGGGAATTTGGGTGGATGAAGTGCTAAATCAAAATCATACTTATCTTTTACATAAGAAGGAATTTTCAGTTTAAGTATTTTTTTCGACAAGTTTTTCTCTTAAAGTGAGGGCTGCCTCGTAGATAATTCGACTAAGGTTATTTGGGTTATACACAGTTTCAAAGTAATGTGTGTACCCCGACTAATGTGTGTACTCCGACTAACGAAAGGGACCATAGAAGGAGTGAACACATGACGCCTTGCAAACATCATAAAATACTCAGTAAAGACTTCTTGTGTCGAACTCCCTGTGTGAGTTTGGGTAATTATGGTAAGTCTGGTGCCTTAAATATGTCGGTTTTCAATTTCTTCAGCATGGCCGGTTGGAATGTCTGCCTTCAAAGAAGACTCAAACATGGCATTGAGCCAAATTTGTAGAAGTAAAAAAGGGCTAGCAAACAAGAGGTTGACTTTAGGTTCAAAGTTTTTTAGGACATGAGATGCGAGCCCCAATGATTTATAGAGGGAGGCTAAAGTCAACTAGCTTAAACAAATGTTTCTCCCTTCATGTAATAGGTTAGCCAAAGTGATAAACTTTTTTACTACTTTAAGAGATTTAGAACAAAAAATGTAGTGTGATAACCAAAGTGTCAAAAAAGAGACGTGTTCTTCATCTGACACATTTTTAGTTTGGTATTCAAAATGGTCAATGATGAAGTTGTTGTATCTAGCACGTCTGGAGTTGAAGATGATGGTAAATTCATCCTGCATGGTAGGTTTAAAAATGTCACCAGTCGGTCAAAGACTAGTGATAGAAGTTATGTCAAGTAGAGTCGATGTGATCATCCTACAACATAGATGAAAGGTGTTTATCAAACTATCCTATAATTGCAATGTTGTGATGTGCATGTTTGAACTGTACATAGTGCCAACCCTTGACAATTGGATCAAGTTGAAGAAACCTTGTTCCTTCCAAACTTGTGTTTTCTTCGACTACGCCTTTTCTAGCCCAAGT
Organism: Lathyrus oleraceus; assembly: GCF_024323335.1. Lineage (NCBI taxonomy): Eukaryota > Viridiplantae > Streptophyta > Magnoliopsida > Fabales > Fabaceae > Lathyrus > Lathyrus oleraceus. The sequence goes on from NC_066585.1 coordinate 236,441,809, forward strand.
ATGTACTCTTTTTGATTGGTATATGACGCAGAGCGGAAGATGCGAGAAGAGGAACTCATGAAGCTTAAATCATTGTTTTGATTCAAACAAACACGAGGTTTGGTATGATAGTAGCAAGGGAATATTTCTCTCTCTTTCTTAATATTTATAGTAGGGTTAGGAAATGAACCCAGACATGCAAGTATATTATCAGAAATGGAAAAGGGAATCAATACCTGAGATTTCCATATTATAGATTTTTCCTCCTCCATTGGTGACTCGGGAACGTAAGCTTGGTTCCCAACACGAATAAGAACCTTAATGGCTATTGTAAGACCCCAATTTTGACCCTAAGTACCCTCATGCTATCTCATCATATGCATTAGCTTTTGGGATCACACCTTGACATCCTCCTTACCCCTCATTCATTGGGTTTGCATTGAGGGAGGTCACCAAACACATTTGATTGTATCATACTTTATTTTTCATTACTTACCAACCTAAATGCAAAAAATATGTCAATATATAGTATGTTGCTTTTGTAGGTATTGTGTGTGTTCACCCATACTCCACCAAGCTCATATCTAGGGTTTGAGACCCTCAATGCAGGAAGACTAATCAAGACATGGTTCACATTGACTCTATACATCATATATGGATCCCCGTGGTCCTAACATATCATTTTGATCAATAATCCATCAAGAGTTTGAAGCTTGTTTGCCTTGGAAGCCCTAATTCATTTGGGTATCTAGTGTGACTTCCTCAACAAGTTTCCTCATCAGTTGATCAAATATTTCAAAGGATACTTCATATTACATCATCTTATGCATATATGATCCTCCATTAGTCCAAGAGATCAATAGAACTTCAAGTTTGCAAGTTGGTTCATGGTGGTTGACCAGAGAAGTCAACTAGTCAAAACTAGGGTTCCATAATCCCTATCTCCTACAATGTTTCTCATATGAAAATGATTCCAAGATAAACGTTACTCCTTATGACAATCCAAACAACTTTCATGTTGATGTCAAGAGCTAGTTGTGCTTTGAAAGTCATTTTTTATGGTGAAAAATTATAGGTTATTTTGTTTGAACCCTAGTTTGGAGGTCAACTTCTAAGGACCATAACTTTCTCAATTATTATGAGATTAAATCAATTCAAGTTACATGATTAACTTCAAGATGTCCTATCCAACTTTAATGTTTGTAAGAAGTTATAATTCAACTTGCAAATTCATGTTCCAAGAGTAAACATTATAGGTCACTTTGGGCCATTACCATTGAACAAGTGATTTTCCTCAACTTCTAAAATGCATAACTCTTTCATGACAAATCCAAATAAGGTCAAATTTGTAACCAAATTGAAGTAGTTTTAAATAGATACAACTTTGATGAAGGAACATTTTCCATTTGAAGCCCCTATGAAAAGTTATTCAAGGTGGAAGAAGTGAACATTTGACATGGTACTTAGAAAACTTTCAAATATGTTTGTTTTTCCAAACTTCCACCTCAAAATTCATCATGATCCAAGATTCAAATGGGAAAGTGTTAAACATGAAAGTTGTTCCCATTATCTCACCTTTCCAAAAAGTCCAAGATCATCTCATTTGGCCAAGAAATAAAGGACTTGTGCATATGTTCTTTTCCAAGGTTCTTTTGGATGGATTTCACATACACTTTCCAATCTCCATTTCATGACCATATGACATGATTTAAGCATTGCACATTGGTGATTTTGGACCTGAATACATCACTTGATGGGCCTATCACACTCCCATGCGAGCATATAAGGCAATTACTAAATTTGGCAAATTTTGGAAGTGTGTGGAAATGAATCACAATGCCTATAAATACAACCCTCTTGGCCTAGAATTAAGGACCTCATGCCCAAGCTTTGAACCTGCAATCCAAACCCTCACCATTAAAGGATAATCTTGAAGGTTTTCATTTGGAAATCAAGCTTCAAATCTCATTCTGTTTTGAGATTGAAACTCCAAGAGTCCAAGCTTTTCTTTGATCCAATTCATCTCCTACAAGCTTATGAACCCAAGTCAAGGACAATTGGAAGCAAGATCAAGCAAGGTTGAAGCTCACTCGAAGGTGATTTTCCAGAATTTTCATCTCTTTGATTCTCACTCAATTATTCACTATTCTGTGTGATTTTTGGTTGGCTGAAGTCTTACCAATGTAGGCAACAAGATTGAGTTGCTTTGAGGTCAAATCGAGGCAACTCAGTTCATGATCCTTAAAATTCAAATTCCTGTATCTTTTTATATACTTAGAATTAGAGAAAATTGAGGCCAAATTCGTGATCCTGAGCATTTTCTCTTTAAAATAGTGTCCTTGTTTTTCATTTTTCATTGAGTTGAGGGTGGACCAGTCCGGTGAGGTCCACCAAAGAAGATGACCGGAGCTAGGGCTCCGGTGGTGCGTCGGCAAGGCCCAAACCATCTGATTTGATTGCAACATTTTAATCTTAAGCGTCCATTTTGATTACCAGCTTTACAACGCGTTTGACTCAGGTGTTTGGTGCACTCTAGCGTGTGACCATCAGATCTACCATCTCAATTAAGTAGGGAGATCTGATGGCCCTTATTTTTTCTATTTTATTTTTAATTTATGATTTTATGTTTAATCCACTTATTTTATTTAATTAATAGAAATTTCATTTTTAATCCAAAAAATAGAGACATTCACAAAAAATCTTTAAATATTTTTATCTTTCATATTCTAAATTTAAATTATTTTTTTGGATTAACTTTGATATTTTTCATGAATTAAATGTTTTTGTGAATATTTTTAATTGTTTAAAAATACTTCTGACTTTTCAAAAATCATGAAATTTTTTGTCTAAGGTCCTTTGACCTTGTTTGACCTAGGATAAATCTCTTGGACATTTATTTGGTGTTTTGAAGAGATTTTAGGTTTTGACCAAATTAAATTGTATTCTAATGCATTTTTATTTTTATTTTAATTGATTAAATGTGTAAAAGTTATGTTGAGCCATTTTTAGGGTCTTGTGATGTTTGACTATTTGTTTGGGCCTTGGTCAAGGTTGATTTGACTTTTGTTGGATTAAAACCATTGGATTTAGGGGATGGATGAAATGTATATTTTAATCTCCCAAAATGAATGAATGGTTTTAATTTGATAAAATTTCTCCCATGACCAATTTGTATTTCTCTCATTCCCCCCTCTTCATCTTCATCCCTATTCTTTCCCATTCCCCCCATTTGACCAATGAAATCTTTAATGTCTTAAGGCTAATTGGTTCATCAATGACCTTGTGTTAGATGAACCAATATAAGTATGACTGAGATAGGTCCATCCCTCTTGTTCTTTTCTTTTAGTGTGTGGTATATTTTAGGAGTTTGGTTCATTATACCAAATCTCTAACATGCATTAACACCTAAATTTTTATTGCCTGACCTCAGATAGTTGTGACTTCTACATAAGTCTAATTATGATTGCTTAACATAGAGCTAAATTTGACCTTAAAGGCATAACATTCTAGTAAGTGAGATTGTAAGTCTCCCATCCTTCATGGTATTGTTTGGAAACTTGACCTTTTTTTCTTCCCATGGAAGATGTCTTGGTATAAGGATCCATGCTTGTGAGTGGATGGTTGAATATTCTCCAAAGAATGACTTAATCAATTAAAAGACATCACTAACACTTGACTAACCTTTAACTAACATTTGACTAACTCTTATTAATATTACTTTATTTTCAAGTCATTTACTTTATGCAATTTAACTTTCAGTCATTTATCATTCATTACCATTTACATTTCATTTAACTTATTTATGTTTATGTCATTTTCCCTTTGCTTATTTGAGCCATATCTTATAATTTTGTATATTGTTTGTGCATTTTGATTTTTGTTTATGGTCTTAGGACCTTAAAACATTTAACAAACAACAAAAAACCCTAAAAAATATTTGGTGGACTGTTGATCTTTATATGAACTTTTGGACTTAGGATTAGGCAATATTCCCTGTGCAAAAAGGACTTGGCCAATGCCAACATTCTGAGACCAAGTTATTGTGAACCAAGCCTTCATCTGATGCAAGTCTCGGGATTTATTTGAATTCATCTATTACTTTGTCCTTGTGCTAATTGTTATTGTGTCTGATGCTTTGTTCTGAGTTGATCAAGGAATATTTCATTTGGTACATAAGAAGACAAAGTGGAATGCTAGCTAGGGGATTTGCTTGCTTGGATGTGGTTATCTTTATTTGGTGCCTTAACCTTCTTGATGTCTGGATATTGCTGATTTACTTATTGCTTGTTGTTTGTCAAAGTCCAAAGGGAAAGTGGGTTTTCTATATGACATTCTTGTGTGTTGGATTGCATCCCATGGGTTAGATCTTTTCAACTCTTATCTTTTAATTTTATAATTAGGATAACCTCTTCATCTTCTCCCACTTCTTAAATTTCAAAATATCTCCCCCTTTTCAAAAACTTTCTTTGCTTGTGATTTCAAAATTATACCTTATTTCAAGTAGAAACTTTGGCCTTAGGCCATTGAATTTTTGAACTTCTTTTCTGAAATCAAACTTGTAAATAAACTTAATCATATTGACTTAAAATTTCAAAAGACAAAAAGAACTAACAACTCCATTCAAACTTTTGGCCCTTTGTGCCCTTCTCAATCAATTTTTTTGTTAAAAGAAATTCATCGACTTTGAAATTGTTACCATGAACTACGAGGTTTTGATCCCTCATTTTTATGTTGGTACGTAGGCACAATTCTGAAGGTCTTGTCAAACACAAAAATATAATCAATGAATTATTTTCTCATCCCCACACTCCATTTTTCTCAAACATCTTTTATACTAAACACATATGCACACATAAAAAAGGGCTCCTAGGAGTACCTAAGACAATTTGGGTGCTAACACCTTTCCTCCGTGTAACCAACCCCCTTACTTGTAATCTCTGGAATTTTATTAGTTTTCATTTGAAAACTTCTTATCTTTGGGTTTTGTTCGTGCTTTTCCCTTTTCCATTGGAAATAATAAAAGCGCGGTGGCGACTCTAGTTTTATTGATGTTAAGCTTATCCATAACTTGGTGGTCATGAATTTACCGCTACAGTTGCACCAAGTGGTAACATTTTCTCTAGGTTTGATGAAGACACCATTGTTTAAAATTGGGGAGTAGGTTTAGAGAAGATGAAGTTTTGAAGGAAGTTTTTGGTTTCTTCTAAATACTAGGAAGTTGAAGATTAAGTTGGGAAAAGAAAAAAATTGTGAAATAGGGGATATTTATAGTCATATTAGAAATACCTTTCATTTATCCTTTTCTCACTCTTGAAAGTAAACAATTGAAACTTTTTAGTTGACACATGTCTTTTAATTTAAAGGTGAAATGGAAAAGGTTGATTGTTGTATGACCCATATTCTTTATGCAAAAATGGAGCCATGATTGAAATATTTTAGGTGCGTGTCTCGAAAAGACGTTTTGATTAAGTGGTTATGATGATGATGTTAGCGCTGTAACACCCTAGTTTTTGATTTATTGAATTTATTTGATTTATTATGACTTTTGTGTATTTATTTTATTATGTGTAATACTAATTAAATAAATAAGGGTAGTGGGGTGTGTGACTTTCAGGTGAAAGTATGGAGAGTAATTAGAGACTAGTAGAATTTGATTAAATTGTTAGAGTTTATTTTAATAATTAAAATAATAGTATTTTATTATATTTATTTGATTTAATAGAAAATAGAGAGTTTTGGGCCAAAGTATGATTTATGAAGAGTGGAAGGGAGGAAGGAGTAAGAGGAATAAGAGTTTGGGCTAGAATTGGAATTTTAACCCGACATGCTTCCCAGACTTGTATTTCAAGTCGTTCGTCATATAATGGATGTTCTGCAGTATTAGGGACGGTGACGAGCGCCACGACCGTGACAGGTAGCTCGTCATGAGTTTGAAGTGGACACAAATACTTATTTTGATGATATTAAGTTGCATTTTTTGATTCTTCGACTTTTGTGGATGTTTTGGGTACTGTTATACTCAGTTAGTTTTGCTTAAATGATATGTTGGTATGATTTAACGATTAAACATGATTTTAATCGGATCCATATGGTATTTGATGAATGATGGATATGTGTATATGTGATGATGATGTTGTTTTAATTGCTTTGAATTGTGATGATGATATGCTACTGTATGAGCATGAATTATGTTTTTGAATTATGAGTATGTTATTGTAGGATGATAGTTCGGGAAGGGAACTATTTTCGTTGGGTTAATGCATATTTTGTTTATTGTCAGGAGGGGACTTTAAAAAATATGTTGTTGTTGCATTGACGTATTGTGACATGCATTATTTATATCGTTGATGTTGATAAAAGAGGCAAGTTACAATCCGAGCAGGATGGATTGTGACTTGTCCCGAATCCGAGCAGGGTGGATTTGGTGTTCAAGCAGGGTGAACTTGGTTCCTGAGTGAACGAATTGATGATGATATGGTACCACATGCATATGAGTCTCGTTGAAGTTGTGAGTCTCATTACAAAATTTAAATGATGTATATGTGATTGAATTGAGTATATTGATGGATTAGGTGTAAGAATATTGTTGTGTGATTGTTGTCGAATGTCTAGATGTTTGAATTCTACCTTGCCGCTTATGTCATTAAATTATTGATGTGAATTCTCACCCCCTTTGCTTTGATGTTGTCCATCATGAACATCTTGCAGATACTCAGGATTAGAGTTTCTGCTATGAGTAGGAAATAGCTCTTGGAGTTGTTTTCATTAGTTATCGCATTTAACGTCAGTTGCTATGCTCTATTTCTGTAACATTAGGGGAGAATGATGTTTTCTTTTATTACATTTGATGTCGAATTACTTGCTTTTATGAAAGTTCAATAACTATTATGTTAAAGTTGTGAAGAGTTGGGTATTGAAATTCCTTTTCGAATCATTTTGTGAAAGTTAAGTCTTTATAAGACCCAAATTGAAGATAAAATGTCTTATTGCCATGATTGATGTGATGCCGCTATGATGATACCCAAAGTGAATGTGAGCATGTGATGACATATGTTGTATGTTGTTTGTTTTTCCTCTGCATATTTTCAAAATGATTATGTTTTGTTGAAGGGTTGTCGTTGGTGACACCTTAAATTGTCGAGTAATCCTTTTTATATAAGTTTCAAGGTTTAGGGTGTTACATAATGGTACCAGAGTAGGTCGGTCTGTTCGGCCGGGTTTTTGTATGATAATTGATCCCTAGTATGTGACATGTGTGTGTACACGATCGATGCATTTTTTCTTCTAATGTCTGTTTGATGATATGCGTAATGGCTGGAAGAAAAAGTCGTGCAATTGCTGATGCTTTGGAATCAATGGCTCAAGCACTACATGGGCAACAGAATCAGGCCGTTTATGAGTTTCGTGGCTTGGGAAAAGTTTAGAGGAATAATCCACTAACGTTCAAGGGTAGATATGACCTGGAGGGTGCTCATGCATGGCTGAAAGAGATTGAAAATATTTTCCGAGTAATGGACTATATTGAGGAGCATAAGGTATTGTTTGGAACTCACATGTTGTCTGAGGAAGCTGAGGATTGGTGGGATAATACATGCCAAATACTAGAGGTTACTGGTACTGAGGTTACTTTAGTCGTGTCCAGAGTGCAGTTTCTAGAGAAGTACTTCTCTAAGGATGAGCGCATCAAGAAAGAAATTGAATTCCTTGAGTTGAAGCAAGGAAATTCGACGGTTGTAGAGTATGCTGCAAAGTTTGAGGAACTAGTGAAATATTTTCCGCACTATAACAAGGTTGTTGCTAAGGGTTCAATGTGCATAAATTTTGAGAGTGGGATACGTCCCAAGATCAAACAAGTTGTTGGTTATCAGGAGATCGATCGCTTTTGTATGCTAGTGAATAAGTGCATAATCTATGATAAATACAATATAACCCAATCTACTCACTACAAGAGTATTAGTGAAAGGAAAGGGAAGGGAAATTTTCGAAGAAAGTGGTATATAACTCATGTTGACAAAGGGAAATAGAAATCTACAATTGAGAATAAGCCAAGTGGGGGAGGAGCTCCTACTTTGATCAAATGTTATAGGTATGGTGTGATAGGTCATTATGCCAATGAGTACTCCAGTGCTGAGAAGAAATGTTACAAGTGTGAGAAGAAAGGGAACCTTATCGCTTATTGTAAATGTAATGATAAGACTTGATAGAATTACGGAGAGAAAAGTCACACGAGTACTAATAGCTAGAATTCGAAGAAGGCCCAGTCTAAAGGAAAGGTTTTTGCCTTGTCTGGGATATAGACTACTAGTGATGACAGGTTGATTTGAGGTACGTGTTTTATCAATAGTATCCCTCTAATCTCTATTATTGACATGGGTACAACACATTCTTTTATTTTGCTTGATTGTGATAAGAGGTTGGATTTAAAGTTATCTTCTATGGTGAGAAGTATGGTTATTGATACCCCAACCAATGGTTCAATAACTACTTCATTGGCGTGTTTGAAATGTCCATTGACTATTTATGATAAGAGTTTTGCGATGGACCTAGTTTGTCTACGGTTGAGTCAACTTGATGTTATCCTTGGAATGAATTGGTTGGATTTCAATCATGTTCGTATCACCTGTTTCGCCAAGACGGTGGTGTTTCTAGAGGTGGGCGGAGATGGAAAGTTGATGTTTATATCTGCTAAGCAAGTAGAAAAATTCTTGAAAGAGGAGACACATGTGTTCACTATGTTTGCTACTTTGGGAATTGAGAATAAAGTTGTGATGGAAGAGTTACCAGTTGTGTGTGATTTTTCCAAAGTGTTTCCTGATGATATCACTGATTTTTCGCCAGAGCGTAAAATGGAGTTTTCTATAGACTTAGTACCTGATACTAGTCCAGTGTCATTGGCTCCTTATAGAATGTTCGCTTCAAAGCTGAGTGAGCTGAAGAAATAATTGGAATAGTTGCTTGATAAGAGGTTTTTCTGACCGAATGTTTCGGTGTAGGGAGTGCTAATGCTGTTAGTTAAGAAGAAGGATGGTAGCATAAGGTTGTGTGTTGATTATCAACAACTGAACAAAGTGACTATCAAGAACAAGTATCCACTTTAGAGAATCGGCGACTTGATGAATCATTTAGTTGGAACTTGTGTTTTCATCAAGATTGATTTGTGGTCAAGTTATCATCAAAGTCGAGTGAAACTAGAGGATATTTTGAAGACTACATTCAAAATAAGATATGGTCAGTACGAGTATTTTGTGATGTCGTTTGGTGTATCTAACAGGCCTAGAGTGTTCATGGAGTACATGAATCTAATATTCCATTCATATCTAGATCAGTTTGTGGTTGTGTTTATCGACGACCTTATGATATATTCAAAGTCAGATGAAGATCATGCTGAGCATTTAAGGATCATGTTACAGACCTTAAGAGAAAAGAAGTTGTATGTAAAGTTATCTAAGTGCGAGTTATGGCTAAATGAAGTGATTTTATTTTGTCATGTACCTTCTAGTGAAGGTATTGTTGTTGATCTGTCGAAGGTTGACACTGTGGTTACAATGGGAAACTTCGAAGTCTGTAAATGAGATAAGAAGTTTTCTAGGTTTGGCTGGTTACTACAGAAGGTTTATTGAAGGTTTTTAAAGTTGGTGATGCCTTTGACTCGGTTAACTCGAAAGGGTCAAGCATATGCGTGGGATGCTTTGTGTGAGGAGAGTTTTGTAGGACTCAAGAAGAAATTGACATTGGCTCTAGTATTGATTTTTCCGAATCTGAGTTAGTCTTTTGTTGTGTATTGTGATGCTTTAATGATGGGTGTGAGTGGTGTACTGATGCAGAATAGATAGGTTATGGCTTACGCTTCTAGAAAATTGAAGGTTCATGAGAGGAATTATTCTACACATGATCTGGAATTAGTCGCCATTGTGTTTGTACTTAAGATTTGGAGGCATTACATGTTTGGTTCCAGATTTGAAGTGTTCAATGATCACAAGAGTTTCAAGTACTTATTCGATCAAAAAGACATGAATATGAGGTAGAGAAGGTGGATAAATTTTTTGAAAGACTATGATTTTAGTTTGAATTAACATCCTAGTAAAGCAAATTTCATAGCTGATGCTCTAAGTATGAAGTCGTTTCATATGTCAATGCTTATAGTTCGAGAGTTGGAGTTGATTGAATTCTGAGATCTGAGTTTAATGTGTGAAAGGACTCGTAATAGCATGTGGTTGGGCATGTTGAAGTTGACCCGTGGTATTCTTGAAGAGATCAGAGAAGGTCAAAAGATCGACTTAGGATTAAATGACTGGTTGGTGTCGATTAATCAAGTTCAAGGTGGTGATTTCAGAATTGACGAAAATGATGTGATAAGGTTTAGAGATAGAGTTTGTGTACCAAATGTGACCTAACTTAAGAAGAGTATTCTTGAGGAAGGTCACAAGAGTGACTTGAGTATTCATCCCGGTGCTACTAAAATGTATCAAAACTTGAACAAGTTCTTTTGCTGGCCAAGAATGAAGAAGGAAATTGTTGAGTTTGTGTATGCTGTTTGACTTACAAGAAGTCAAAGATTGAACATCAGAAGTCGTTGAGTCTGATGCAATTGTTGTTTATCCCTTAGTGGAAATGGGATAACATTTTGATGGACTTTGTGTTTGGGTTAACACAAACAGTGAAGATTTGTGATACCATTTGGGCTATTGTGGATAGGTTGATTAAATTGGCATACCTTATTCTGATTGGACTTAACTATCCATTGGACATGCTACTAGAGTTATATACTAAGAATATTGTGAGTTTGCATGGGATCCCATCCAATATTGTATATGGCAGGGATCTGAGGTTTATGTCGAGGTTTTGGGAGAGTTTGCAGAAAGCTTTGGGTACAGAGTTATGTTTGAGTTCTGCTTATCACCCGCAGACAAATTGTCAGATATAAAGTACTATATAATCCTTAGAAGACTTGTTAAGGGCCTGTGTGCTAGAACAAGGAGGTGATTGGGATAACTTTTTATTGTTGGCCGAGTTTACCTACAATAACAGTTCCATTCGAGCATTGGAATGGAACCGTTTGAGGCGTAGTATGGTAGAAGGCATAAAGAAACCTTTATGTTGGTTTGAGTCAGGAGAGAGTGTTGTGATTGGACCAGAGGTTGTCCAACATAATATAGAGAAGATCAAAGTGATCCAAGATAATATGAGAACTTCACAGAGTCTCCAGAAGAGCTATCATGATAAGCGAAGGAAGGCACTTGAGTTCCAAGAGGGGGATCACATGTTTCTAAGAGTTACTCTGGTAACTGGTGTTGGTCGAGCGTTGAAGTCTCGAAACCTCACTCCATGTTTCATTGGCCTATACCAGATTTTGCAGCGGATCAGATAAGTGGCCCATTGGATTGCCTTACGGTCATCGCTTGTTGATCTTCATGATATATTTCATGTGTCTCAGTTGATGAGGTACATTCTGGATCCGTCTCATGTGATCCAAGTGAATGATGTGCAAGTGAGAGATAACCTGACTGTTGAGGCATCACCTAGGAAAATAAAGGATCGGGAAGTGGAGTAGTTGTGTGTTTGACAAACTCTGTTTTGAGGAGTTAACATATATTATGTTTTGAGGAGTCTGTCTCATGTGATCCATGTGTGACAAATTCTATTTTGAGGAGTTAACATCTTTTCACCATTGTTATTATTTTGAAGGTTTGGGAATAATATGATTTTATGAAAACCATGGATTAAAGTCGTTAATTTGATAAAATTAGATGTTATTAATGAATATATAACATATGTGTAATATGTTGGATCGATTTTTGATGCATGGTTTGAGAAATAGAAGTTTTGCAGTTGACTCCATAAAAAAACGAGTTATGCAAGCCTGCCGTTACATAGGTGACGTTTTGGATTTTTGAGGGCGCTGACGGGCGTCACGCTAGTGACGGGTAACCCGACATGCTTCCCAGGCTTGTGTTCCAAGTCAGTCGTCACATAGGTGAAGTTCTGTAGTATTAGGGACGGTGACAAGCGCCACGGCCGTGACGGGTAGCCTGTCATGAGTCTGTAGTGGGTGCAAATACTTGTTTTGATGATATTAAGTTGCAAATTTAGATTCTTCGACTTTTGTGGATGTTTTGGATTTATTATGCTCAATTAATTCTGCTTATATGATGTGTTAGTATGATTTAACGATTAGACATGATTTTAATTGGATCCATGTGGTATTTGATGAATGATGGATATGTGCATATGTGATGATGATGTTGTGTTAATTACTTTGAATTGTGATGATGATATGATGTTGTATGAGCATGAATTATGTTGTTGAATTGTGAGTATGTTGTTGTAGGATGATAGTTCAAGAGGGGAACTATTTTCGTTGGGACAATGCGTGTTTTATTTATTATCAGGAGTGGACTTTAAACAATATGTTATTGTTGCATTGACGTGTTGTGACATAAATTCATTATGTCACTGATGTTGATAAAAGAGGCAAGTTACAATCCGAGCAGGGTGGATTGGTGACTTGTCCCGAATCTGAGTAGGGTGGATTTGGGGTTCGAGCAGGGTAACCTTGTTCCTGAGTGAATCAATTGATGATGATATGGTACCACATGCATATGAGTCTAATTGAAGTTGTGAGTCTGATTGTGTAATTTAAATGCTGAATATGTGATTGCTTTGTGTATGTTGATGGATTGGGTATGAGAATATTGTTGTGTGATTGTTTTCGAATGTGTAGATGTTTGAATTCTACCTTGTAGGTTATGTCGTTAATTTTTTGTTAGGTTATGTGATTGGCAGCATTTTGTTAAAATAAGTGAAATAGAAATATGTTGGACAAGATGTCTCTACATGCTTGTACGACATCGTGGCGTGTTGTGGTTTTACATTTTTGGAAGATTTGTTTTGTAGTGTGAGATTAGTAAATATTATTTGATGATTTTTTTCACGTATTCTGCGATTCAAAGTGCTTATTTTAGAAGCTCAAAGATCGGTTCCAGTTGTGCCTTGTTTCTTAAGAAAGGATGTCAAAAACATTTAAGGAAACATTAGATTTGATTCTTCCGAAGATTGTGCATAATGGATGTCAAAATATTTAAGGAGACATCATATTTGATTTAATCAAACTTGATTTGATTTGATTTGATCAGATCTACTGATTATTTAACCCAAAGCCCATGCTATTCTAGGGCTATATAAAGGACGGTTCTAAACCTAAGAAAATAAGGAAGAACCACATGAGATAGTATGTGTTAGGGTTTAGTTTTTTCATTATTTTTGTGAGTCATTCTTGTATCACTTAGATACTAGAATTGCACTGAGTTTTTGAGTTGTAATTGTGAATCACTCATAAGATTTTAAGAAAAAGTGGATTATGTTTCATTGGAAGTGTATCTTCTGTTTATTGTTAGAAGTTCTTATCATTATTGTGTGATTGAAGGGAAGTGAGAAGAGTTTCATATCTAGGAGAGCCTTAGATAGAAATTCCAAAGGTAGTGATTAGGTGAGAAGTTTGTAAAACTAACGGTTGTTTAGAACTTGAAACTAAAACTATTATACTGGATTTCCTTACTGGATTGGATTCCCCCGGATGTAGGTGACGTTGCACCGAACTGGGTTAGCAATTGACTTGTGTTATTTAGTTTATGCTATTTACTTTAACACTGTAAATGTTTATGGTGTGATAATGTCTTGATCTTGGTGTCGTGACATCATATACGACATCTGGTATCTGCATACCAAAATTTCAATTGGTATCAGAGTTGGTACCTTGTTCTATTTTGGGTGAGCTCCATGGAGATATTTTCTGGTACTATGGACAAGGAATGATGATTTATCAATAGACCACCTATTCTGGAAGGCACCAACTATGATTACTGGAAGGTGCATATGATGGCTTTTCTAAAATCTATGTATAGAAAAACCTAAAAAGCAGTTACCAAAGGTTAGGAACATCATGTGGTGCAAGATAAAGATGAGAAGGACACAACTAATTTAAAGCCTAGAGAGGACTGGTCTAATGAAGAAGATGAACTTGCTCTTGGAAACTCCAAAGCCTTGAATGCCTTGTTTAATGGAGTTGACAAAAACATATTCAGGATAATAAATACTTGTAATATGGCCAAAGATGCATGAGAAATCCGTAGAACCACTCATGAAGGCACATAAAAAGTTAAAATGTCAAGACTTTAACTTCTCACCACCAAATTTGAGAATCTCAGGATGAAAGATGATGAGTGTATTCATGATTTTCACATGAATATCCTTGATAGTGCCAATTAATCTAGTGCCTTGGGAGAGAAGACGTCAGAGGAGAAGCTTGTTAGAAAAATCCTCAGGTATTTACCTAAGAAGTTTGACATGAAGGTCACAACTATTGAAGAAGAACAAGACATCTGCGACATGAATGTGGAGGAGCTTATTGGGTCACTTCAAAATTTTGAATTGGTTATCAGTGATAGATATGAAAAGAAGAACAAAAACATAGATTTTATCTCCAACACTAATGATGATAAAGCTCAATGTGACATGGAGACTGATGAAGAAATTTCTAATGTTATTGTGATTCTTAGGAGGCAATTCAATAAGATGTTGAAGAGAATGGATAGAAAGCTAAAACCTAATGTCAAGAACATATCATTCAACATCAGTAAGAACAATGACTTTCAGAGAAAAACAAGAACAGAGGAAAAGCCCAATCAAGGAAAAGGTATTCAATGTCATGAATGTGAGGGATTTGGTCACATTAGATCAGAACATCCCACGTACCTCAAGAAACAAACGAAGGGTTTGTCTGTTACTTGGTCTGATGAGGATTTTAAAGGTGAAACTGATGATGAAACTGCTAAGCATGTTATAACCTTCACAGGTAGATATGAATCTGATGAAGATTCCTGTAACGAGGATGTTTCTTATGAAGAATTGGCTATTTCAAACAGAGATGTGTAAGATAGGAGAAAAGCATAAGAGAATCATAGCTCAACTACAGGATGAGAAAGAGAATATTTTGTCTACTATCTCTGGTCTTCAAGATGAAGTAACCCTATTGAATTCTAAACTTGAAAACATGACCAAATTAGTAAGAATGTTGAACAATGGGTCTGATATGTTAGATGAAATTCTTCAAGTAGGAAAAAGGGCTGGAAACTTAAAAGGCATAGGTTTTGATTACCAATATCTGAAAGGAAAAACCCATGTGACAAAATTTATTCCTCCAGAAAGGAAGTATGAGTCCATGATGTCCGACCAAATGTTACAATATCCTATCAGTCATCAAGAAACTCAAAGTAAAGTCAAGTTTTTTCCTTGGAAATGCCATTAATGTGGTAAATATGGACATATAAAGCCCTTATGCTACAGACTGTATGGTTATCCAAAACACCCAACATATCCTAGGACTAATCATGTGATGATTAAAACTAGAAAGGAGTGGAAACCTAAGATTGTTGTCTCTAGTCTTATAGCCCATACTTCTCTTAGAGCTTCATCTAGAGAAGATTGGTACTTTGACAGTGGTTGCTTAAGACACGTGACATGGTTAAAGAAGTATTTGGTGGACATTAAATCTTATTCCTCTAGTTTTGTCACGTTTGGTGATGAAGCTAAAGGTGAAATCAAGGGTATAAGAAAGATAGGTGGCACTGGTCTTCCTAGACTAGATGATGTGCTGCACGAGAAATGATTGACTACAAATCTCATCAGTATAGTCAATTATATGATCAAGGTTTAAAAGTTAACTTAACCAAGTCCGAATGTTTGGTTACAAATGAAAAGAATGATGTTCTGATGATAGGAGTTAGGTCTAAAGACAATTACTATTTATGGATACCAAAAGAAACTACTTGCTCTTCCACATGCTTAATGTACAAGGAAGATGAAGTCAATCTATGGCACTCGAAGCTTGGACATATGAATCTCAAAGGTCTGAAGAAGATTATGTTTGAAGAAGCTATTAAGGTGTACCAAAGATCAAAATTGAGGAGGGTAAATCTGTGGTGAGTGTAAAATTGAGAAGCAAACTAAGATGTCACATCCGAAGTTGCAACATCAGACTACTTCCAAAGTTTTAGAACTTCTTCATATGGAGTTAATGGGGCTTATGCAAGTTGAAAGTCTTTGTGGAAATAGGTATTTTTATGTGATTATTGATGATTTTTCAAGGTTTACTTGGGTGAATTTTATCAGAAAAAAATCATATACTTTTGAGGTATTCAAAGATCTTTATCAACGCCTTCAAAGAGAAAAGGAAAACGTGATTGTCAGAATCAGAAGTGACCATGGCAAGGAATTTGAAAATAAAACTTTTTTCTGAATTTTGTTCTTCTGAAGGTATTGATCATGAGTTCTCATCTCCCATTACTCCTCAACAAAATAGAGTTGTTGAATGCAAGAATATAACATTACAATAATCAGCTAGAGTCATGCTTCATGCAAAAAATCTTCCTTATCATTTTTGGGCTGAAGAAATGAACACTACTTGATATATCCACAATCGTGTTACTCTAAGAGCTGGTACTTCATCTACTCTCTATGAAATGTGGAAAGGAAGGAAACCTATTGTTAAGTATTTTCATGTGTTTGGGAGTAAATGCAATATTTTGGATGATCGTGATTAGAGGAGAAAGATGGATCCCAAAAGTGATGAAGGGATATTTCTTGTTTACTCTAGAAAAAATGGAGCTTACAGGGTAGTTAACTCCAGAACCAAGGTCATGATGGGATCCATTAATGTTGTGGTTAATAATATTGTAAAAGGGACTGATGTTGATGAAGATGTTTGAACATCATCTCAGTAGACGGATGCTTCAGAAAATATGGAAGAAATTAAGTCCAACATTGATCCAACAATGACTGAATCAGATAACCCTCAAGCCAACAAAGGTCCCTCTATCAGAATTCAGAAAGATCATCCAAAGGAACTTATTATTGGAAATCTAAATGAAGGGATCACCACTAGATCCAGAGATGTGATATCCAATGCTTGCTTTGTCTCAAAGATTGAACCTAAAAATGTGAAGGAGGCCTTGATTGATGAATTCTTGATAAATGCTATGCAATAAGAATTAGGGAAGTTCAAAAGGAATGAAGTGTGGGACCTAGTTCCAAGGTCTGAAGGGATGGATGTTATTGGCACGAAATGGATTTATAAGAACAAATTTGATGAAAATGGAACTGTGACAAAAAACAAGGTTAGGCTTGTTGCTCAAGGATACACTCAAATTGAAGGGATTGATTTTGATGAGACTTTTGCACCTGTTGCTCGTCTTGAATCCATAAGATTGCTCTTAGGAGTGGCATGTATGCTAAAGTTCAAGTTATTTTAGAGGGATGTGAAAAGTGCCTTCTTGAATGGGTACTTGAATGAAGAAGTGTATGTTGAACAACCTAAAGGATTCATAGATCCTAGTTTTACAGTTCATGTTTATAAACTAAGGAAAACTCTTTATGGATTGAAGTAAGCACCTAGAGCTTGGTATGAAAGGTTAATTGAGTTTCTTGTCAACAATGGCTATATGAAAGGGGGAGCAGAAGAGACCTTGTTTTTTAAAGAAGAGCATGGTAAAATCATGATAGTCCAAATATATGTAGATGACATTGTGTTTGGGGGGATGTCGGACCAGATGGTTCAATATTTTGTCAAGCAAATGCAATATGAATTTGAGACGAGTCTTGTTGGTGAATTAACCGCTTTTCTTGGTCTTCAAGTTAAACAAATGGATGATACTATCTTCATTACTCAA
Source organism: Lathyrus oleraceus (assembly GCF_024323335.1). Classification (NCBI taxonomy): domain Eukaryota; kingdom Viridiplantae; phylum Streptophyta; class Magnoliopsida; order Fabales; family Fabaceae; genus Lathyrus; species Lathyrus oleraceus. Next base: position 236,459,511 of record NC_066585.1, read on the forward strand.
AGAAAGTATGCTAAGAATATAGTGAAGAAGTTTGGCCTAAAAAGTGATAATCACAAAAGGACACCTGTAACAACTCACTTGAAATTAACTAAGGATGAAAAAGGTGTTGATATGGATCAAAGTTTGTACAGGAGTATGATTGGTAGTATTTTGTATCTTACAGCTAGCAGACCAAACATCATTTGTTGTAGGAGTATATGCTAGATGTCAGGCTGAGCCTAAAATCAGTGACATCACTCAAGTGAAGAGGATCTTGAAATACATCAATGGAACTAGTGAGTATGGCATGTTGTATTCTCATAGTTCTAATTCCATGCTAGTAGGGTATTTTAATGTAGATTGGGCAGGTAATACTGATGATAGAAAAAGTACTTCTAGATGATGCTTCTTTTTGGGAAATAATTAAATATCTTGGTTCATCAAGAAGAAAATTTGTATGTTCTTGTTTACTAATGAAGTTGAGTATATTATAGGAGGAAGCAGTTTCTCTCAATTGATTTGGATGAAACAAATGCTAAAAGAATATAATGTCAAGTAGGATGTCATGACATTATATTATGATAATCTGAGTTCAATAATATATCCAAGAATCCCATTCAAAATAGCAGAACAAAGCATATTGATATTCGTCATCATTTTATTAGGGATCTTGTTGAGGACAAAATTATTACTTTTGAGCATGTGGCCACTGAGAAGCAACTGTTGTATATATTTATGAAAGCTTTGGATGAAAATTAATTTGAGAAGCTAAGGGGCGAATTGGGAATTTACATGTTTGAAGAATTATAACAATTACGATGTGGAGGCGTGCAATCAATATTTTCTCTTCCCTCCATTTAGTGGTGCATGAAACTCCAGGGAAATCATTACAAACTTTCCTTATTTTTATTCCAACATGCCATCATCTCTCTCATACTTGCTCCATCGAGTCCATTCCCTCTACCCTCAGTAAACTGTTCATCATTATTCTCATTTACTTTCATCTCTCTACAATCAATCTCAACTCCAAATTTGTCATCAAGATGTCTAAACCTTCTGACTCAACACCAAGCAAAAGCATTATAGATCAATCTCCCCATAGGATTGCATGTGCTAATATGGATTATTTAGATGTTGTAACTGATGTCATTCCTCTCTCCATGGTTCCAAGACACGTTCCTACTAAAAGAAGGGCTAGAACACATACTGGGAAAAAGGTTAGGCCTTCAACTGTAAGTAAATCTTCTAACCCCTATGGGTCGGTTCAAATTCTTTCTAGTGAGATTAGGAATATTGATCCCTCTGTTGCTGTCAAGAAACCTCACTATATGAATAACTTATATCTTGGTCCGATTAAAACCACGAATGTCGAACCTGATGTTGTTGCATCGGCTAAAGGTTCTATTGTTCCAAAAGCAGTGGGTAGTGTTGAATCAACTGAAAAACCAGAGTTTGAAAAACCAGAATCTGACTCTGGTATTGTAAGTATAGATAACCCTAGATCTGATAAAACCCTAGGTCAATCTAGTATAAATGATGCTGATAAAAATATTGTTGATAAAATTATTAGTGTGTTAATCTCTCAAATTTTGGGTATTGAATCTAATTCGGATGTTGTATCGGATGTCACGACATCCTTGGCCCAAACTGATCATTCTATTGAAACCCTTCCTGAAAAATATGATGGAAAGTCTAATAGTGAGTCTGTTATAGTTAAGTCCCCTAAAAAATATAAAGAGAAAGATGATTCTAATTGTATGTTTGTTGATATATCTGATAAAGAAGAGAATGTTGGTGTGAAGAAGGATCAATCTACATACATTGTAAATGTAGAAGATCTGGACTCTGATGATGAGTCCATTGGTAAGAGATTGGCTATAGGGGTAGCTAAGAGGTTAAAGAGTAGAAAAGGGAAGGTTGTTAAGTCTATAAGCAAGTATCCCAAGGCTCCTAATAAAAGTACAAGTGTTGGTCCTGCTAAAAGGTGGAGCAAGGTTGTAACCATTGCCACCAAGAAAAGATCTCTAAAGAGGAAGAAAGTCCCCTATAGTTCTAGTGACTATGATTATGATGTCGAACAAAATGTTCAATACATCATGCCTCTAAAGAAATCTAGTGGGAAAAAGGTCCCTATTAATGTGCCTGAAGTTCCCATTGACAACATCTATTTTGACTCTGTTGAGAATGTTGAAAAATGGAAGTTTGTGTACCAAAGGAGGTTGGCTTTGGAAAGGGAACTTGGCAAGGATGCCTTTGAGTGCAAAGAAGTGATGGATCTGATTAAAGAAGTTGGGTTGATGAAAAGTGTGTCTGGTTTTGGCAAGTGTTATAAGATGCTTGTAAAAGAGTTCATTGTGAATATTTCTAATAAGTGTGATAACAAAAGGAGTAAGGAGTTCAAAAAAGTGTATGTGAGATGAAAGTGTGTGGAATTTTCTCCAGAAATCATTAACAGGTTCATGGGAAGAAGTGAAGAGGAACAAGCTGAAGTGGAGGTTTCTGATAATGTCATTTGTAGGGAAATTACTGCAAAACAGGTAAGGGAATGACCAAGAAAAGGGAAGTTTTCAGCGAGTTTCTTGAGTGTGAAGTATGCAGTACTTCATATAATTGAAGCTGCTAATTGGGTCCCAACAAATCACACTTCCAACATTGCTACAGGGTTGAGTAAGTTTATTTACATTGTAGGAACCAAAACCAAGTTTGACTTTGGGTCCTATGTTTTTTACCAAACCATGAAGCATGCTACCTCTTTTGCTGTGATGATGCCTATAACATTCCCTCCTTAATTTGTGGTGTGATTCTGAGTTAGCATCCTAGTATTTTGATAAGCTCAAATGATGTCTGCAAGAGAGAATATCCTTTTTCTTTTTATTATAGGCTGGTTACATGGAAACATGTCCTAAAAGTTGTCATGACATTTGGTAAGGAAACTGCCAACTCAACCTTAAAGGATGGAATCATTGCTGAACTAAAAGTTTCTCTGCAGAAAGTTTGTGTTGTGAGCATTCACTTCTCTCTTATGTGATACTATTTGTGAGGTTGGTTTTATCTTATTCTGTTGTGTATGCCTCTGATGTATCTTAGAGAAGTTCCAAGTTTGTTTATTGTTTTTTTTTCTTTGAAGAAGTTCTCGTGTGTTTATTGGTGTGTACAAGATATGTTTTGCAAAGGTTATTTAAGCCAATTTTTTTCAAAGGGGGGGATTGTTAGGTTGTGTGATTGACAACATTTTGTTAAAACAAGTGAAATAGCAAGATGTTGGATAAGATATCTTGACATGCCTGTACAACATCGTGGCATGCTGTGATTTTACATTCTTAGAAGATTTGTTTTTTAGCATGAGATCAGTAAAGATTCTTTGGTGATTTGTTTCACGTATTCTGCGGTTCAAATTGCTTATTTTAGAAGCTCAAAGATCAGTTCCATCTATGCCTTGTTTCCTAAGAAAGGTTGTTAAACACATTTAAGAAAACATTAGATTTGATTATACAGAATAGATGTCAAAACATTTAAGGAGACATCATATTTGATTTGATTTGATTTGGTTTAATAACGAAGTTGCACATGAGATAGCCTTTGTTAGGGTTTAGTTTTTTCATTGCTTTTGTGAGCCATTCTTGTATCACTTAGATACTAGAATTAGATTGAGTTTTGAATTGTAATCATGAATCACTCATAAGCTTTTAAGTAAGAGTGGATTCTATTTCATTGGAAGTGTGTCTTCTATTTATTGTTAGAAGTTGTTATCACTATTGTGTGATTGAAGGGAAGTGAGAAGGGTCTCATATCTAGGAGAGTCTTAGATAGAAATTTCAAGGGCATGGATTAGGTGAGAAGTTTGTAAAATCAGAGGTTGTTTAAAATTGTAAACTAATACTATTGTAGTGGATTTCCTTCCTGCCTTGGATGCCCCCAGATGTAGATGACGGTGCACCAAACTAGGTTAACAATTGACCTGTGTTATTTATTGCCTGCTATTTACTTTAACACTATAATTGTTTCTGGTGTGGCAATGTCCTGATTCTGGTGTCGTGACATCGTATACGACATCTCGTATCTGTGTACCAAAATTTCAATTATTGATGTCATTTTTTACCCCCTTTGCTTTGATGTTGTCCATCATAGACATTTTGCAGATACTCAGAAGTAGAGTTGCCGGTGTGAGTGGAAATAGATCTTGGAGTTATTTTCATTAGTTATCATATTTACTGTTAGTCGCTATGCTCTTATTCTGTAACACTAGGGGCGAATAATGTTTTCTTTTATTACATTTGATGTCGACTTACTTACTTTCGTGAAAGTTCAATAACTATTATGTTTAAGTTGTTGAGGATTGGGTATTGAAATTCCTTTTCAAATTAATTTGTGAAAGTTAAGTCTTTATAAGACCAAAATTGAAGTTAACATGTTTTATTACTGCGATGATACCATAAGTGAAAGTGAGCATGCAATGATATGTGTTGTATGTTGTTTGTGTTTTTGTTGCATGTTTTTAAAATGTTTATGTTTTGTCGAAGGGTTGTCGTTGGTGACACCTTAAATTCTCGAGTAATCCTTTTTATATATGTTTCGGGGTTTAGGGTGTTACAAGCGCACATTCTAAATAGTATTGGAAGTTCTAAAAATGACATTTGTCTCTCAAATGATCGAAAGTGACATTTGTGTGTGTGTGTGTGTGTTGGGGGGGGGGATTTCTTAGCATAGAATTCTCGGCGTGCCGAGATCGATAAAGAGAATATAATGTTAAGACAATTGTTAGTTAAATATGAGGACACATGGTTATATGTGCGACAAGAATAATGTTCGACCATGATACCGAATTCGACACACTGGCCATGGGTTTTAGACTTAGCATTTTTCCAAAATTATGAGAATGCTTCTCTTCAAAATTCGACAAGTTGAGCCATCACCCGTGACCATTGAGATGAGGTAAAAGGATCAGATTGAGTAACTATTTTTTGATCTTATCCAGACATCGAAGACACATGGGAATAAGTTGGAGGACTAGAAGTTACACAAAGGGTTACACGTCGAACGCTGGAGATATATCCGTTATAAGTAGTTATTTATGTATTATTATATATAGTGGTTCTAGCGTTAGGAATCGTGTTTCAATGTCATTACAAAATCTCTATAGAACTCAAAGTACCCATGTCAGAGTGAGAAACAAATTTGTGAGGAATATGTATGATTCTCTATACTAACCTTCATTTATTTAATCGAAATAACGTTGTTACATTTTTCTTTACTATGTTTTAGCCTTTATTACTTTTCTCAACTCATTTTAGAGTGGATTTCGACTCAGTCAAAATCTTTAATTTCTTTTCACCTTTAAATTTTTTTGTTACTTTATTAAACACTTGACTTTAAACTCACAACGACATTCGAACATCTTTTTTAGAGAAATTATGCACAAAATATATTAGAATTTTCTAATTTGTTTTTGCAAGTAATTATCAAAACTAAGTGATTGTTTATCAAAAATATCGGTAAACAGTAAGAAATTATTTAAATATTTATTATATTTGTAATAATAAAAAAATATATATTACACTTTCTCCTAATTCCTCTTGACAAAAAAAACATAAGTCCTTTTTATAATTAAAATGTTATGCCTTTATATTTATCAACTATATATATTTTTTTTACATTTTGTTAATATTTGTATTTGGACAGGTTTTAAAAAAATTACTTACACCTATTAGTGATCCAAACATTATTAAATGCATCCCTCCAGACAGATTTATGGAGTTTGTGAAAAGATTTTTTTTTTAAATTAAAATTTAAAGATTCGAGGAAAGCATTTATGAGTGTTGCTCCTATATAAATAAAAGTTTGCTGGAAGAGGTATTCATGGATTGAAGAAAGAAATTGCCCATAGTAGAGAGCAAATAATGCTTTGGAAAATACAGAAAACGTGCTAAGTATAAGCACATCTACAAACAAAATGGCATCAAATGCACGAAAAAGACAAAGTCAACCATGATAATTAAATTTTTCTTATATTAAAATATTATGTTAAAGATTAACACAAGGATAAAGGACATACATGGAAAAAGAAACCGAGATGTGAACATGGAAAAAGTTAGGTAATTTTATTATCTTATATATTTAATCCATAATAAAACAAACTATTTTTTTTAAAGTAGTAAATATTTTAATAGCATAGGAAAACCTCTCAACCCTAATTCTATTAGATACTCAGCACTAACAAAGGGCAAGAAAACAAATGGATGCTTAAGCACACACATTTATATAACTATGAATTGATAAGTTTATTGATTGTATAATTAAAATTTAAAACTATGATTCTATGAATTGCTACAATGTCGGATTATACATGTTGTTGGTTGTTTTCTTTATTGAAAGACAAGACTTCAAAAGTTGAAAATTTTATTTAAATAACCAACTTTTTTAATTTTAATATCAAATTAATTAACTTTTTCATATAGTTTTTAATAAAATTATATTTCAAACAAGAAAAATGAATTAAAAAAAGAGTCGTCAATTAAATTGACGTCACCTATATTTTTAAATATTTTTATGAATTTTTCTACAAATTTTCCGATGAATTTATCCACAGATAAAAAATTAAAATTTCACAACTTTTCACATGTAAATCCACAAGTAGCATTAAATCTAGGTAGATGAAAAAAAATTGACACCTTTAATCAATTTTTTTGAAACATAGATATTGAGAATTATAGATAGTTAATTTGATATTAAAATTGAAAATTTTGATTATTTACATAAATTTTTTTCAAAAGTCATATTTAATTTATGAGAGAAATTATTTATGTGATATATTTAATATTCAAAATTAATTTAAAAATTACATGTTAAATTTTTTTGTCTTTCCTTTAACTAATATGTTTATTTTTTAAATTTCTAAAGTAAAAAAAAGTAAAATCATCAATTTTAAATAAAATTTAATCTTAACTTATCCTTTTCAAATGTAACTCCAAAGATCTAGCTAGACCTCACGAAATTGTGCCAGCCTCCTATTTCTCTTTGGAATCTTTGAAATATGAAGAATTGAACGAAGAAGGAATTATAAGTGGTCCATCACCAAAAGCCACTTACTACAAGCTAGCTAAACAAGTTTGCAACTTTGAAAATCATTGTTAAAAAGGACAATATACCATCACACATGCCTACCTGAAGGCAAGTCATAAGTTTTTTTTATCATCGTTGCATCCGACGTAACATATGCAAATAAGAGTTTTCTCCTATCACTTCTTAAGAAATATGAATTCCATTGCTTAGTAAATGGCTGACATAAAAGGAAATGAGTCATACAGTTTTTATGCATCATATTTTTCTAGAAACTAATTCTAATAACATCATAGCGGGTCAAATAAGATTGAACTCCATCACGAAGGAAGTGGTGAAGAAGGAAATCATAGAGTGACAGGATGTTGGGATCATATACGCCATTTTTAACAGCGTCTGGGTAAGCGCAGTACAATGTGTTTCAAAGAAGGGTGACATAACAAGAATAAAGAAGGATGGCATAACAAGAATAAACTTACTAGATGGAAAATTTTAATTGATCATATGAATCTATTGCTGGAAAATGGCTGAAATGGCTTAAATTCATATGATCAAGATTCACAAGAATAAACCCAGTTCAATGTGTTTCAAAGAAGGGTGGCATAACAAGAATAAACTTACTAGATGGAAATATTTACTCTCGAGATACCGTATGGTGAAGTTCCACCTTTGCAGATTCCATACAATCTTTCTTAAATGTCCCTCTTAGTAACTCCTATCACTCTAATGGTGATAACAGTCCCGACTTCGTTTCTCTATAATGACACCAAGGCAGTTCCGTGGGTGTATGACTCTACAATTTATATCCATGGCCAGAAGATGCAAGAAAAGTCTATAACGTCCAACAAACCAATGATTAGTATAGTCGGAACCAGCGGGGTCACTAGAAGCGATATAATATTTGCTGCCACACCTTTCCCAACTGACAATAGTGGTCCTTCGACCCAAGACAAAGGCTCGACCCAAGACAAAGGCAAACAAATTGATAATTCCCAGCAGAGGCAAGATTCTCTACCGGCCAATGACATAGACGAGTTCTTGCGCATCAAAAGAGAAGTAATTATCGAGTGGTTGAACAACTCAACCAAACTCCATTAAAGATCTTTATGTTGTCTCTATTTATGTGCTCCGAAGCACATTGTGTTGTCTTGGTCAAGTTTCTAAAAGCTGCTTACGTACTGCATGAGATATCTGTTTGCCAATTTGAGGGAGTGG